>NC_052090.1:20730303-21031603 GCF_015852505.1 Tachyglossus aculeatus | reverse complement strand
GCCAGTAGTGGAAACAGGGAGAAGAATAATGGAGTCACAGGAAGCAGTACAAGTGAGCAGGCATAAATACCCAAGTACTGAGGATAGACATAAAATACATTAGTGGTAAAGGAACTTGGATTTAGTTTGACCAGTTTCCAAAGGGAAGGTATTTATTTTTGCTTGTAGACTCCCCTGGGGAGGGGAAATGGAGAAGGCTGCATATAGGGAAAAAGCTTCCTTGGGAAGTTTGCAATTTGTTCTTCCTCCAGCCCAGCCTCATTGGACTCCTGCACCAGCTCTAGAAACAACAACATCTACAGTGGCTGCTGGCAACGTCCCAGGATACTGGCCTCCCAAATGCCTGTAACATCTCAAGTCTTGTGTCAGTCATGCAGAGTAACATAATGACATCATATTTATATTAATGTCCATCTCCCCTTCTAGGACTGTAAACTGGGTATGGTCCACTAATTCTCTTGGATTATACTCTCCCAAGTGCTTAGTATAGTGCTCAGCACATAGTAAGTACTCAGTAAATATCACTGATTGATTGACTGGTTGATCACTACATACCATTTTGCAGAACCCTTTGACCGTTTCTCTGGGGTGATCCCAGACCACTTCTTGGTCCAGAGCTTTTCTGTTCCCCTCCCCATTGGACTCGGCAGCAGGAGCGGAGGCAGAAGGAGGCTGGATACTGAAAATGAAAAGTGTTTGGTGGCATATTTGTCCCAAACAGGGAACAGACCAGCTGAAAACTGGGCTACCCCATACAAATTGGACAAATGGCCACCATAGCAACATCTTCCTCAAAGAGGATAACAGACCAACACGTTTGTGTGCTTCAGTTCTGAAGAAAGTAAAAACAACAAAGAGATTTTATTTTCCCTTCAACGTTATCTGCTGCGGAAAATTTTCATTTGGTAAGCGGGACCACCGGGAAAAGTCCTTTGTGAGAATTGAGGGCATTTTTCTGGAGTAGTCTTCTTTAAAGGGTAACAGGATGAAATTTTCCCAAGGATAATAAATGAGATTGCAGGCGTCGAATATATTAATCCATGCAGCAGCAGCTGCCTTGCTGGCTGTTAGAGTGTGCTTGAATTCTCCGTTTGGGTGAGACAGCTCACATGAGCATGCTCTTAGTGAAAGAGACAGCTGCTGCTGCCATTGCCACTGCAAGTATTAATACTTAGCAAACGGCCCCTGAGTAAACAAAATGCTAGAAATGAGTTGACGGCTTGAAGTGACATCACACAGCAGGAGTCGGAGACCAAGCCGGAGAGTTTTTTTTTCCGCGGCCTAGTATGCGACAGCCTCATGAAGGATCTTAGGACCAGCCCCAAGATGGCCTGGCGGGGGAACAGAAGTTCTGCCCTCTGTTACCTGAGGGGAGTTTATGAGGGCGAACAGGTGAATTACTGAGGTGCCACCAATGCTGCTTAGGATTGTTTTCCTGAAAGAACAGGCATCTCACCAAAGTTCAGTTTGTAACCTTCGCATGCTGAGTGGCGCTAGAAGTTGGTTCATCACCTGAGATGTAGGGATCAACCATTCAGTGGTATTTATTGAGCTCTTACTATGTGCACAGCACTGTACTAAATTCTTGGAAGAGTACAGTACACAAGAGTTGGTAGACGTGTTCCCTGATGCAGGGGGAGAGACACTTTGGCAGCGGGGGTAGGGGCTGTCACGTCCCTTTGGGGTAATTCACTGAGTCTTTTCAGTGCAAATGATCTTAACTGAATAGTTTTAATAACAGTGTGGCCAAGTGGAAAGAGCCCGGGACTGGGAGTCAGAAAATCTGGGTTCTAATCCCTGCAGCTCTGTCACTGGCTTTGGCAAATCACTTAACCTCTCTGTGGATCAGTTTTCACATCCATAGAATGGGGATAAAACAGATTGTGAGCCCCATATAATGTAGGACTGTGTCCACTTTGATAATCTTGCATGGATGACCTTGGGCAAGTCAGTTAACCTCTCTGCATATCAGTTTCATCATCCATAGAATGAGGATAAAACAGTCTGTGAGCCCCATATAAGGTAGGAGTGTGTCTGATCTGATAATCTTGCATGTACGCCAGCATTTAGCACATAGTAATCACTTAATAATCAGTGTAATTTGGGAAGGGTAAGATCCTTGTGGGCAAGGAACATGTCACTTCTTTGTTTTGTGCTTCCCAAATGCGTGGCACCATGTTATTATTATTGGATGCTCAATGTATATTACAACTAATCATTTTTAAAATATCCCTATAATTAAGAATGATCTAAATCCTCATCATCTCCTGGTATTATATGTATGTTGAAATTAATACCCCAAGTAGACCATATTTTTCAATTATACTAGTACTTTGTATACTCAGTTCTGCTGGGTGTGTGTTTTCATTATGCGTTTTGGTGCTTAACAGATACCACTGTAAGTATTATTCTTATTCTTACCAGAGAAAGAGAATGATCACTATTTGCATTCTCCTCCAAGAAGACAGGTTATCCTGAAAGGTCATGGTAGGGTTGGTATGGCTCCCGAAATAATCTGTAAGTGTGGTTCTCTTTTGCTTTAAGGAAATTTTAGACTACGTAAAGGAGGTTGCCAGTTGCAGACCTCTTTCAGAGACTCAGGATTCATATCTCAATTTAACATAGGCAAAATCTCTGAGTAAGTGGTAACCTCGGGATAGTAATAATAATAATAATGATAATAGTAGTTTTTGTTAGGCACTTACTTTGTGCCAAGCACTGTACTAAGCCCTGGGGAAGATACAAGATCATCCTGGCCCACATGGGGCTCAGAGTCTAAGAAAGAGGGAGAACAGGAATTGAATCCCCATTTTGCAAATGAGGGAACTGAGGCAC
Organism: Tachyglossus aculeatus; assembly: GCF_015852505.1. Taxonomy (NCBI): domain Eukaryota; kingdom Metazoa; phylum Chordata; class Mammalia; order Monotremata; family Tachyglossidae; genus Tachyglossus; species Tachyglossus aculeatus. Next base: position 21,028,768 of record NC_052090.1, on the reverse strand, counting down.
AGAGAAGATAAATGACTTGCCCAAGTCAAAGTCTTTCCTTGATGGTCTGCATTTCATCATTCCCTGGGAGAAGGTATTAGGAAAGATAAAAAAAGGGGATCTGATTCTAAATTATTTCTAGACCTTTCTACCACTCTTAGATTTAAAGAAAGGAAAATAAGTGAATAAAGCAGTGTGGTTTAGCAGAAAGAGCATGGGCTTGGGAGTCAGAGGATGTGGGTTCTAATCCCGGCTCCACCACTTGTCTGCTGTGTGACCTTGGGCAAGCCACTTAAGTTCTCTGTGACTCAGTTCCCTCATCTGTAAAATGGGGATTAAAGATTGTGAGCCACATGTAGGACAACCTGATTACCTTGTATCTACCTCAGCGCTTAGAACTGGGCATGGCACATAGTAAGCACTTAACAAATACCACCATTATTATTAAATATGAGGCACATCCTTGTTCTAACAGCCTCATTTCAATGACATCCCAAAAAAGGAGAAAGTCTCCATGTAGGGCACTGAAGCAGAAGAGCCACAAATCTCTGGCTCTCACAGGTGGGGGACTTTTAGAAATAATAATAATAATAATAATGGCATTTATTAAGCACTTACTATGTACAGAGCACTGTTCTAAGCGTGGGGAGGTTACAAGGTGATCAGGTTGTTCCATGGGGGGCTCACAGTCTTAATCCCCATTTTACAGATGAGGTAACTGAGGCACAGAGAAGTTAAGTGACTTGCCCAAAGTCACACAGCTGACAATTGGCAGAGCCAGGATTTGAACCCATGACATCTGACTCCAAAGCCCATGCTCTTTTCTACTGAGCCACGCTGCTTCTCTAATAGCTGCAGGCCTGTCCTTAAAAACAAGGGGAAATTACTCTCACTCTTTAATTTTTTCAGAAGCATTTATTGAGCCCCTAACATGTGCAGCACACAGTACTAGGCACCTAGAAGCATACGATAAGGGTAAAATTACCCTTAAAAGGGTAAAATAAGGGTAAAATTAAGGGTGGAGTTGTAAGTTTCTTGTGGATAGGGAATATCCATGTTTCCAAGGGAGTAGTTCAGTGTGAGGGACTGGAATTTATTAGGTTTTTACTGTATGCAGAGCACTGTACTAAGATGGCTGGGAAAGAGGATACAAGTGGGAATTAAATATGGAATCTGTCCCTTGGGTGACCCCCAATTTATGAAGGGGTTCCCAGTCTACACAGGAGCTCACAATTTGTGAGTCTTTAGAAGATGCACAGGAGATCCCTACAGACAGACCCAGTCTTTGGCCTTGAGTAGCTTAGAGTTCCAATGGGAGAAACAAGTGGAGTCAGAGTCTATAAAGAGAAGTCACTTAACTTTTCTGTGCCTCAATTACCTCATCTGTAAAATGGGAATTTAAATCCTCCTCCCTTCGTTTAGACTGTGAGCCCTAGGTGGGACAGGGATTGTATTCAACCTGTATCAACTTCAGCACTTAGAACAGTGCTTGACATAAGTGCTTAACAAATACCATTATTATTATTATTATTACTGATGGGATGATGTGATGCGGTGAGGTGGAGAGTGGTTGGAGAAGACTTCCTGTAGAAGGTGGCTCTTCAGGAGTTCTTTGAAGAGGGACAGGGGGCACCAGGCCAGAGAAGGGTGTTTGCTATGGTTCAGAGACAGGAGAGTAGTATAGAAGGTACAGATTTGCTTGGGACGAGTGAAGAGTGTGAACCGCAAGCATAGTAAGAAACGGCAGCAGAAGAGAAAAACGGTCCTGTCGTTGCCGTTTGATGCCCTCCAACAATTTCTGTCTACACTGACATCAGTGAAATCAGTCCAAGTACTGTGCAAGAGATGACTCTTTCCTACAGGTGTAGTTTGGAAAGCGATTGAAGCAGCGAGGCATACTGAAAAGAGCATAGGACTGGGGGTGAGGAAAAATCAGTTCTGTTCTGCCCCAGTTTGCTCTGTGACCCTAGCAAAGTGCTGAGCCTCTCTGTGCCTGTTTCCTCATTTATTTGTAAAATAGGGATAAAATACCATCCTCCCAACCTTAGATTTTCCTGTGTCTCCCTCAGAACGTGTCATATAAGCACTTAATAAATACCATGATGATAATTATCTTTTCCAACCAATTCAGACTTTCCTTGAGAATAAATGTACAATCAAACCACTAGGGAGATTTTAATGATTTGTAGTTTTTATTCCTTTCTGGATGTTTTTGAGTGAAAAAAAACTTCTAAGGGAATCAATGGGATTTTCATCAAAACGAAAGTATCCTGGTTGATGATATTAATAAAAGTTTAGTTGAATCAGAATGTTGCCTCCAAAATGACCCCTTCTCCAGTCCAGAGAATGTTACTGGCCAGAGACAGGCTTTCCACTCTCCAGCTGAATTTGCACTAAACTAGGGATTCAGCAAATAGTTTCCAAAGTGCTTAAACCATGCAGTGCAGTACCCACGCCGTTGTGGTTGTGTTTTCTCACAATTACTATGCAAGAGCTGCACTCCCCTGCATAAATACAGTACAAGCCTTAACCCTAATAGAAGAACATACGGTATTCTCAGAGTAAATTTAAGATGTACCAATTCCTTAGCACAATATTTGACCAGGAGATGATTTACCAGAGAAAACCTCTCCTGAGCTGTGACCTTCACCAGTCTCCAGAGGACTGTTAATAAAGAAACTTTTGCTGATCAGTAACCCCCGGGGGACTCAAATATTATTTTGTTTTTCAGTGGTGAGGATTTCCCACCCCGCACAGTACGTTCCTGAGCAAATAGGGACATATCCTAATAAGAATAATAATGGAATTTTTAAAGTGCTTACTATATGCCAAGAAATGTACTAAGTGCTAGAGTCGATTCAAAATAATCCGGTCCCACATGGGGCTTATAGTCTAAGTAGGAGGGAGAACAGGTATTGAATCCCTATTTTGCAGACATGGGAAACTGAGGCACACAGAAGTTAAGTGATTTGCTCAGGGTCACACAGCAGGTAAGTGACAGAACTGGGATTAGAACCCAGCACCTCTGCCTCTTAGGCCTGTGCTCTTTCCACTAGGCCATGCTGCTTCTCTGACACCCACTTTATATATATGGTATTTGGTAAGTGCTTATTATGTGCCAGGCACTGTTCTAAGTGCTGGGTTAGATAGAAGCTAATCAGGTTGGACACAGTCCCTGTCTCTCATGGGGCACCCAGTCTTAATCCCCATTTTACAGATGAGGTAACTGAGGCACAGAAAAGTGAAGTGACTTGCATAAATTCATACAGCCAACAAGTGGCGGAGTCAGGATTAGAACCCAGGTCCTTCTGACTCCAAGGCCGGTGCTGTGTTCACTAGGCCATGCTGCTTCTCACCAACATTGTGCCCCATTCTAAAATATTGGGTTCCTATACAGTCCAGCAGCCGCTCACCAGCGTCTGTCCTTCTAAACTCCACTTTGAGGTCTCTGGAAGCCATCATTCTGTTGAGATGGCTGGGGAGAGAGGATGGTCATCTACTCCTCACTACTGAGTTCATGAGGGAGAGGCCAGAAGAGTCTGTAGAAATTGGGTGTATGAACCTCTGGATCCTTTCATTTTCAGAGGTGAGAAAAGGCCTAAACGTTATGTTCCTGCTGTCTCCCCAGGGTGGGATGGGCAGCCTCCAGTCCCACCAAGGGAGGGAGAATTGTAAAAGGGGATTAGAGGAGATTTAAAGAGAGATGGGGAGAATGGGGAGTTGGGAAATGTCACCCTGCAATCAAGAAAAACAATCACAAAGGGGAAGAGAGTCTGCCAGCTGCTCCTATCAGCTTCATAAAAGAGCCTCCCGGCTGTTCTCCGAAGGCCCCGGACTGAGTACCATAGAGGCGAGGCTCCACTTCCCCTGAAGATGCCAGAGTCACATCACACAGTTCCAGTGCTTCTGGAAAAGGAAGGAGGGAGGGATAGAGCACAGGCCTGGGAGTTTAGACGGGATCTCCCTGGTATGGATCCTGAGGGGAGATAGAATGAAATGAATGTGAACCATCAATCAATCAGTAGTATTTATTGAGTACTTACTGTGTGCAGAGCACTGTTTTAAGAGCTTGGGAGAGGACAGTACAACAGAATTAGCAGATACGTCCCCTGCCCGTGACAAGCTGACAGTCTGATGTTTAGGGATGCAAGGCTTTTGCCTCAGGCTTACGAGTTCTTTGTGGTTTCATCCACTGGCAACCCTGTGAGCTTTACTATCTTAACAAATCCCATCGTTTTCCCCATTCCGAGCACGTTGAATGTTTCCAAGGAATAGAAAGGTCAATCAGCCAATCAGTATTCTGCTCAGGGTACTGTACTAAGCTCTTGGTAGAGTACGGTAGAATTAATAGACATGATCACTGCCCTCGAGGAGCTTAAAATCTAGTGGGAGAGCCAGACACTAAAATCATTTAGATAGGAGAAAGAAGGAAAAGAGGGATAGATAGGTAGGCAGGTTTAAGTGATGGGGGATGGAAGGGTATGTACATGGGACTTTGTGAGTATACAAGGAGTAAGTAGGAGTCATGATATTTAATTTGAGGTGTTGGGGCTGAAATCTTTCCCTAATAAGATCTGCTGATTTTACCATTTGGGTATAAACTTTGTGGGAACTCAGAACACAGGCAAATGTACTCCGGATGCCTGCCTGGGGGAGAGGAGAACGCCAGCTGATGTCAGGAACACCATAGCCATTTGTGACTTCTCAGTGTCCATTATAATATCTGTCAGTGTGAGCGGAGCCAGGGAGGAAGGTTAACAAATTAGAACACTAATCATTTTCTCATTTCCAAAGGAAATCTTTTCCAACTTGTCACTTGGTGGTGTCCTTAGGAAGATTAGCTACATGCAAAGTTGGAACCCTTAAAAGATGTTTTTATAAATGATCAGGATTCCTTCCACTGTTTTGCATTTAAATTCCCCAACTTTAAATTTTCATTAACAGCTAGAAATGGATGGTGACTCTTGTAAACCTTGGGAAGTCTCTCTCATTGTTCCCCAACCTCCCGTTATATCCCACTGCTCCAATTAGAAACGCTCCAGGGAGCAGTCGTCTGTCCTGTGAGGGGAAGCCTTGGCCCAGAGTCTGGAAATCTGGGTCCCCTCCCAGACGCCGACGACTAGTTGTGGGACCGGGAGGCACTTATCATCAGGGACCTCAGTTTCCCCATCTGTAAAACGGGGATGAGAAAGCCCGTCTCTGCCGGCCTCACGGGGACTTTGTGGAGCATTAATGAAAGACTCTGGAAGAAGCAATGTGTCCCCCCTGCAAGAATACCAGTATTTTGAATATTTGTATGGCCTTTTGACACAACCCTGGGACAGGCTCATGGGTGAAACATTTACTTCTAAGCGTGTGACTCCAAAAACTGTCAAGGAGAAGAGTGACATGAATTTTCCAAGGAATTGGGAGTTAAAAAGACAGCTTTTTCTGCAACCCAGAAGGTTGTTTGGCTTATCTATATATGATTTTCCATTCCCAGATCCTTAATCTAAGGAAGAAATTCATAGTTCAGTGGGCAGAATTACATTTAGTTTTTTTTGGTCTTTGAATTCTTTATTTGAGAGGAAAAGATATAGTTCCTCCACTGTCAACGCTGGTTCACTTAAGGACCAACCATATATTTCTCGGCATTTTGTTTGGTCCAGTAGAATAATCCACTTTATTAGAGACTGCTAATAGAACTGGGTATTGGGAAATTTAGGGATCATTATACTCCTGGAACTCCATATAACAGCCCCATAATCTGTATTATTATGCAAATACGTGAATGGTGTTTTCATAAATTTGAAGTGTTATTCTTGAAAGACAGTGATTCTTTTAATAACTATTTTAATTAATTTTAACTCCTAAGTAGTTATAATGGCTTTGCTTTGTTAAATCACAACACAAAAATGGTGACATACACAACATGAAAATAAATTCATTTGCTCATAAGCATAATCGTAGGAATACGGCTACATTTTTTTTTTCCCTAAAGCAAAGGCATAATTGTACATTCTGCCCAGAGTAAAGGGAATTTGATATGATAATATAATGCATAGTATAACTGGGTTGTCTCTTAATTTGCAACTGAAAACAGAATTATCTATTTTTTTTATAGCCATGGCAGTAGAAGGAACATGACTTCATATCCAGAAAACTTGCTCCAAATAGCACTATTTTCATTCAGGAATATAGAAAAAAATCACACTTTGCACACTGCACACACGCACGCGCGCGCACACACACATACAATTTGTAATTGCGGCGTGCGTTAAAGCCTGTCAAAGCTCCAATTTCCAATATTCTAATGAATATCAAAAGAGTCCTGCACTTCTGACTTTGACAAATTGCAGATGCGGTTTTATTCATTAAGAAGGGCTGCTAATGTTTATTTAAATGCAATTTACTGTTGCATTATTGATTAGCTACTGCAAAATTATCTTACAAGGAGCACGCGTGGCAGGAAGATTTCAGGTTGAGAGAGGATTTATCTAGGGAAGGCCTGCAGGCTTGATTTAGGCCCCAGGACATGAGAGTTTTAATTTATCTAGAAAGAAAGGCCTGGTGGAAGGTTTGCTTTGTTTGCATTTAGACAGCAGATGAAAGGGGTTTTGATGTTGAGCTGGGAGAAAATGGCTGCCACTCTTGTTATTCACACAGAGGATTCGGCAAAAGAGAAAAAAAAATCTATTACAGGGGCAAGATAAAACAAGTCTTTTCTCCCCCTCAAATCATTTTCAGAATCGGAATATATGCCTCTTGTTATCTTCCCAAGGAGAAATAATAAAGAAAATGTTGGCCGTTATCTAAAATCTCTGCTTAAAAATTCCATTCTGCTTTTATTCTTATCCCTTCACTCTCTATGTTGGTTGCATGAGCTTTATAACAGGGTGGGCCCATGTGAAGTGCTTGGAAGTGTGAATATAACCTTTAAGGGAAAACTAATGCTAAGCGTAAAATGTAGTGACGAAACCCGGATGTAGACTCTTTCTGGCAAGGTGGAGCAGGACCATACGCAATGGTCATAGAGTCCGTTTTAGCATCTGATGTTCTCTTTTGATTCTGAAGGTCAGACCTTTGTACCTTAGAAGAGGGAAATGTCTAGTCCCTGTTTATCGTAGCCCTCTTCACCAAGAATAAGTGAATTATGTAAGCCAAAGTCACGATGCTGTCCACCCTGACAATTCCAAATGCAAATACAACAGCCCACGTCCGTGTCTGTCTGCGCAACACAAAAGAAGTAAAGGCACGAAGAAGTGGGGGAAGCAAACCCTAGGAATTAGCGAGTTGAACCCTCAGAAGGAAACGCTCATTGTAGAGCTGGAACGGACTGTGTCCGAAGAATAATAATAATAATGATGGCATTTGTTAAGTGCTTACTATGTGCTTTGCACATAGCATTGTTCTAAGCGCTGGGGAGGTTACAAGGTGATCAGGTTGTCCCACAGAGGGCTTTCAGTCTTTATCCCCATTTTACAGATGACGTAACTGAGGCACAGAGAAGTCAAGTGGCTTGCCCAAAGTCACACAGCTGACAGTTGGCGGAGCTGGGATTTGAATCCATGACCTCTGACTCCAAAGCCCGTGCAAGCGTTTGTGCCCTGAAGAAAGTGGGTCTTAATCCTCTCACAACCATGAACCTCGCTCGATTGCCTAGGAAGGACCCGATCCTGACTGGGTATGGACCAGTGGGGACGGGCACTTAAAAAGCGTTAGCGGCAACCTTTTTGTTCTTGCCGTGAAATACCAGTTCGTAGTAAAGCTGATGGGAAAAGTCAGTTTTAATATTCTCGTGGACGTTTTGGATGTTTGGGGACTCTAGAATTCTAGGATGTTTTTTCTTCAGTGAGCATCCTCCTGGTGGACTGGGAAAATGACTCAACTTGCTAGTAAATCCTCTGGACCGGATTCTGTGTGAAATCATAGCATGCATCGATCTTTCAAAACGCAGGGCAAAAAGCAGCGTGGCCTAGAGGAAAGGTCACTGGCCTGGGAGTCGGAGGACAGGGTTCTTATCCTGGCTCTGCCACTTGCCTGCTAGGTGACCTTTGGGCAATTCACTTCACTTCTCTGTGCCTCAGTCTCTTCATCTGTACCTGTTCTTTCTCGCACTTAGACTGTGAAACCCTTGCAGGGGACAGAAACTGCATTGGATCTGCTTACCCCTGCGTTTAGTACATGACTGGCACAGAGTAAGTGCTTCGTGGCTCGATGGAAAGAGCATGGGCTTGGGAGTCAGAAGTAATGGGTTCTAATCCCAGCTCCGCCACTTATCAGCTGTGTGACTTTGGGCAAATGGGGATTAAGACTGTGAGCCCCACGTGGGACAATCTAATCACCTTGTATCCTCCAGCGCTTAGAACAGTGCTTTGCACATGGAAAGCGCTTAACAAATACCATCATTATTATTATTATTATTAACAGATATCACCATTATTGTTATTTTGATTAAGATTATTACTATAAGGAAAGGGCACTATAGAACATCAGCCTTGACTGACCCCACGTGCTTGCACATGACTGTTTCTTCCGAAGTAGCCTCACGTTCTATCCAGACAGGCTCCCGTGGATGGAAGAACATTCCCTGATACCCTAATGACATTCTATCTAAAGCACCTTAGTGTACCAGGTGCAAAGTATTCAATCCAAAAACTCTATTGCTCAGCTGCTCAGCTCCTCAGCTGCGCACCAAATATTCTACAAAAATCCCCACAATATTTTGGACATCCTGCTTGGAATCTGAAACACAGAGGACTTCCTTGGTGAAAGTTGGGCCCTCAAATGCAAGTTGCAGCTGCAGCGATGAAACTTTTTCTTTCCTTCGGGACTTCCACCGCTGGCGAGACCAGGAGGTGACTTGGGATCATTTCCAACTTGGGAAACTTGGGATCATTTCATTAAAACTAACATGTGAAGGTTAATTCTGCACCCCACATTTTCCAGCCTGCCTGAGTGGTATCCTGCCATCAATGTATTTATAAAAGTCAAAAGCTTTGACTCATAGTAGTTCAACTCGAATGACTCAATGGCTGTTTTTTTCGATGCCTTTCTCAGTTTCCCGTTTCTCTTTTAGCTAATTTCCTCCTCTGCTCTGTTCTCAAGGATCCTCTTTGCTATTTTCCTCTTCATCTTCAGTTCTTGGCAAACAGCATAACACTTCAGAAGAATACTCAACTGCAGAACAAGAGCAATTAAAAAGTAAGGCAAACCAGATGGGGCATTTTTCAAACCCACTTGCGTGTTGGTCTATTAGAGAGTATTAACAACTTCATGTCTCTCCAAGACGAATCTGGGTACAGATTTGGGCTTCAGAGTAAAACCACAGGGAACAGGAGATCAAGCAGGCGAGCCTGCAAAAGAGATTTATTTAAAATGCTGTAAATGAAACATGACTCGGTAAATTATGCTCGTGCTCTTATTAGGAGAAAGAGAAATTTGCTACTGCAGACTGCCCTGCCTGTAATCTCGCCGAAATCTAACTTTCCCACAGACCCTAAAGTTCTTCCTTCTCAAGCTGTCTAGAGAGAAAATGAAGGGAGAAAATTGTCGAGAGAAAGTAAGTTCTGCCAAGAAGCCCAGGCCTTAGCAACTTCAGGGTGAGTCTAATGGGAACCAAGCCGAGGAACTAAAGAGAAATGTTAACTGCCTTTCTCCCCCATTTTATAGTCTTCCCTTGGCCTGACGACAAGTTGGTCCTGCCTCTTAAGGGGAATCGTTGTAAGCTGCTGCCAATTACCTTATAGGAACTGTGCTCTAAATGAGGGAATTGGTACCTCTACTGAAGTCGGAGACACAGTTTTTACCATAATGACCCATAATTGTGTCCTCATTCAATTACAGATGTGCAAAATAGCAGTGTAGACAGCCCACTAATAGTTGTCATGATTCTTTCCTGACCCCAAACACTTTGGGAGTAGTGGTTATCTATTGTTATTAATAACAATAATAATAATAAGCGGCATGGCCTAGGGGATAGAGCACAGGCTTGGGAGTCGGAAGGACTTGGGCTCTAATCCTGGCTCTGCCACTTGTTTGCTGTGTGACCTTGGGAAAGTTACTTCACTTCTCTGTGCCTCAGTTATGTCATATGTAAAATGGGGATTATGACTGTGAGCCTTATGTGGGACAGGGACCGTGTGCAACCCAGTTAGCTTGTATCTACTCCAGCGCTTAGTACAATGCCTGGCACACACTTAACAAATAAGCATTAAAACTTAACAAATACCACTGTTAAAATTTAATAAGCTTAATAAATACCATTAAAACAAAAAATAACTTGAAACATTGTAGGTTGAGGACTGCCTGTTTTCCTTTTCTTCTCACTTTTCATGGATTCCAGCATTTAAGTATGGCAGGGTCTTAGAATTTACTGGCTTCAGGCTGACGTTTGTGAACAAGTGTCAGCGCTTAGAACAGAAAACAAAAAACTGGCGTGTTTTAAGTAGGTGCTTAAAATTACCATTAAATAAAGAAAACTCTGACACCTAGGGTGACCCTTCAGAATGAGCTGGGAATGATTCTGGGGGAAGGAGATGCCATTCTTTTGTGGGAGAGGGCCATTTTATGGACCAAACCACATTTTTGCACTCTGGTGGACATTTGGAAAAAACCCTTTAAGTGGGTAGAGAGGATTGAGCATGAGAGGTTTCACCAGGAAATTTGGGAGCTCCCCTGTCCTCGGCCCTGCCTCTGAATCCGTTTTTGGATCTGAGTTTCTGGCAGCCATTCTGGCCCTTTGCAAACTGCCCAACACGTCAGTTACATCCTAAGCAGAACTCAGACAAGTGGCACTGTGTGAGGGAGATTATTACTGGATTAGCTTTTTTTATCATCAATCAATCAATGGTATTTATTGAACACCCACTGTGTGCAGAGCACTGAAGTAAGTGCTTGGGAAAGCACAATGCAACAGAGTTTGGTAGACACGGAGCTACTTCCCGTTCCTCTCATATCTTCACCCCATAATTCTTCTTAACCGTGAAGTCTCTCATTTGGTCTCAAGGCTGTCTCCTTCAGGCTGATGACTTTCCTTCTCTCCTCAGATAATATCTTCTGTTTCTCACCCTGGCGCTCCTCACACTCCATTTTAGTACAAGACTCAGGGTATCATTTCTCTTTCATCCCCTCACCTCTGGGTTCCTCGGTTTCTCTTCTCTGCTAGGTTACTGGTTTCTCAGTTTGACCTGATCAGAGCCCTTTCTCTGTCCTGAAGCCCCACCATTTTTTTCCCCACAAACCCCCTCGCTCCTGTCTCCCAGGCCAAGCCCCTTTTCATCAGCAGGCAGCCCCCAGGAGTCCAACAGCTGTTTGGGTGTCTTTGTTCCAGTATTCCCCCTCCTCCCCTTTTCCCTCCCCACCATTAGTTCCTTCTGGAAATTTAGCCCCTGATTGGGAGTGTCTGTTCATACATTGAAAGAGACGAAATCTAGTTTCTTGAAAATTGATCTGTTTTCTTTTCCTTCGGCGAGTCCCCTAAATCTAATGTTTTAGTCACTAACGTTTTTACCAGTAGGATAATCTGTCGTGAAATTGTGTAGGAGTTTGAACAGCATTTTGCAGGTGGCTTCACCCCCCTCTTTCTGCCACCTTACTTCTCTGCTGTGTCCCCAAGTGGAGCTTAGAGAGGTCCATCCAGCTATTAAGTAAAGCGTGAAAGAGATATTTTCTTCTACTCTCTTTCCCAATGAAGAAAGCATTTCACTTGTCCTGCATCACTGATCCTCCCCAACCCCCACGCTGAAGTGTTTCGAAGACAGGCTGTTGGTGCCCAAGCTTGGGAAGGGGCCATTCAGAGGCATCCTCTCTTTCAAGACACTGACCTGAAGTAGTAGTTTCTGGCTCTGGGTGTGGATGGATTTCTCATCAGGAAATTTACTGACAGGAAAGAGTGTGTGTTATTTGATCAACAAATCAGATCTTGCCAGAGACGGCGGCTCATTTTACAGAGGTAATTTGTTATCTCGCAAAGGTTCATTTTTCATAACTAAGCATAGGCACCCAGTTTGTCACTTAAAGTACTGTAGAAATTATTTTTCTTTTGGGGTGGCAGGGAAGGTTTGTGTGAGAACTGGAGATTTTCTTATTCTGTGTTGTGAGGGTAAGTGGGAGATTCTCATGGACCCGATACCACTAGAGATAAACAGGTTTTTGTGGGTTTTTTGGGGTTTTTTTTAATGGAAAGTTGGCAGTGGGGTGACTACTGAAAGAGAGATCCTGGAAAACATGTCTTTTGCCATTAAATCAATCTCTGTGTGGAGCACTCCACTAAACACTCAGTAGAATACAGTAGAGGTAGAAGACATACTCCTTGCCCTCAAGGAGCTTATGTAGCATTGCAGTGTCTGATGTGATGGTTTTGTTAATTCCCAAACATGCCATGTAAGAACATGGCATGGCAGCTCTACCATCCCAAGTGGCATCCATTCAACAGCCACACTTAGCATTTAGGTCTATACCCTTACTCTTGGCACATGTGCATTATATTGGGAGTCAGAGGACAGGATTCTGATCCCAGCTTCACCACTTGCCTGCAGGGTGACTGTGGGCAAGTCACGGAACTTCCTTTGCCTTCGTTTCCTCATCCATAAAGTGGGGATTAAAATACCTGTTCTCCCTCCTATTTAGACTGTGAGTCCCATGGGGGACAGGGACTTTGACCAGATTATCTTGTATTTACCCCAATGCTTAGTACAGTGTTTGGCATGAGTAAGTGCTTAACAAATACCACAATTATTATCATTAGTATTATATTCCTGATTTATATTATACTTTTTTATCTACTGATCTTTCCAAATTTCTGCTGTCAACAGCTTGAGTGGCTTCTTTTGCCTCCAGCTAGACTCAATTCTCCCATCAGGTGGAATTTATGGTTTTGATAAACCCTGCATTATGGAAAAATTGCATTATAGTATGTGTGCCTTGACACGCCACTTCATGTTTTCTCCAGTTGGATGCACACTGTTAGCGGACATTCCCTAAATCTATATCTGGAACAAATAGTGAAAATATGTGTCATGGAAGAACTTGGTGTATTTCTGAATGGCTGGTGTCTCTCCAGTCTCACCAGTTAGATTCACAGCTCCTTGAGGGCAGGCATTTGTATCTCAGTTGACCACTTCCAAATGCTTACTGTAATTCTCTGCACACAGTAGGTGCTTAGTAAATATAAAAAGGAAAGAAGGGAAGAAAGGAAAGAAAGGGAGAAGAGGGAAGGGAAGGGAGGAAAGGGAACGGATGGGAGGAAAGGGAGGGAAGGAAGGAAAGGGTGGGAAATGAGGAAAGGAAGTAAGGGAAGGAGAGGAGAGAAGGAAGGAAGGAGAGGAGGGAAGGAAGAAGAAAGAAAGAGTAAGAAAGAGAAAGAAAGGAAGAAAAGGAGAGAAACAAAAAAGAGAAAGAGAGTGAGAGAGAAAAAAAGAAAAAGGAAGAGAGTAAGAGAGAAAGAAAGAAAAAGGAAGAGAGTAAGAGAGAAAGAAAGAAAAAGGAAGAGTAAGAGAGAGAGAAAAAGAGAGAAAGGAAGAGAGTAAGAGAAAGAAAAAGGAAGGCAGTAAAAGAGAAAGAAAGAAAAAGGAAGGCAGTAAGAGAGAAAGAAAAAGAAAAAGGAAGACAGTAAGAGAAAAAGAAAGGAAGAAAAAAGAAAGAAAGGAAGGAGGAAAGAAGGGAAGGAAGGCAAAAAAAGACTAGGGTTTGATTTAAGTTGGAAGTCAAATCTATTCCACAATAACTGTCATGGAGACTTGCATTCTTGACAAACAATCTCTCTTTTTGATTCCTTTCAACTGCAAAAGTTATCCACTTCAAAACCTGGTCCTGAAGTACCAATTAAGTGCAGCAAAGACAGGGCAATCTCCCCAGAGGCTCTCGGGACCAAGTCCTTGTTCCTTTGACCAGTAATCTCCCGTTTTGAAGCATGACTGTACATCACTGGCAGGTTTCTCTGACACAAGCTGGATCAGAGACCAGTCTCTAGCTCACCTTCAGCAGGAAAAGCAACTCACAGACCTCCTCCCGCTCTTGTTTGTGCAGACACACAACCACATACATCCTCCTGCCCCCGCTCAACCCATTCACCAGAACTGAAATGATGCAGGTTGGACTGGCGTTATGAGGGGATCACTCACTATTGAATGGAATTTCTCTGTTCCATTCTCAACCCACCACCTGAGAAGTGCTAGATTATGACTGAATAATAAACTCAGAGGTGGTTCAGTAGGCCAAAAAGCTTCCCATTGTCTAATGTTACATCTGTCTCTTTAGGCAGCATCTCTAAGGAAGGCAAAATTTGAATGTACGCCTGTGTACTAACACTTTCTGGAAACTGCACAGCCTCCCCCATTTTCTTTTTAAATAAAGGCTTTCTGTAAACGGTTCACATAACCAGTTATTTGGCTTGAAATAGCCTCCCCATGAAAATGCCTGCTTTAATGTCAAGTCAGGGACTAGCAAAGCTTTGCTGTAGTCTTAGTGTCTAGCAGATATACCATAAATTTAATTTCATGGCAAAGTGAAGTCTATTACAGAAAATCAGAAAGAACTCCCAATCTCAGCAAGGCCATCTTTCTTTTTTATTGAGTCTTTTTTGTTCTGCAAGCCTTGTCCGCACCTGCCAGTACAAAGGGAATCTTGGTTGAAGCACAATGTTGACAAATTAACCCGCACATACGTTTCCAGGATTGGGGTGGGGGACAGTGAGGGAGAGACCACTGTACCATTGGCTGCATTTCCACCAAAGGACCCCGCTTCGGTTACAAGCTCGGTGCTATTAGGCCTGAGAGGACTCAGGTCTGCCATGGCCGCATGCTTCACTCGTGGAGCCAGCGGGCCAGAGGGCCGGAATTGGGCTGTTAACGACTTAGCAGTCTCATTAAAGTTTCGGAGAGGCAGATAAAGGGCAACTGAGCCATAACAAAAATTCCTTAATTGGTGTTTTCTATTTGTAGTTCTGTGGTTCAATAAATTAATTAGAGAGCTCTTGGGTATTCTGTACAGCATGGATTCGCTGATGAAACGGCTAGTAATGTTCCTCTTTCCTGATCAACTCTACATTCCTCCCTGCTACTGAAAAGAGAACTGCTTTCTGAGATACATTTCTTGAGCTCTGCTTGGATGTTGAGACACTGTTTTCAGTGCCTCTTTAATTCCTCAGTGACAGAAATGGGAGTCGATCTTACTGAATTTGCATGGGGACAATCCTGACATGATCCCTGGTGATCGGGATCTAAAGCCAAGTTTTTTTCTGTCTCCCCCATTTGACTGTAAGCTCCTTGAGGATAGGGATTGTGTTTTCTACCTTTACTGTACTCTCTACACACTTTTTAAAGTGCCCTGCACACAATATATGTTCAATAAATGTTATTGATCAGATAAGTAGGAAACAATTTCTGAGCAGTGGTCATATTGGTCTGAGCGGTTGAAGAAGCAGCTTGGCCTAGTGGAAAGGGCACGGGCCTGGGAGCTAGGGGAACTGGGTTCTAATCCCACCTTCCCCATTTGTCTGCTGTGTGACCTTGGGCAAGTCACTTAACTTCATGGTTCCTCAAGTTCCTCATCTGTAATGGAAATTCAATACCTGTTCTCCTTTCTACTTAGACTGTGAGCCCCATGTGGGACAGGAACTGGTCCAACCTGATTAACTTTTATCTACCCCAGCACCTAGAACAGTGCTTAATACATTGTAAACGCTTAACAAATACCTCAAACAAATACAAATATATTGTGTGGCCTATGGAAGAGACCAGTGAGGTAAGGGAGAGTGGTTGTGATGGTAGTATTGTTAGCTTCTACTTAGTACTATGCACTGTAGTAAATCCCCTCTCAGGGTCACACCTGGAGAGTTTCCAGTATTCTACCAATCTTGGGTAAGGGAGGAAGAGTCAAGCAGAGGCCTATCCATTCCATTCGTAGCTTGGGCAACGGCTAGCAAGTGGAAGGCAATCTGCTACAAGTCAAGTCTCACCCATGCTGGGCAGCAGCGGCATGGGAAAGAGTCGAGGGTGGAGACTAGAGTTTACTGCACAGAAGACAGTAAACACTTCCATATTTTTACCAAGAAAACTCTATGGTTACACTGCCAAAATGATTGCAGATGGAGAGAGGGGCATTCTGGGAGAGATGTGTCCGTGGTGTCGCTATGGGTCGGAAATGACTCAATGACATAAAACAAGCCAAGACTGTAGTAAATGCTCAGCAAGTACAAAACAAAGAAGTGGCACATTCTCTATCCACAAGGAGTTCACACTCTAATGGCAGAGATGGACCTCAAAATGCTTACCAATAATCAGAATGAATAAATTAATGTCCAGTTGGGTAAACCTATATACATAAGTGCTGAAAATGGGAATAAAAAAGTACATAAGTGCTAGAGATGGCTGATGGGTTTATCAACTTTATAGAAAAGCTCTTTCTAGGGATTTGGACACTAAGCCTTGGAAACCATCTGTCCTAGATGGCCACAGTGTTCATGGTCCCAGAAGCAGGGAGTTAGATGAGATCATCACTCCAGGTCTCTTCCTGTGGTATTATGAGTTGCTTTTGTCTTTGTTTTATAACTGGCGGGCAGGAGAGGAAACTGGAGAGGTAAAACCACGATTCTGCTTTTACACCTCGCTGGTAAAAATGATGCTTAGTAGCAGTCATTGATGTCATTTATTAAGACCACGCACTCTGCATTTAGAAGTAGTGGTCCTGACAGAAGTTTCTCATCTTTGATTTAGGAAGTCAGATTTTCCTAGGAGTGAATGGTATTTCCTGAGAAGGTAAGAAGTAAGGGGTTACCTTTTTGGAGGTGCCTGTGACTGTCATGAACTCAAATTCATCAATTCATTCATTCATTCATTCAATCTGTTGTTGCAGAGCAGTGCACTAAGCGCTTGGAAAAGTACAATACAAATCCATCTAGTGATTTAATTATTCCAGGCACCCTGCTTCTGGATATTTTTCTGTCTGTCTCCCCCATTCACGTGTTAGTTCTGTGTGGGTAGGGAATATATCTTGTGCTTCTGTTGTATTTCCCAAGAGCTTAGCACAATGCACTGCTTTCAGTGGACACTCAGCAGTATTGTTACTTCTACTACTGGTGGACAAAATCGTAGTAGCACATAGTCCCCAGTCACTGGACAACTCAGCTCCACCTTGTTTGAACACCATACAAGTCTGGTAGATTTTCTACTTTGGGGTAAAGGTCCCCCACGCATAAGAAGCAGTGGGGCTTAGTGGCAAGAGCATGGGCTTGGGAGTTGGAGGTTGTGGGTTCTAATTCCGGCTCCGCTACTTGTCAGCTGTGTGACTTTGGGCAATTCACTTAACTTCTCTGCACCTCAGTTACCTCATCTTTAAGATGGGGATTAAGACTGCGAGCCCCTCGTGGGACAACCTGATTACCTTGTATATATCCCAGCACTTAGAACAGTGCTTGGCACATAGTAAGCGCTTAATAAATACCATCATTATTATTACTATTATTAGTGTGATTTGTTGGTATCTTGGGCACCTGGAGGAAAGTGTAAAAAAAGAGGGGTTTTGCAAAGTGCCCAACACAATAAGAAAAGAGACAGGGGAGCCTAGTGGAAAGGACACGTGTCTGGGAGGTAGGAGATTGAGTTCTAGTCCCATTTCTGCCATTGCTCTGCTGAGTGGTAACCTTAGGACAGTCACTTAACATTGTTGGTCTTCAGTTTCCTTATATATAAAATGGGAAAGAAGACCCTGTCCTTAAGGTCAGGGTTCGTGTCTACCAACTCTATTATTTTGTGCTTTCCCAAGGGCTTAGTACAATGCCCCCCACACAATAAGTGCTCAGATTTATAATAGCAATTTTGGTATTCGTTAAGCACTTACTATGTGCCAAGCACTGGGGTAGATACAGGAGGTCCAGAGAAATTAAGTGACTTGACCAAGGTCACACAACAGGCAAGTCCTAGGCATGTGCTCTTTTCACTAGACCACCATTGGCACTTTCTGCCTCTCCCTTTTATGTCATGAGAGCTATGTGGGACAGGGACTGTGTCCAATTTGACCATCCTTTATTTACCCCAGCACTTAGCACACAGAAAGCACTTACTAAATGGAATTATAATAATAACAATGTTCTCTCAGTGGAGCGGAGCTATAATGAACACCCCACTATCCTTCTCATTGAACTCTCCTGAAAATGCCAGGGAATGCACCCAAACTGGAGTCCTGAGAAGGGGAAACTAAGTGCAACCTGTTACAGCCATTTCCCATTCCATCATGGACCGAGGCTGGGCCTCTCTGGTCCCTGATGGATCAAGTGACCTGACTGGGCTGAACTCTCCAGCTGAACCGTTCGTGTGCGTAACGATCGCCGAGGGACAGCTTCCCAGATAATGAAAATGAAATGGCATTGTGTGATAAATGGGCCTTGAATCATTTGCCATAGGAAGCTCCTAGTACACTTGGAGTGGAAGAATTAGTTCTGTGATTATGGAATTCCATGAAGCCATAGAGCTATTGCCAGTAGTTAGGCAGCTGGGTTTTCAGCCTTAAATTTGAAGAATTATTTTTCTGTGATCTTATGCTGTTCCCCCCCCCCCGCAATCTTCATCTGTTCATTTGGCTTTTTGAAAAGAAAATGAAGTGCTGATATAGTAGACCCAACTTAGAAGCCCCACTCCTCAGAGGGACAGGAAGTGGCCAGGGGTGGGGAGCAGGTGGTCAGTAATGGTCAGAAGTGTGGGGGCTCTAGGTAGCCAGGAGACAGCTGCTGTGAGCCGGCCCAGTGGAGGAGCCTCAGAGGGGAGCAGCAGGAGACTGAGGAGAGGTCAGGGGTTCCAGCCAAGGTCCAGTTGTGTCCTGCTCCAGACCCCACTTTTCCCCAACTCCCTGCCTGGCCTTTCTGGTCAGATGCTGATTGTCCAGAAACCCCTGATCACTGCCCAGAAATTTCTGATAATCGGCCAACATCCCTGCTGCATTAATCTAGTAGAGAACATTTCAATCACTTACTTGATCCAGGAAAAAGAAGGCTCTCATTCAGTTCAATTTGTTTGTATTTATTGAACAGCTTACTGTGTGCAGAGCACTGTATTAAGCGCATGGGAGAGTACAATATAACAATAAAACAGACACATTCCCTGCCTACAGCGGACTTACAGTCTAGAGATAGCTCTCTGCTCAGTTCCTGCTGGTTTAAAGGAAGCCAAATCTCTGGAATAATAATAATAATATTTGTGATGTGCTTACTATGTCCCTGCCCCACATGGAGCTCATATTCTAAGGAGGGAGAACACGTATTTAATCCCCAATTTACAGATGAGAAAACTGAAGCACAGAGAAGTTAGGTGACTTGTCCAAGGTCGCAAGCAAACAATAGACAGAACCTGGATTAGAACCTGAGACTCCCAGGCCTGTTCTTTTTTCACTAGGCCTTGCTGCTTCTCCTTTGCAAAGTCTCAATAGAGAACTCATGACACTCGTGAAGGGTCCCTACAGCTTGGGCTCTGGACAGAGGGATTCCATTTTGATGTATTTTAGAATAAAAAGTTGTCATCGTTATGTCCACGTCTGCTTCATCCTCTGCTCATCTACCATTTCCCCTCCCTTGGTCTGTGCCTAGTCACCTCACCCAGGCCTGTTGGAAAAAATTGGACTCCGATCTCTGAGGTGAGGTCTACATGGTTGCTTGACTTGGGAAAAGAAGGGGTCTCAGAGTCAAAACCCCTACAGCAGGAGAAGGAGGAGGAGTAGCATTTTATTTGTGAGATTGTGAGCCCCACGTGGGACAAGGGACTGTGTTCAAATCGATTTGCTTGTATCCACTTCAGTGCCTAGTACAGTGTTGGTTGGTAGACATATTCTCTGCCCACAATGAGCGTACAGTCTAGAGGGGGAGAGATGTCCTTACCCCTTCAATCGTGAGCTCCATGTGGGACAGGGGTCTGCATCTGATCCAATTTTCTTGTTTTGACACTAGCAATTAGGATATGATAAGTGGTTAATAAATAGCATCATTAACTCCCTATTTCTTTCCAGCTTTTTGGGTTAGTTGGTTTGTCCAGCAAAGATGGATGTGGAAATTGTAGTGCAGAGAGGTGGATTTGGAGGTCTTTTCAGATGACTGTATCTGGACCACAGCTGTGCTGGCTGAGGTTTCCTCTTGCCCAGTGAAGAAGGCTGTTTCCCAGATTTCCCAGGTGGAAAGACTCACAGGAAGGTCAGGGCAGAGATTGGGGGAAAGTGTATTAAAGGCCACTCTGGGGAGTGGTCAGGGCCTAAGATAAATGGGCCTTGCCTCATCCACCCTCAAGTGGACCTGTGGACTCATTCTCAGTGACATCTTCTTCCGACATGAAGGCCAGCTGAGGACAGGCCTGAAAAATCTCAGATTTCCCGGTACTGATTTGGTACATTTCATTTTCTAAACTTCAGCTGGCTCTAAATGAGATATTTGCATTTAATAGGATTTAGCATTCAGAGCAGCAGATGGGAGAGCAGGAACTGGCATGGGGTGAAGAATTGTACCTATCTCTCCTCACACCTGCCACCAGAGTGTTTTCCATTGAAGCCTGAAGAATGGTAAAATGCGATGCATCTTCTTAATTCTTTGCCCCTCTAAATCTCTTCAGAAGCATGAAGAGTGTCTGTCTGAATGGGGCTGAGTCCTTTGTGTGCCTTCTTGGTCAGTGTGCACAAGTCTATAGTGGCATCCTCCAGAGCTCACCCGACTGGGGTGCAGAAGGACCCCCAATCGGAGCCCATCTTCCTGAGGTGCAGAAGGATTCCCATTAAAACTCACCTTTCTGGGTGCAGAGCAGCCCCCCTCAGAGCCCACCCTTCTAGGGGAGCAAGATGAATCCACCTGGGTCCCACCCAAACTGGGGTGTGGTGGTCCGCCTCCTCCCACCCTGCTCCATGAGGAACTGTAATAATTATTATTATTATAGTATTTGGTAAGCGCTTAATAAAGCGCTGGGGTAGATAACAAGCTAAGCAGGTTGTCCCACGTGGGGCTTACAGTCTCCATCCCCATTTTCCAGATGACGTCACCGAAGCACAGAGAATAATAATAATGATGGCATTTGTTAAGCGCTTTCTATGTGCAAAGCACTGTTCTAAGCGCTGGGGGGGGATACAAGGTGATCAGGTTGTCCCACGTGTGGCTCACAGTCTTAATCCCCATTTTACAGATAAGGTAACTGAGGCTCAGAGAAGTTAAGTGACTTGCCCAAGTCACACAGCAGACATATTTTATTTTATTTTACTTGTACATATCTATTCTATTTATTTTATTCTGTTAGTATGTTTGGTTTTGTTCTCTGTCTCCCCCTTTTAGACTGTGAGCCCACTGTTGGGTAGGGACTGTCTCTATATGTTGCCATCTTGTACTTCCCAAGCGCTTAGTACAGTGCTCTGCACACAGTAAGCACTCAATAAATACTATTGATTGATGTGGTGGAGTCAGGATTCGAACCCATGACCTCTGACTCCAAAGCCCGTGCTCTTTCCACTGAGCCACGCTGCTTCTCTAGAGAAGTGAAGTGACTTGCCCAAGGTCACGCACTAGACAAGTGGCAGAGTCGGGATTAGAACCCACGTCCTCTGACTCGCAAGCCGGGGCTCTTGCCACTAGGCCACGCTGCTTCCGAAACCCCTGGAGAGCCCACCCCTCCCATCCCAGGTGAGGACTCCCGTGGGGTGGGCCCAGGTGAGGCTGATGTAGGGCGGCTCCACGTGGGCCGCGGGGTGGGAGACCAATAAGCCCCCCTACTCGGAGAGCGGGACCTGGACCTTCCAGCCAAGGGATAGAGGCTAAACCCCCATTCTGAAACTGTTTGGCCCCCCACTGATAAATAATAATAATAATAATAGTATTTGTTAAGGGCTTACTATGTGCCAGGCACTGTACTAAGTGCTGGGGTGGATACAGTAATAATAATAATGATAGTATTTGATCAATCAATCAATCGTATTTATTGAGCGCCTACTGTGTGCAGAGCACTGTACTAAGCGCTTGGGAAGTACAAGTTGGCAACATATAGAGACAGTCCCTACCCAACAGTGGGCTCACAGTCTAAAAGGGGGAGACGTAGAACAAAACCAAACATACTAATAAAATAAATAGAATAGATATGTACAAGTAAAATAAATAGAGTAATAAATATGTACATATATATATGTATATATGTATGTATATATGTATACATATATACATATATTTGATAAGTGCTTACTATATGCCAGACACTGTACCAAGCACTGGGGTGGATATAATAATAATAATAATAATAGTATTTGTTAAGTGCTTACTATGTGCCAGGCACTGTACTAAGCGCTGGGGTGGATAAAATAATAATGATGGTATTAAGTGCTTATTGTATTCCAGGCACTGTTCTAAGCGCTGGGGTGGATACAGTAATAATAATAATGATGACATTTATTAAGTGTTTACTATGTGCCAGGCACTGTTCCAAACACTGGGGGAGATACAAGGGAATCAGGTTGTCCCACGTGGGGCTCGCAAACCTAATCCCCATTTTACAGATGAGGTAACAGACACAGAGAAGTTAAATGACTTGCCCAAAGTCACACAGCTGATAAGTGGAGCAGTCAGTGATTAGAACTCACGAACTCCGTCTCCCAAACTCGTGCTCTTTCCACCAAGCCGCCCTGTTAGACATAGTCCCTGTCCCGCATTGTGCTCACAGTCCCTTTTGAAAGGTGAGCTAACTGAGGCACAGTGAAGTGACTTGCCCAAGGCCAGACAGCAGACAGGTGACGGAGTCGGGATTAAAAATCCTGACCTTCTGAGACCCAGGCCCGGGCTGTAGCCACTATAGCCCCGCCGCTTCGCTAAAGCAGCATAAAGAAGATCCAGGAGAAATCCGGACATTTTTTGCAGTTTCTGGAAACTCAGAGCCATCCGGTCAGCCGCAGGGGTGGAGGAGGAAAGGTAACTCAAAAGCGAATTGTACAAATCAGTGGTCGGTCCCCACGAAATGCGGTTACCTCAATCCTGCTATCAAAACCGGAGATTCGCATCACAATGCAGTGTTTGCTTTGGGTTCCGTGTGGTTTACAAATCAGTTTGGATGGCCCTTTTAATTACTGATTGATTGTTCCTACAGCGGCATGATTGATTAAAAACCACGGTGAATAATAAGCGTTTCGTGACAAATGAAGGTGTAGTGTGAAGATAAGTTAAATTAGTTTATTGCAAATAGATAATTATACTTTTAAGTACAGTAGGATGGAACTCTGAGGGGGCTCATAAAGATTCGGAGCCGAAAAGTTCTAGAGGGTCTTATCAAACTCTGGGTTTTTTGGTTTTTTGTTTTTTTCAGAAATGTTGAAAGACCTTCCCGACTAAGTTTCTCAATCTTCAGAAGGAAAAGGAACCCCCCCGGGGGGGGCGGTCTTTGAATACAAAGAAGCCACATCTTCTTTTGGAGATTTTGGTCTCCCTCCTTAGGGGCAGTTAGTGATTTATTTGCGTTCACCTGAAAGAGTGAAGGAAGAGAGAGAGACATTTTTGGAGGAATGGGTAAGGCAGTGTAAACCAGTTATTTTGACAATCCTTGAAATTCCTCCACATTCAGTCAGTAAATCGAATTTATTGAGCAGTTACTGTGTGCAGAGCACTGTACTAAGTGCTTGGGAGAGTACAGTTTAATAATAAACACATCCGTTGCCCAAAATGAGCTTACAGACTAGCAAAACCCAGCTAACAAAATTGAAGTATATTGTCAAAAAAATTTGGATTCCAAACCCAGTTCAGCCACTTGCCTGTTGGATGACCATGGCCAGTCATAACCATTCCTTGTTTGTTTCTTCTTCTGTAAAATGGGAATAAAATACCTGCTGCTCTTACTAGATTGTGAGCCCCACGTGTATGTCATCCGATCTTATCTACCCCAGCAGTTAGCACAGTGCTTTGACATAGTTATCACTTAATATCAATCTTTGTATTTATGTACTTATGTACTTATGTACTTATGTACTAAGCTCTGGGGTGGAGACAGGGTGTTGATATTGGAACAGGGCTCACAAGTTATTTTATTCTCAATTTATGGATGAGGAAACTGAGTCACAGAAAGGGTCAAGTGACTTGGCCTAACCCACTCAGTAGGCCAGTGGTGGAGCTGGGATTTGGACCCAGGCTTCTTGATCTCAGTCCTGGGCACTTTATACGTGTTAATGGCTAGCTGATTATTATAAATCCCTCCGCTGTTTATGTAGGAGTTTTTGAGGTAGAGGAGAAGACAGAACGGTATGTGTTTATGCCCTCCATAACATAGTGATTGGGAGAACCTGGACTCTGTTGACGAGAGCCTTGTTGAAAGCAATTTTTCTCAGACCAGGTGCTAAAATGCAAGTGGCAGCAGCGTTCCCACCCTTCTGTGGGTTTGGCTATCCGTTAGGCACAGACCTGCAAAACCTATCTTGGCTATCTCTAATCCGATGCAAAAAAATGGATTTTAATTACCGGTACTCATTCCCCACACAATAAGCCACGTGGGAGAGGGGCAGGAGAGTTGAGAGTTAAGTGGGAAAATAAATGGTGAATAAGGAGCACGATTCACATCAGATGAATTCCCAGAGTTGGGGAGATTGTGAATCTGACCTGGGGAAATGGGGAGGCTGGCTCCCATATGAATAATTGATGCTAGTTCCTGAAAGAAAATTTTTAGACAATTAATGGAAAGTTTTAGTGGAAAAAAATGGAAGATTATACCCGGCAGTTTTATCTCTGGTAATAGAAATGTAATGGAATAATCTCACCCCTACAGATAAAATCCTAGGTCTGTTCTGGCTGATTATGGCACTAGAGAAATGATTGTGATATTAGAAGGGAGAACTAAAGCATTCCAAGGGAAAAAAAATCTTCCGATACTTTTTCGTTATTAAGATGAACATCCAGGAGGAAAATCCTTGAACCCCTGTTAGGTCAGAAGAGGAACGGCTACTGGATTGCAGAAACCATTAAGCTTTGCATTACCTACCATGAAATGAGATAACTCAGACGACATAGAAGCTGACTCGTAGCTTCGTATTTGAGAATGAACTTCGGCAGGTTTCTTGAGGGTGGGAACATTGGGACCATAAAAAGCCAAGAGGAAGGGGCTGGTGGAATAGATTCCCAATCTGTTTTGAAAAGCAGATAATCCCTCGGATCTGTGGTGTAAAACTCCTCATCCCGGCTCAGACATCCTTTAGACTGTAAACTCGTTGTGGGCAGGGAATGTGTCTGTTCATTGATGTATTCATTCAATAGAACTTATTGAGTGCTTACTGTGTGCAGAGCACTGTACTAAGCGCTTGGGAAGTACAAGTTGGCAACATAGAGAGACGGTCCCTACCCAACAACGGGCTCACAGTCTAGCAGGGGGAGACAGACAACAAAATATGTGGACAGGAGTCAAGTCATTGTCATTGTACTCTCCCAAGTGCATAGTACAGTTCTCTACACACAGTAAACACTCAATAAATACCATTGAATGAATGAATCCCCAGGCCCCAACTGCAGTACAAAGGAGTTTGGGGAGGGTGAAACCAATAAAATAAAACTGCCAGTGCTTTGCCTGACAATGCAAGGGAGATTTTAGGGGTGGTTTTTTTTTTTTTTAAATGGTATTAAGCACTTTCTTTGTGTCAAACACTGTTCTAAATGTTGGGATAAGTACAAGGTAATTAGGTTGGACTCAGTCCCTGGCCCGCATAGAGCTCACAGGCTAAATAGGAGGGAGAACAGGTATCTCCATTTTACAGTTGAGGAAACAGGTACAGAGAAGTTGTGATTTGCCCAAGCTCACACAGCAAGCAATGGGCAGAGCTGAGATTAGAATCCAGGTTCTTCTAACTTCTAGGCCTGTACTCTCTCCTTTAGGCCATGCTGCTTTTCCAGGGTTGCTGGCCAGCCACTACTAGAGAAGCAAAGTGGTTCAGTGGAAAGAGCAGGGGCTTTGGAGTCATTGGTCATGGGCTCAAATCTCAGCTCTGCCAATTGTCAGCTGTATGATTTTGGGCAAGTTACTTAACTTCTCTGCGCCTCAGTTACCTCATCTCCATCACTTCACCCCCTCCTACCTCACCTCCCTTCTTTCCTTCTACTGTGTGACTTTGGGCAAGTCACTTCACTTCTCTGTACCTCAGTTATCTCATCTGTAAAATGGGGATTAAGACTGTGAGCCCCCATGGGACAACCTGATCACCTTGTAACCTCCCCAGCGCTTAGAACAGTGCTTTGCACATAGTAAGAGCTTAATAAATGCCATTATTATTATTATTATTCTACAGTCCAGCCCGCACCCTCTGCCGCTAACCTCCTCACTGTGCCTTGTTCTCGCCTGTCCCGCCGTCGACCCCCGGCCCACGTCTTCCCCCTGGCCTGGAATGCCCTCCCTCCGCACATCCGCCAAGCTAGCTCTCTTCCTCCCTTCAAAGCCCTACTGAGAGCTCACCTCCTCTAGGAGGCCTTCCCAGACTGATCCCCCTCCTTCCTCTCCCTCTCCCCCCCGCCTTACCTCCTTCCCCTCCCACAGCACCTGTATATATGTATATATATGTTTGTACATATTTATTACTCTATTTTACTTGTACGTATTTATTCTGTTTATTTTGTTAATATGTTTTTTGTCATCTATCTCCCCCTCCTAGACTGTTAGCGTGCTGTTGGGTAGGGACCGTCTCTATATGTAGCCAACTTGTACTTCCCAAGCACTTAGTACAGTGCTCAGCTCACAGTAAGCGCTCAATAAATATGAGTGAATGAATCTGCAAAATGGGGATTGACTGTGGGACAACCTGATCACCTTGTAACATCCCCAGCGCTTAGAACAGTGCTTTGCACATAGTAAGTGCTTAATAAATACCATCATTATTATTATTATTACTAGCTGTTCATTTGTATGGATCACATGGAAAGTTTGAGCCCTCCCCAACACAGGGCCCAGCAAGCTATTTATTCAATCCTATTTATTGAGTGCTTACTGTGTGAAGAGCACTTTACTAAGCACTTGGGAGAGTACAATACAACAGTAAACAGTCACATTCCCTGACCATAATTAGCTTAGTCTAGAGGGAGGGGGAGACAGACATCAACACAAATAAATATATACAAATAAATATCAGAGGCCCTCAGAGGGCCAGCAGCAGGGAGGATAAAAAGATCAAAATTTTAGAACATGTGGGAGGGACCGGAGGACAGCACTAGATCAGTGTCTTATTAAGCAGAAAAGAAAATGGGGATGGAGGTGGCTTGTCTTGTCTTATGCCATCGAGTCATTTCCGACCCATAGTAACACCACGGACACATCTCTCCCAGATCGCCCTGGTCTCCATTGGCAATTGTTCTGGCAGTGGATCTCTAGAGTTTTCTTGGTAAAAATATGGAAGTGGTTTATCATTGCTGCCTTCTGTGCAGTAAACTCGAGCCTCTGCCCTCGACTCTCTCTCATGCTGCTGCTGCCCAGCATGGATGAGTTTTGACTTGCATAGCAGATTGCCTTCCACTCAATGGATGGGCCTCTGCTTGACTCTCCCCCTGTAGCTGAGACTGGTAGAGTGCTGGAAACTCTCCAGGTGCGATCCTGAGAGGTTGGATGGAGGTGAGAGAAGAAAAAGAGCAGCAGTTGGTGTGGAAGGAAATGAGGTCCCAGAGAGCCAGAAGGAAGAGGATGTAGCTGAATCGTGGAGGGAGAATAGGAAGCAGGCTGTTCCCAACTCTACCAATTTGATTGTCTTCTATCTTCCCTGGGGCTTAGCACAATGCTGGGCACATAGTAAGTGTTTAACAAATACCATTTTAAAACCAGTTGGCCATTGAGTACTGCAATAACAAAGCTTTATGTCCTGGCTTCAATTCTTCATCAATTGATAAATCAATGATATTTATTGAGTGCTTACTATGTGCAGAGCACTGTACGAAGCACTTGGGAAAGTGCAATTCAAAAGCTGGTAGACATATTCCTTGCTCACAAGAATCTTACAATCTAGAGGGAGAGACAGACATTAAAGTGGGATGTCCTTTATTTCCCCAATACGCCAAATCCAGCCAATGCCTCTCCAGTTTGACCTATCTATCCTGAAGGCCTCCCCGAGAACCCTCAGCCTGACTTGGATGTTCTGGAGATTTCCTGTCAAACTTTTTTGTGCCATCCAAAATCCTAGCCACCTTTCCTCAGGCTCTGCTAGTGCTTCCCCTGTTGGTCCGCATAATCTGCTGTCCAGACTCTCCATTAGCTGCAAACCCAGGTGCTCCCTATTTACTCTCTCCAGTCTGCCACCAGAGATTTGGTGTCTGCTCATATACATGACTGTCTTGGGAAGCTCTCTTCGGAGGCATCCCAAACTTCAGGTG
The DNA here is from genome assembly GCF_015852505.1 of Tachyglossus aculeatus. Taxonomy (NCBI): domain Eukaryota; kingdom Metazoa; phylum Chordata; class Mammalia; order Monotremata; family Tachyglossidae; genus Tachyglossus; species Tachyglossus aculeatus. The sequence continues at coordinate 21,000,495 of NC_052090.1, read as the reverse complement.
TTTGATCCTCTGAATTAAATGGAAAGAATATATGAGCAAAAACACTAGGTCTCAAAAGAAGAGACAAGCAGCTATACAAAGCAAGAACATACTGCAGAGAAAAGAGAGAAAAAATCATGGCGTCAGAGTGATTTAAATTCTAGGAAACAGTAAATTTTAGGATGAGGTCACAGTCAGCGCCTGGCCAAAAGAGCAGATAAATGAAAGAAAGAAAAGGAAATTGAAAACCAAAGTATCTGGAGGATTTCTTGGAAAACTAGAAAAATATATATTTGGAAACTGTGGAACAATTAGTAGTTGCTTAACAGTTATCAGTTTAAGGGATTATCGACAGGAGCTGTGGATTAAGAGGCTATAATCCAACGTGTCTGATTTCATAATAACTGGGGGCATCAGCTCATAATGATTATGGCCCTGACAAAAGTGGACTGCTTTGCATTTAAACTGCAGTGTGACTACATTAAGCATGAGTATATTTGATGGTGGTCAATCCCTTTCCTAAAAAATAGTAAATGCCCATTCTTTGTGGGTGGGGGGGGGGGGGAGGCTTCTAAAAAATATGTTTTAAGGGATTGTTTCAGGGTTTTTTTAGTTTAGATTTTTTAAAGTACATTTTAGGTGCTTAAATTTTTTTAGGTATTTAAAATTATTTACATTACAAGATTTATTTGATCTGAAATGGAAAATCAGTTGCAGTTATGTACTGTTTCAAAACAGTATGATTAGAGAGTGAAACAGGCTGATTAGGCTGTCTGATCAGTCTTTCCTTCTTCTGGCCATGTCTCCCTGCTCTCCTCACGTCTTTTTCCCTTCTTCCTGGACTGTCACCCCTGCTGACTTCCCCACATCAAGGAAGGGTTGTTTCCTACAGCATATTCCCGTCAGTCTTTACAGTTTGGTGCTCAGTGGCTCAAATAATGGCCTTTCTACTGTTTGCTTTTGGAACTGGTTCCTCAAAGCTCTTGCTTTCTGGGAAATATTTCCTGGTGTGCTCCTTAAATTTGTGTGTAATTCAGTCCATTATTCTTTAATTCATGCTCTTTTCCGTGACTCTGAGCTACCACTTTCTCACCTCATTAGAGAATTCCTCTCATATTCATGGCCTGGAATGTAAACTCCTTGCGAGCAGGGTGTTTGGATTCTTTTGTACTCTCCCAGAGGTTTAGTAGAGTCCTCTCACACAGTATCAGGCAAAAACTCCTCACCCTCGGCTTCAAGGCTGTCCATCACCTCGCCCCCTCCTACCTCACCTCCCTTCTCTCCTTCTTCAGCCCAGCCCGCACCCTCCGCTCCTCTGCCGCTAATCTCACCGTGCCTTGTTCTTGCCTGTCCCACCGTCGAATCCCGGCCCACATCATCCCCCTGGCCTGGAATGCCCTCCCTCCGCACATCCGCCAAGCTAGCTCTCTTCCTTCCTTCAAGGCCCTACTGAGAGCTCACCTCCTCCAGGAGGTCTTCCCAGACTGAGCCTCCTCCTTCCTCTCCCGCTCCTCCTCCTCCCCATCCACCCCGCCTTACCTCCTTCCCCTCCCCACAACACCTGTATATATGTATATATGTTTGTACGTATTTATTACTCTATTTGTACATGTTTATTCTATTTATTTTGTTAATATGTTTTGTTTTGTTCTCTGTCTCCCCCTTCTAGACTGTGAGCCCACTGTTGGGTAGGGACCATCTCTATATGTTGCCAACTTGTACTTCCCAAGCGCTTAGTACAGTGCTCTGCACACAGTAAGTGCTCAATAAATATGATTGAATGAGTGAAAAAAGTAAGTAGGTGTTCCATAAATGCATTTAGTTCTTCTACAATATGTGTTTTCAACTTCGTGCTTTGGGCAAAGCCCTATTAGGGAATTGGGGAATGTTCTTCCGACAACATGCATCTCTCTAGATAGAACATAGGGAGATATTAGAAGAAACGGTTGTGTCCGTGTGTGTGGCATTGAACACATCATGCATATTAAAGCATGGTTTTCCCAAACAAAGGGTTTTCAGGAAAGTCAGCTTCCTTGCCTCCTCCTCCCCACCTCCGGCCCCCTCCATCACATTATAGGAGAACTGAGGGGTTTCATCCATCCAGCTATCCATCCATCCATCGGCTGGGTGGCTGCATGGAGCCTGAATGATCTTGGTGCTTTTGTCCTTTTCATCTTTTCTCCCCACTGAATCAAAGAGACAGTCTAGATGAAACAAAACACCAGATAGTGAATTGCTAGTAAATGGTTCAAGGCCAATAAAAAATATTTGGTGGTCATCACATAGACCAAATGTGCTGTTTGTCCAAAAAGCACTTCAGTAAGTGACCCTGGCAGAGTTTCTTCAACTTGGCCATTCCTACACCTGAGAAGCAGTCTGAGGCCTGGGAGAAGGAAAAAAGAAAGAGTCAGGCTCAATGGGTTTGGCATTAGCTCATTAAATACTAAAATAGCATTTCTATTTTACATAATTTAACATGGCAAACTATAAAAAAGGTGAAAACTGCAGGCCCTAGGCGTGCGTTTTAAAACCTCCTCATTTAGATGCTAATTTTGATTCCTGGTGTATGACTGGCTTAAAAAAAAGCCATTAACAAAGGGCCAGATTACTTAAAAGGCATTATTAGGCAAATATGTATGGATTTTCTGATACTGAGTGGCCCCGTTATGATGGGCTACAACTACACTAAATAGAACGGGATGAAGATATTTGTTTTAAAAGGAAAGACAAAGTCTTAGGTGGGATAAAAAAGAAAGACAGGCACTAATCGTGCAGAATGTAAATCATACAGGTAAAGAAAAGTCATTACTTTTTCTTATTGATAGAGGTCTACTTGGTAATGTAACTTTTCTAGGAACAAGTTGAAAAGTACAGCATTGCTGGAGAGAAAGGTGAGCGCTCAGGAAACGAGGCTATGAAGTGAACGATGCAAGCCGTTTAATAGTAATTTCATACCGTGGTTCTCAGATGGATAAAATTCACCATGACCGAGGAGGTGAAATAGGGAGAAAGAAAGATATGGGGTAAAGTGTGCTTCTTCCTGCTGAAGTTAAATTTGTGACTAGCAAAAACTGGCTTTAGCGAGAGAGGGATGGAGGGAAATTTTTTTGATTTATTTTTTTTTGTGTGTGTGTGTTTGTGTAGCCAGACATCTCCCTCTTGACTATCCCAAAGGGATAGTTGCACTGGGGAAAATGGGCAGAGGTTCAGTGCATTGTGATGAGAGCGGGAGTCCCTTAAGACCTGGAGAGAAGGTCAGAAGCTGGAGAATATCAGTTGTATTTGAGCACTGTGTGCAAAGCACTGTTCTAAGCACTTGGTAGAATACAATACAATAGAGTTGGTAGGCATGATCCCTGCCCACAAAGAGCTTACAGTCTAGAGGGGGAGAACCTGAGGCAGCTTGAAGGGGAAGAGGAGGAGGAGCTGAGAATTGCCCAGCCATCAAGAGGTGGTGGCTGTAGGGTGGATGGCATTTAAGCTCCCCCTCTGACTGTGTTTGTTATCGGCAGGGAATGTGTCTGCTAATTCTGTTGCATTATACTGTCCCAAGTGCTCAGTACAATGCCTTGCACATAGTAAGTGCTCAATAAATGTTATTGATGGATTGATTTGATTGTCTAGTGTGAGAACATTATTAAGTTTTGGTGGGATGCTTTTATTTCTGGACCTATTTAAACTTCACTGGGTGTGCAAAGCAGTTTTGGAACCATGCTCTGGGCAACCCCTCCCAGGATTCCCAGTTTCTTGAAAAATGATGACACCCCTCCTGTGGTGAAGGGTGTTTTCCCGAGAGATATTCATTCATCTCAGCACCTATTGAAGGGGGCTCTTGGAGAGAGGGAACTAGGGAGGGAAGAAAACATTCACAGAATGGGCAGGATAAGGCTGTCCTATCAAAGAACCTAACAGGTGCCTTGTTCAAAAGCTGAGAAATAACCCCCCAGCCTCCCTGCCTGCTATAAACTCCCCTTTAGAGTGTAAGCTTGTTATGGGCAGGGAACACGTCTGCTAATTCTGTTGCAGTGTACTCTCCCAAGCGCTTAGCACTGTGCTCTTCATATAGCCCTCAATAAATACCATTAATTGATTTTTAACCCCCCCGATTTCCACTTTCATTAATTCATTTGATCACATTTATTGAGCACTTACTGTGTGCAGAACACTGTACTACTACTACTAATAATGATGGCATTTGTTAAGCGCTTACTATGTGCAAAGTGCTGTTCTAAGGGCTGGGGGGGATATAAGGTGATCAGGTTGTCCCATGTGGGGCTCACATTCTTAATCCTCATTTTCCAGATGAGGTAACTGAGGCACAGAGAAGTTAAGTGACTTGCCCAAAGTCACACAGCTGACAATTGGCAGACCCTGGATTCGAACCCAAGCCCGTGCCCTTTCCACTGAGCCACGCTGCTTCCCTAAGCACTTGAGTACAATATAACAATAAACAGACACATTCTCTGCCCACATCAAGCTTACAGTCTTCAGCATGTACATGTATGAATAGCCGTGATCAGTCAATCACTGGTATTTGGTGCTTATTGTGTACTGAGCATTTTGCTAAGCTCTTGGGCAAGTACAATACACTATGTCCATGCTCTCAAGGTGCTGACAATCTAGCAGTCCACCTGTAGTTCTCTGTACTTAACTGACTCAGCTGTACTATTTAAACACTAACTCATCAACATGTCCACTTTTCCTTCTTTCTCCTATCAACCAATCACTGGTATTTGAGAGCTCATTATGTGCAGGACACTGTACTAAGCACTTGGGATAGTACAGTACAATGGAGTTAGCAGGAACATTCCCTGCCCAAAATGAGCCTACAGTCTAGAAGTACATTATTTTAGTGTCTGTCTCACACACTAGATGATAAGCTCCAGAAAGGCAGGGATCATGTCTACTAATTCTATCGTATTCTCCCAAGCACTTAGTTTGGTACTCTGCACCCAATAGGTGCTGAAAAAGTATGATTAATTGATTTGCTGGAATAACAGGAAATGAATAACAAACTTGTTTTTGAAGTTTTCCCCCCTTTGCTCACCGGCACTTTATCCCAGAGGTTATTGTCAAAGCCTTGGGCAGAGATTAAAAATGAAAACTGCTGATATTTTAGGATTGATCTACATGGAGAGGATGGAGGAATCAGGTTAGAAAAATGATGGGCTAAGACTTGTGCTCCAAAATCATGGTGCCTGAAGAGTAATCAGATTTGAGCAGCAGTTTCTTCTTGGCCTTTTAGGTTTTGAAGGACTTGCCAGTCTCACATATGTCTGTCCAACTACCCCCAGGCATGTGAATTGGATCTCACCTTCGTAAACCCCACATTAAGTAGTAGTAATAATAATATTTGTGGCATTTTTTAAGGCTTACTGTGTGTCAAGCTTTGCTCTAAGCACTGGGGAAGATATAAATTGATCAGATCAGACACAATCCCTGTCCCACACAGGGCTTACAATCTAAGTAGGAGGAAGATGATTTGCATAGGAAAGTCAGCTGGATGCATTCCTTTGGGGAAAGAGGGAGTATCCTTTCCATATCAATTGCCTTTCAAATGGACATTCCATCCACCTCCCAACTAATAGAAGTATCCTGTGTACAAAGCAGCATGGCCTGATGGATAGAGCATAGGCCTGAGAGTCAGAGGACCTGGGTTCTAATCTCTGCTCTGCCACTTGTCTGTGTTTTGTCCTTGGGCAAGTCATTTAATAATAATAATAATAATAGCATTTATTAAGCGCTTACTATGTGCAAAGCACTGTTCTAAGCGCTGGAGAGGTTACAAGGGTGATCAGGTTGTCCCACGCGGGGCTCACAGTCTTCATCCCCATTTTACAGATGAGGTAACTGAGACCCAGAGAAGTGAAGTGACTTGCCCAAAGTCACACAGCTGACAATTGGTAGAGCCCGGATTTGAACCCATGACCTCTGACTCCAAAGCCCGGGCTCTTTCCACTGAGCCACGCTGCTTCTCATTTCACTTCGCTGTGCCTGTTACCACATCTGTAAAAGGAGGATTAGAGCTGTGAGCCCCCTGAGGAACATGGACTGTCATGGACATCAGTGCTCCAGGAGTATGACATTGAGTATCACGCAGCCATGGAAAGCAATATGGTCTTGTGGAAAGAGCATGAGCCTGAGAGTCAGAAAACCTGGGTTCTAGTCATGGTTCTGCCACTTGCCTGCTCCGTGACCTTGAGCAAGTCACTTAGCTCCTTTATACCTCAGTTTCCTCAACTATAAAATGGGGATTCAATGTCTTTTTTTTTTTTTCCTACTTAGACTGTGAACACAGTGTGGGACAGGGACTGTGTCCAACCTGATTAACTAATACCTTTTATCCTACCCCAATGCTGACTAGAGTGCCTGGCACATAGTGCTTAGCAAATACCATTTCAAAAACTAACCATTATATTCAGTCCCGTGCCTATGGCATGAATGGCTCTCTACTTGTCCCCTTCTGATATCTGGGCTTGCAGAGAGTTTCTTCCATTCAGCCCCATCAGGACCCTGGTTAGTGTCATAGATTAATTTAAAGCAGGAGAAAGTACGGATTTATATTTGTGAATGACTACATCTCATGAAAAAAAAAACACATCTCTCCTGGCCATTTTTACAGCCTGCCCCTCTAAAATGTTTTATGAGCTTCAATGTTCTGTTCCTGAAAATACTGAAGGATGAACATTTTTCCTATATATTTTCCTCTGTGTTCAGTAAAAAGACAAGAAGCTTTTAAAAATTCATTTAATTTTTTTAATTGCTGAACTTACTGTGACGACCAAAAAAGAGAGAGTTCTGATGGGTGAACTCTAATAAATGAGAGAAATCTCTGAAAAATACTCAGTTGAATTCAGATGGCTGAATAGAGCTGATTTTCCTGATATTTGGCAAATTAATAATTTGGTTAATGACCTTAACATCTTTCATTTTCTCATATACATAACAAATTAAATGGCGTTATAGACACATCACTGGATTATACAACTCGTTCATAAATTAGATAGGACAGGCATGGTCAGTTTGAACAATCATATAAACAGCTGTTCCTAGCCTTTCATTCAGGTTATTTCTGATGACAATGGAGTGAGCAGCTGAAACGAAAAGCATTTATTCTTTTTGAAAGATTGTGTACCTCTGCTCTCCCCTCAGATTGACCCTCAAAGAGGGAGAAAAGTAGGAAAGTCCAGATGGTGTCATAGCTTTCCAACCAGAAGTTATTCCTTGAACAGTACGAGTCCCAAAACGAGTGCACTGTGTGAAATGCTCTCCCCAGCTGTATAACACAAGGCATTAATTGGGCCCATTTTTAATCAGGTGGTACAAGATTTCATAGCATTGCTCAGCAAATTGTGTTCAGCGGGGTTCTGGGTCCTGTTTGCCATGTTGGAGATCAGTTGTATTTATTGAGCACTTACTGTGTGCAGCACACTGTACTGAGTGCTTGGGAGAATGCAATGTATCAGAGTTGGGAGATTAGTGGAACAGAGCAACTTTGGACATTGGCTTTGAGTTTCCAGGTCAGTCAAATTTGAGTCAAACTTATAGACTCCTTGGAATTTATACAACAACCTCCATAGTGGGCAGTAGATAGGATTTTCTTAGTTTTACATTTGCATTGGTCTGATTTTTTTTTTTAAACTGTCCATATTCCAAGAAATGCTTGAAAACAAAGCATCTATGGGTTTTCATGAATAAAACATACCATAGGAGCTTTGGCAATATCAAATGTATACATAATAAATTTGTTGCAAAGTCAATTTTTGGAGAAGCATTTTGAGTAAAAAAGGAATATCTGTAAATGCCAATTTTCAGCTCAATCAGTGCCATGAACCTTAGGATCACTATTATAAAGGTGTTCCTTTTTGTCTGGAAAAGATGAAATATGCAAATTTCAATGAAATTTAAAGTATTCCATTGTTTCTCATCATAGCTATTGCATGCAATTTAGTGACATATATGGGTCTGGATTTGAGGGGTGACTTTTTCCTGTTTGGTTCGTAGTTCAACCATTTTGAAGACACAAAAATGTAGAAAACTCAATTATTTTGTGGCTGCCCTCTGCATTTTCTGTTCTGGATTATAGGATGTTCTGTTTTCTTCCTTTCCTCTGTCTGCATATCCCTGCTTGCTAGCCTCCTCTCTAGGTGATTCATTCAATTGTATTTATTGAGCGCTTACTGTGTGCAGAGCACTGTACTAAGCGCTTAGGTGATGAGCCCCCATTCTCACATCGTGTGAGAAGCAGTATGGCCTAGTGGATAGAGCACAGGCCTGGGAGTCAGAAGGACATGAGTTCTAATACCCATGTCTGCTGTGTAATCTTGGGCAAGTCACTTCACTTCTCTGTGCCTCAGTTCCCTCATATGTAAAATGGGGATTGAGACTGTGAGCCCCATGTGGGACAGGGACTGTGTCCAACCCAATTTACTTGTATCCACCCCAGCGCTTAGCACAGTGTGTGGCACATAGTAAGCACTTAACAAATACCACAATTATTATTATTAATAATACTGACTCTGCCACCTGTCTGCTGTGTGACCTTGGGCAAATCTTCACTTCTCTGTGTCTCAGTTACTTCATCTGTAAAATGGGGATTGAGACTGTGAGTTCTATGTGGTCCAGGGACTGTGTCCAGCCCGATTATCTTGTATTTATCCCAGTGCTTAGTACAGTACCTGACACACAGAGTAAGCGCTTGACAAATACCATAAAAATGTGAGTAGAGGGAGAGGCTGGAGGTGACATTCTCCTGAATCGTTCTGGAAGCAATACAGGCCTCACACCAGGCCACTGGGTTTAGCAACTGTACCGTATACACCATAAACCAGCCACCAACAATCCTATCACTCTTCAGACAGAAGGCCGAGATCAGCGGGCCATATCTCACAAGCTCCCTGGAGGCTTGCAGCCAGCCATTAGGCTGCTTTTTTCCCTTCTCAGAATCATAGCCTTTTCAGAAGAACCAAATCCCATTCCACTTCAAAACAATCTGGGGCTCCTCCGACTGCATGGAGGCATCTCCCTGGAACAGAGAAGGCTCAGCAGAACTGACTGTCCCCCACTAGATTGCCAACTCCTAGAGGGCAGGGAATGTGTTTTACTTGCACTGCTGAATGCTCTAAAACACTAGTGGTTAGCACTCAATAGGTGCTCAGTAAATGCCATTATCGGTTGGTTGATTAACCATTGGTCTGGTGATTTCCCCCATCCACTATGACTACGTTAAAAGTAGGCCAGTCAACAGTATTTGTGTCTGTATCTCCTATTACAATATAAAGGCTTCTCTTGGGCAGAGAACATGCCGCTCCTTTATTCTCTATTTCCCTGGTTCCCAATACAGTCCACCACAACAAATGGATGCTCAAAAATACTATTACTACTGCTTGCTGCGTGCACTCTACTAAGCACTTGGGAGAGTTCAGTAGAAATAGAAGACATCAATGCTGTCCTCAAAGAGTTAGTAGACTGGCCTAATGAAGGAGAAGGAGACTTTCCTGCCGGACCCTGCCTCTCCACCAAACAACCAATCTTGCAACTGGCATGTCCCACTTGAGAATATTGGGGTTGGAATACTAATCGAAGTACACAGACCAACAACTCTGTGGCCCAAGGTTCACCCTTCATTTAGATTCACCCTTTGGGTCCAGGTCCTTCATGTCGAGCCCAGACTTTTGCTACATCACTTTCATTCATTCATTCATTCAATCACATTTATTGAGCACTTACTCTTTGCAGAGCAGTATACTAAGCACGTGGAAAGTACAATTCGACAACAGGTGGAGACAATTCATTCATTCATTCAATCGTATTTATTGAGTGCTTACTGTGTGCAGAGCACTGTACCCAACAACAGGTTTGCAGTCTAGAAAGGGGAGACAGACAACAAAACAAAACAAGTAGACAGGCATCAATAGCATCAAAGTAGATAAATAGAATTATAGATATATACACATCATTAATAAAATAGAATAATAAATATGTATACACAAGTGCTGTGGGGCGGGGAAGGGGGTAGAGCAGAGGGAGGGAGTAGGGGTGATGGGGAGGAGGAACAGAGGAAAAGGGGGGGTTTAGTCTGGAAAGGCCTCCTGGAGGAGGTGAACTCTCAGTAGGGATTTGAAGGGGGTAAGAGAGCTAGTTTGGCAGATGTGAGGAGGGAGGGCATTCCAGGCCAGAGGTAGGATGTGGGCCGGGGGTCGACGGCAAGACAGGCGAGAACGAGGCACAGTGAGGAGGTTAGTGGCGGCAAAGGAGCGGAGGGTGCGGGCTGGGCTGTAGCAGGTGAGAAGGTAGGTGACATAGGAGGGGGCAAGGTGATGGAGAGCTTTAAAGCCAATAGTGAGGAGTTTTTGCTTCATGCAAAGGTTGATAGGCAACCACTGGAGATTTTTGAGGAGGGGGGTGACACGTCCAGAGCTTTTCTGTAGAAACAGACAGGGTATCTCGGGATCAGATTTTTTTTTTAAATGGTATTTGCTAGGTGCTGACTATGTGCCAGACACTGTTCTAAGCACTGGGGTAGGTACAAGCTGATCGGGTTGGACACAGTCCCTGTCCCATATGGGACTCATAGTCTTAATCCCCATTTTTACAGATGAGGGAAATGAGACACCGAGAAGTGAACTCACTTGCCCAAGGTCGCACAGCAGACAAGTAGCAGAGCCGGGATTTGAATCCAGTTCCTTTGGACTCCCAGGCCTGTGATCTATCCACTAGGCTACACTGTTGAAGCTGCAGAAGTATCTTCAAATTGTTAATTGAAGAGAAATTGCAACTCAAGGGCGTTCTTGCTTTGCTTTGGTGTACTGTCAAACTAGAACCACCAGTTTGTAAAACAGGAATACAGAAATAGTCATTCTTAATTTTCCCATGTGCATGAGTGGGCATTGACAGCAGCAGCATTTCCTTGCTGGCCTGAACACGCATGGGACAAAAGTAACATTAGGCAGGACTCATGATTTGAGAACCAGCTTCTAGACTGTGAGCCCGCTGTTGGGTAGGGACCGTCTCTATATGTTGCAAACTTGTACTTCCCAAGCACTTAGTACAGTGCTCTGCACACAGTAAGTGCTCAATAAATATGATTGAATGAATGAATGAACCAGCTATCACTAGAGAAGGAGCATGGCATAGTGGATAAAGCACAGGCCTGGGAGTCAGAAGGGCGTGGGTTCTAATCCTGCCTCTGCCGCTTGTCTGCTGTGTGATCTTGGGCAAGTCACTTCTCTTTTCTTTGCCTCAGTTACCTCCTCTGTAAAATGGAAATTGAGACACTGAGCCCCACATGGGACAGGGACTGTGTCCAGTGCTTAGTACGGTGACTGGCACATAGTAAGTGATTAACAAATACCACAATTATTATTATTACCACGAGTAGTAGAGCCTTGGTGTCCATCCCGAGCATCCGGCATTGTAGGGTCTTAAAATGTGAGCCCTTTGTTGGGTAGGGACTATCTCTCTCTGTTGCCGAATTGTACTTTCCAAGCACTTAGTACGGTGCTCTGCAAACAGTAAGCACTTAATAAATACGATTGAATGAATGAATGGAGCCCATATTGCCTAACAGTTGGAGAAGGATGTGTAGTCACCAGCATTCACTGGCCAAAGCTGCTGTCAATCAGCACTCCTCAGCCAATGAAGGAGCACACTGAAAGGTGACTGCACTCTCACAGCTGTCCTTCCAGCTAGAAAGTAGTAAAAGAACTGAGGTATTTAAGTGCCTACTCTATGCCATGCACTGTACTAAGCACTGGGGTAGTTACAAGGTAATGCAGTTGGATACAGTCTCTGTCTCACATGGAGCTCAAAGTATGAGTAGGAGGAAGAACAGGTATTGAATCCCCATTTTATAGATAAAGAAACAGAGGCACAGAGAAGTGAAATGACTACCCAAAGGTCACACAGCAGACAAGTGGCATAGCTTGGATTAGAACCCAGGTCTTCTGACTCCTAGTGTGCTTTCCACTAAGCCGCACTGTTTCTCAGAATAAACTAATAGTGCCGAATCCTCTCGCTACAAAAGAGCTACTGAATGGGATGTTGAGGTGACCTTTCCCAATTTGCTAAAATTCTCAACCAGCAGACGTGGCTTGCTCCCCTGGATGGTTTGATGGGTTGAACACTGTTCAGAAAGCTATCCTCTGGAAGTTTCTCTCTAGTAGTAATCTTTAAACAACCTGAGTGATATAATTTTCTCTGCTTTGGTCATGAGAAACTGGAAAGCCTATCTGTGCTCTGTTCTCTACCTGCACATTGGGGTCTGACATCTGAAACAGTGATCCCTTGATTCATTCATTCAATTGTATTTATTGAGTGCTTACCATGTGCACAGCACTGTACTAAGTGCTTGGAGAATATTTCACTGACATCTGCCCAGTTTTAACCCAGGTGATCAGAACTTGCTATTGGTCTGGAAGACACAAGGCCCTCAGGTCCTGTGTGCATGTCAGCTTATTGCTGTCCTGAAATGTTTTTACAAATTGATTGGCTCTTTGGGAAAGTTTAACAAAACCTCAATTTCACATTGAGTAGTAGGAGTAAGTAATCAGAGAGTGAAGGAGGAGGAAAATATTTAACAAAATAGTTTTGAAGCTTCATTACTTTGCCATTATAAAAATGTCTCATTTCTCCTGCCAGTTTCCAATAATGTGTGAGTTTTCTTTGATATTACTATCAGGCGACCTGGTGAAGTCCTTGTGGCTCATGGCCAGAAGATTACATCTTAAATTCCATGTTCAGGCAATATGGAATTGACACCCATTTTTCAGTGGTCTTCGCCAGGAGCAACTGTCTTTATAGAAGGGCCCAGGTCACCTTGACTGCCCAGTTAATTTTGCCGGGTAGATTTTTTAGTATTTGTATTAATGTCTTTCTCCCTCTCTAAACTCTGAGCTTGCTAGGGTCAAGGAACATGTCTACCAATTCTGTTGTACTTTTTTCTCCCAAGCACTTAGTATAGTGCTCTGCACACAGTAAGCACTCAATAAATACCATTGATGATGATTAAAAAATTCCTCATCCCAACTGTTGGGGACTTTCAGCTACCAGAAATCAAAAGGTCCTGAAAGGGGAGGCTTTGCACTTCTAGACCGATAGATTGTTCTGAGAAGGGAACATGTCTGCTAATTCTGTTGTATTGTATTCTCCCAAACACTTAGTACAGTGCTCTGCACAGAGTAAATGATCAATAAATACCCTCGATTGATTGATTCATCCAAAACTACAGTTCACTGGCCATCATTTGGCTCTGAGCCAAGGATTCGCCAACATGCCTATCCTTCCCATTCTCACAGAGCAACTTCCCACAGAGCTTCCTCTGACAATCAGCCTCCTCCAGCACAGCACCAGGGACATCCGTCTCCTCAATCAATCAGTCAGTCAATCATATTTATTGAGTGCTTGCCGTGTGCAGAGCACTGTACTAACTGCTTGGGAGAGTACATTGTAACAGAGTTGGTAGACACATTCTCTGCCCACAAAGATCTTAAGGTCTAGAGAGGGTGATAGTCATTTAAAATAAATTACAGCTATGTACATAAGTGCTGTGGGGCTGAGGGCAGGGTGAATAAAGGATAAAAATCCAAGTGCAAGGGTGATACAGAAAGGAGAGGGAGTAGCGGAAAACAGGGCTTAATTTTTTATCACTTGGAGAAGTGGTTTAGCATTAAGCAAAATATCTTATTGGAACTCACCTGTACCTGCAGCAGCCCAGTTGGGATTACTGTGGTACTTTTCCCCTTCTAGAAGCAGTGTTGCCTAGTGGAAAGAGTGTCTGGGAGTCAGAAAGTTATGGGTTCTAATTCCAGTTTCACCACTTGTCTGCTGTGTGGCCTTGGCGAGTCACTTCACTCCTCTGTGCCGGAGAGCCCCGCAAGGGACAGGGACTGCATTCAACCCAATTTGCTTGTGTCCACCCCAGCACTTAGTACAGTGCCTGGCACATAGTAAGCATTTAACAAATACTGCGATTATTATTATTATTCTAGACTCTAAGCTCATTGTGAGCAGGGAATGTGTCTGTTATATTGTACTCTCCCAAGAGCTTAGTACAGTGCTTTGCACACAGCAAGTGCTCAGTAAATATGATTTATTGGTTGATTGACAGTGCAGGACACCAGATCAGTATCAGAAGGGGAGATTAGTGGCTCTGTGGATTCTTATCCCACTTTTGACCATGAGTGAGTCATTAATTAAGGATGGAGTATGACCTTAAGAGAAAGATCATGGATTCAGTCAGGAGACCTAGGTTCTAATCCCAGCTCTGCCATTGACCTGCTAAGTGAGCATGGCCAAGTTACTTAACTTCTCCATGCCTTTCCTCATCAGCAAAAGTGCCTGTCCCCTCAGACTGTGAGTCCCTGATGAGACAGGACTGTGTCTGATCTAATGATCTTGTATCTGCCCCAGTGCTTAGCTTGAAAATAATAGTAATCCTGGATGTTTCCTCATTTTTACTGGGAAACAAGGGGTGAGAGGGTGAAGTATGGGAACTTGCTGGAAGAAAGGGTTGTCTTTCAAATGTATTTGGCAGGTCACTCAGAAAAGCTTTTAACAAGCACATCTGTGGAGAACCTCTATTAAGAATGAGAATACTGTACAGTACTTGGTGAAACGGCCAGTGTTTTCCAAGTGCTTAATCTAGTCTTGACCTCACTTCTCTCCCCATCATGCCCAGGTCCTTAATGATAATCATACTGGATTTCCCACTTCTCTTCCAAACCAAGTCAGAGGAAATGCCTGGAAAGCTAAACTGTAAGCAGTAACTTGTTTGGATTTCACAGTTCATGCCTTTTCTCGATGTTAGACAATGCAAAGAGAGAGTTAATTTTCTTTTAGTCAAGGAGGATGAGTGAATGAATCAGTCATATTTACTGAGTGCCTACTGTGTGCAGAAAACGGTACCTAGCACTTGGGGGGAGAGTACACTAGAATTAGTGCACATGATACCATGAGGGAAGCGGACTGTATAATAAATTGAGATAGGAGGAAGAAGGGAAAGGATATTCGTCTGTGAGTCAGTGTCTAAGTAATACAGTGTGTATGTTATGTATGTAGGTGCTACAGGAGGTTGTAGGTATTACCGCTGCTGCTTTTAGCTGGAACTGAGGGTGCTCTTTTTATGTAAATAAATTCTCAAGAAACCTCCATTCCACTTCGCAGGATCTTCGAGGAACAGCATCAGAAACTGAAGCCATGTAGGAACTGGAGAGAACGGTCTTCCTAAGGTGGCAGATAGGAGCCCCGAATGTGTCTGCCATTTGCTTCTTCTCCCTGACATCTGCCTAATGGCCCACCATCTCAGTTTGGGGGATTTCCCCATTATTGGCACCGCAGGAATACCTGCAGCCCTGTGTGGTCTCGCTGCCCTGTCTGGTCTCGTTGCCAAGAAAGCTGTCTCCAGGCTGAGGGCAGGGGAGTACAGGGTTAGGGTTCAGGGGGGCAAGGTTCCAGGTTTTAGAGATTGGATGCCCCAACCTTAAAGTCCCAGTTAGTTGCCCCCCTGATGATGAACTTTCCTTTTTCACTTGGAAGTACCGTGAGCCAGGCAAGACATAGAGGTAGACTGCATAACTCCCCCCAAAACGTGTAGATGCTTCCTTTAGAAATCTATCCCTGACTCTGCTATTGCTTTCTTTTGCTATATTTCACATTTACCCTGATTAATAGATGCGATGTCCACTTTTCATGAAATTCAAGCAATATTTGTCATGTTAATATCAAGGTGTCCCAGACATGCCTGTTCTCTCTGGGACATTTGGGGCCTGGAGAGGTACAGCTGATTAAGGGAAGGAGGTCCCAGGGTTTTAAAAGAGGAAAAATCATGGCTTGAATCCCCAGAGGAGATGCTTTGATTTGCCATTTTCCCATGATTCCAGGCGTCTCTTGCGTGCAAATCTGCCAGGGAAGTTGATAGTGTTAAAGACATGAGTGAAAGAGTTGAGTGGATTGCTCATTAGGACCTGAGATAGCTCCAAATCCACCGTAATGGGGTCTCAAAGTCATTTGGCTTGGCAAGGACAGGCAAATCACCTTGGGAAAATTCCAGCTGGATGCTCGTTTCTAGCTGGGTTGACAAACCATAAAGGGAAAAGCCTGCCTCTTCCCATCCACTTAGTTGAAATGATCCAGTTTCAACAGGATTGAAGTGGAAGTGGCAGTCAAAGGGCCCACTTCTACTCTTGATGGCATTTTCCTCATCAGGAATTCCTTAAAATTTAGAGTGCTCTCAGGGTATACAAGTGCTCTAGTTTTGCGGCGACCTGCTATGCCTTTAGAGAGTTTCTTAAGCAGGTAGGCTTAGCATTGGTTTTAACGTTCTGCCAATGCATCAGTTCCCTTTTCTGTGATTATCAGACCATCACCACAATAACAATGAATGCTTCACTCCGTTCTTTTCCATGTTTCTCACCAAGCAAACAGTCAGACTCCCCACCATCGATGCGGCTCCTATAAAAGATAAGTGTGTTTTCGGTCTGTCTGTGAGCTATTAATGAAAGATTATTTAAATTTATGTGGAGCTCATTTAAATTGCTAATGTGGGTAGCTAGGGCTTGATCAATGTAATGCGTGAACGTCTCCTAGAATCAAGTTTAAGAGTAAATGAACATTCACAAGAACTACGCCTGGCAGAGTGTGGCTAAGAGGAATGAGTACCGAAGTGCAAAATGTGAGTCGCTGTTGCTTTAAAAATCCATCCAGAAAGGAAGAGGAGAGTTTGGGATGGAAATATGGATGGCTCTCAAGGCTGCAGAAATAGTTTTTGGGGGGTGCTGATTAAAGGTCAGGAGGTAGAAGGACCATTCTAAATACCTGAAGGGATGAAATCAACTGACCTTAATCTATCCCTATTATTTCATTCTGCTGCATTTTCACATTTTACCAAGCTAAGTAAGTACAGTTAACTTTTCATGAATTCTAAGCACTAGTTGTCATGTTAGTATCAAGGTGTCCTGGACCACTCAAGTTAGATTTGTTTAATTTTCTTGGCAATTTAGTTATTCTAGAGCTGAAAGGGACCCAGAGATCATCTAGTATAGTGCATTGTCCTCAGTAGGCTCTCAAGTAGTACCATTGTTACTTCTCTTTACTGCATACATTACTTCACATTACTGTCCTTTAGGTGGGACATTGGGATCGTATAGATGAATATCAGCAAATAGATGAATAAATAAGACAATTACATTGATAGCTCAATCATCACAAAATGGCCATTTTTTGACAGCTCTGTAGCCCATCTTGGAATGGGGATTACTTTTCCATACTTCCAGAAGAAGGGTGGGGAGGAAGGGTAAAAAAAAAAGCCCACTGGAGGGAGGAACAAGTAATGGGTGAAGGAAAATGAAGGGAGGGAGGAATCGTGTTTGTGTCTGTGTAGAGAATGAGCAAGAGGAGCAGAAAGTGAAGGGGGAGGAGTAAGTGGAAAGGGAATCTACCAACCACTCAGCCGAAGTGAGTGAAGGACGGAAATCTACCACCCCAGTGGGGTGATGAGAAGAGGGACAAGGGAATGGAATGGAAACTCCCTTTGTGGGATCACAATGGAAGGACTGGAGGTCACTGAGCAGTGATAAATTGATTTCGATTTTTGGGCTCATCAAGGACTTCATCCTTTGGTGACTGGAGTTTACGGGTCTCATTTTAAACAATTTCTTTTTGTGAGATCCGTTCATATTTGTGAATCTGCATTGATTTTGAAAACAAATGTGAGAGCAGTTAAGAAATTTAAAGACTGAATGACACTGGACCCATCAGTTAGCTCAGATGTTTGCTTTCAGTTAGAAAAAGATGATCCTGCCCAATGTAGTTGAACCACACCAAATGGGTGCTCAGAAAATGGGGCTGCTTTTGCTGCTACTGCTACTAGTACTGCCACTGGTACTCTCAATAACACAATCCCCCCTGCAGCTCCTTGAGACCACTATTTTTGAAGCCTGGTTATTTCCACCGTGTTAGGGGATGGCCTCTGAGACCTCAGAGATGACTTTTGACCAGTGGGGTTGGTCAAATGATTTTAAAAGATGAGGCAAAGCCAACAAGAGAGAAACAGTCCATTTTTGTCTCATTTGTTTTCACGGCCAGGCTGCTTTTAATACAGTTTTTTTTTTCTTTTCTCTGCTCCTTGAGTTGTGTTTGCCTGTTCTTCGCAGTTGCTTCATTTCCTCTCTTTTCATGGTGCACATCACAAGTGCCTGCTATCAACTGTGAGGGAGCCTAGTACTGAAATTCACTACCCAGGTGACAGGGCCCATTCCGGAGGGCAGAAATGGGAATATTTCTTCTCGGTATTTGAGTTAAATCTTTTGCGATCCCTTCATTCAGCTCCCTGTGGTTTGGGCCTTTTGCAGGGTCCATCTAAAGTTACCCCTTGTGAAAGCGAGCTGCTTGGCTAAATCTAGGGGAAACTTGATTGACTGTTGCTCCTTCATTCTTCATTGGAGGGGACCAAGGGTGACTGTAGATGATGTATTTTGTGCTCTGGCATTCCTTTATTGTTTGATGGGCGTGTTCCCTTTTGACATTTTGATTTTCCAGCCTTCAAGAGAGAGGTTTTCATTCTGATTTTTCTGTTGTCGGAGACCCAAGATTTTATTTGTTGAATATGAATGTTTTCAGTGACCTATAAGGTTGTTTTTCCCCCAAATGCTACAACAATATAAATTTTCTTGGACTTGTGGTATGAGAGAGAATACATGCTCCTTCCCTCCCTCCGCCTTATCGAGGAGGGCCATTTGTTCAGTTTTATATCTGATAGACAGTCTGTCCCATGTCCGGTATGGCTGTGGTACCGGCTGATTCTCCATGTGGCCTCCTTCCTCTGGAGATCCTTGGGCCGAGTTTCACGACTCAGAAGCGGTGCCCATGTTCACAGGGACCTGGGAGGGGAGTGCTTTGGCCCTGGGGCAACAGAAGTGATCAGAGGTCTTCCCCACCTCTCTGCGCTTCTTCACCTGAACAACGGACAACAAGTTTGGAAGTGAAGTGGGCCATCACCCACCCTGGCCTAGGAGCACCTCAAGGATGCCCTTTACCATCTAGATGTTATAATGATAATGATAATAATAATAATAATCACCTGTCTACATGTTTTGTTGTCTGTCTCACCCTTCTGGACTGTGAGCCATTGTTGGGTAGGGACGGTCTCTATATATTGCCGACTTGTACTTCCCAAGCACTTAGTACAGTGCTCTGTACACAGTAAGTGCTCAACAAATATGATTGAATGAATGAAATAATAATAATAATAATAATAATAATAATGATGATAATTGTGGTATTTAAGTGCTTACTATGTGCCAGGCACTGTACTAAGTGCTGGGGTGGATACATGCAAATCAGGTCGAATTGTACTTTCCAAGATCATAGTACAGTGCTCTGTACACACTAAGTGCTCAGTAAATACGATTGAATGAATGAATGAAGGTTGAACACAGTCCCTGTTCCATGTGGGGCTCACAGTTTCAATCCCCATTTTGCAGGTGAGGTAACTGAGGCACAGAGAAATGAAATGACTTGGCCAAGGTCATACAGCAGACAAGCCCTTCCCCTCCCCACAGCACTTGTATATATTTGTACAGATTTATTACTCTATTTTACTTATACATATTTACTACTCTGTTTTATTAATAATGTGCATATAGCCGTAATTCTGTTTATTCTGACAGTTTTCACACCTGTCTACATGTTTTGTTTTGTTGTCTGTCTCCCCCTTCTAGACTGTGAGCCCGTTGTTGGGTAGGGACCGTCACTGTATGTTGCTGACTTGTACTTCCCAAGTGCTTAGTACAGTGCTCTGCACAAGGTAAGCGCTCAATAAATACGATTGAATGAATGAAGTGGAGGAGTCAGGATTAAAACCCATGACTGTCTGACTCCCAAGCCCATGGTCTATCCACTGCTCCATGGATGTGCCCAGAGGTTGCATGTGATGACAAGGATTCTGCCCTGAGGGTGGGAATTTGGCCCTGCTCATGCCCCTCCATTCATCGGCGGGAACTAAAGGCTATTACGAAATATTCATAGAGGTGCATCTGTCTCTAGAGTCAGCAGGTAAAGAACATTATCACGTATCCAGTTCACTTGGTTACAATGATGATAGAGCCTTCTATGGAGAATGACAGGCAAGCCAAGACCCTAAGACTTTGGGATTGGGAATCTGTGAGAAGGAATGGATTATGATGTTGGTAGTTTAGCCGGCTTCCCTCACACTTATCCCTGACAGTTGTGTTCCCGCTGGAGCACGGAGGCCAGTCCAAGAGCAGACGGGTGAGATGGCACACACTGGAAAGTGCATCTTTGGGGGTTTTTATCCACGGGACTTGTCCACAGCCCAAGGGGCTGCAGCACAATGCTGATGCTGGGCCATAATGCCGTGATCCAGCCACGAGAGCTTCTGTGGTCCTCGCTGCTCATGCTAGTCAGTTCTACATGTGCAAAAAATATATTAGCCCACATATTAAACCCAAATTTCTAATGCTTGTCTGATTTGGCAGGATATCCATCCTAAAACAGATTAGAATACTAAGTCAAAATACCTTCCCTGGCCAAGAATTTCTACCCATTACCTTAATTCCTGTCTAATTGTTGAATGCCTAATAAGATGTTTTTTATTTTGTGGAGTTGATATTCTAAGCAACCCCATCTCTCTTTTGTGCATATTACTCTGGTTTCCTTCCATTGACAGCCTAGGCCACACAGCCATGTTTTGATTAGGAGACTAATGCTTTATTAAATTCTGAATAGAGCTTGTTATCAGTGTGGTGTATTCTCATTGAAGTCGCAACATAATATTCCTCAGCTGCTTTGTAGAAGGGTGGTAAAACGTGATTTGTTATCCCTACCCTGTTTTCAATTGTCAGAAACACGCAGGGTTGACACAGATCCCTTTCTTTCATTGGGAATGATAGCAGTCTCTGTTACTCATTCCCTTGTCACCCACATCATCGTTTTAGGGGATCATCTAAAGAGCACGGGTTTGGGAATCAGAGGATGTGGGTTTTCTAATCCCGGCTCTGCCATTTGTCTGCTGTGTGACCTTGTGCAAGCCACTTAACTTCTCTGTGCCTCAGTTACCTCATCTTTAAATGGGGATTAAGACTATGAGCCCCACGTGGAACAACCTAATTACCCTGTATCTACCCCAGCACTTAGAACAGTGCTTGGCACATAGTAAGCACTTAATGAATACAATAATTATTATTGTTATTATTATGGGGATGCAGTCTCCCTCCTCTTAGTTCTGCTTAGGGTACTGGTGACCATCTTCAGGGAACTGCAGGGAAGCTACAAGTTCTTATCTGAGTCCCCTAAATCTGCAAACAGCTCAGTTTATACCACACACCTCCTTCTTGTAGTGGATATCCAAAGAAGCAACCTGATCTAGTGGAAAGAACATGCCGGGGAGTCAGAGAACCTGGGTTCTAGTCCTGGCTCTGCCGGGGTTTTTTTTTAAGCGTGTACTATGTCAGGTCCAGTATTAAGCAGTGGGGTAGGTACAAGTTAATCAGGTTGGAGACAGTTCATGTCCCACATGAAGCTCACATCCTTAATCCCCATTTTATGAATGAGATAACTGAGGCACAGTGAAGTGACTTGATCAAGGCCATACAGCAGATACGGGGTGGTGCCAGGATTAGAACCCAGGTCATTCTGACTCCCAGGCTACTCAATCCACTAGGCCACGCTGCTTCTCATTTGTCTGCTGTGTGACCTTGGGCAAGTCACTTAACTTCTCTGAACCTTCGTTACCTCATCTCTAAAATGAGGAGTAATCAATCACATTTTATTGAGCTCTTATTGGGTTCAGAGCACTGCACACTAAGCTCTTGCGAAAGTACAGTATACCAGAGTCGGCAGGCATATTCCCTGCCAACAATGAGCTTACAGTCTAGAGGAGGAGACAGAATTAAATAAATGATGGATTTGTACATAAGTGCTGAGGGGCTGAGAGAGGGATGAATAGAGGGAGCAAATCCAAGTGCAACACAGAAGAAAGTGGAAGAGGAGGAAATGAGGGTTTAATCTTGGAGAAGAAGTGTCTTCAATAAGGCCTGGAAGATGGGGAGAGTAATTGTCTGCTGGATATAAAGAGGGAAGGCGTTCCAGGACAGAGGCAGGATGTGGGTGAGAGGCCAACAGAGAGATAGACGAGATCAAGGTAAAGCGAGTAGATTGCCATTAGAGAAGTGATGTGTGCAGGGTAGATTGTAGTAGGAGAGCAGCGAGGTAAGGTGTGGGGGCAAGGTGAGTGACTACATTAAAGCCGATAGGAGTTTCTGTGGATGGACAACCACTGGAGGGTTTTGAGGAGTGGGGAAACATGGACTGAACATTTCTGTAAAAAAGTGATCAGGGCAGCAGAGTGATTGGAGTAGGGAGAGACAAGAGGCAGGGAGGTCAGCAAGGAGACTGATAAAGTAATCAAGGCAGAATAAGATAAGTGCTTGGAATAACGTGGAAGCCGTTTGGATGGAGAGGGTAGGGTGGATTTTAACGAGGTATGTGAGCCCTCCGTGGGGCGGGGATTGTGTCCAACCAAATTATCTCCTATCTACCCCAGCACTTAGTATAGTGCCCACACATAGTAAGCACTTAACAAATACCATTAAACAGTAAAAAAGATGTGCTGTCTGGCTCTGAGGGAGAGCACACATCTGCCTCTCCTGACACCAACTGAAATGGAAGTTACTCAGGCCCAGGTATTTCACCCTTAGGGTGGATAACAGATGGGCAACAGCCATCACAGATGTGGGACCACTAGTGAGACAAACAGTCAGAACCCAGTGATCTCTGCTGTTGTTATCATGACATCAGGAAACGCCGTGATCGTTACATAAACGTGTGGATACCAAGCTGATGTCCAATGCAAGATATTCCTGGCATGGTGGATGGGTTAAGAAGTAGCATGTCCTAGAGGATAGAGCACGGTCCTGGGAGTCAGTAAAACCTGGATTCTAATCCCTGCGGCTCTGCCCCTTGATTGCTGTATGATCTTGGGAAAGTCATTTAACTTCTGTGGGCCTCAGCTACCTCTTCTGTAAAATGGGGACTAAGACTGTGAGCCCCACAAGGGACAGGAACTGAATCCAACCTGACAACCTTTTATCTACCCCAGCACTTAGAACAGTGTTTGGCACACAGTAAGGGCTTAACAGATAGCATTATTCTTATTCTTATTCTTATTATTATTATTATTGTTATTATGGGTTCGGTGGTGGGAGATCTAGTTGCACATAAACATAAGGGCCCTGTTCTAATGAAGACTCGCATTGCAGCACAAACCATGTACCCCATGCCAAGTGCATGCGTGTAACTGTTCCTTCTGACAGGCATGTGTAGTTGGAAGAATGTTCTTTAATTCTGCTGTCACATGGGCTAGAGGCATGTTGAAAGTCCACATTCTGGAAGAACTGGGTGTGTCAACTTACACTGAACAATAATGATTGTATTTATTAAGCACTTACTGTGCGCTAAGCACTGAGGTAAGGGATCAGACACAGTCACTGTGCCACGTGGGGCTCACAGTCTGGGAGGGAGAAAAGTTAGCTTATGCCTATTTTACAGATGATGATATTGAGGCACAGGGAGGTCACACAGAGGCCAGTGGCAGAGCTGGAATTAAAACTAGGGTCTCCTGCCTCCCATTTGCAGAAATGAGAAGAGGTTTCTGGTCTCTTCTTGGGTCACTCATGTACTTTCTCAAAGCGTGGCTCAGTGGAAAGAGCACAGGCTTTGGAGTCAGTGGTCATGGGTTTGAATGCCGGCTCCGCCACATGTCTGCTGTGTGTCCTTGGGCAAGTCACTTAACTTCTCTGAGCCTCAGTTCCGTCATCTGTAAAATGGGGATTAAGACTGTGAACCCCACGTGGGCCAGCCTGATCATCTTGTATCCCCTCAGCGCTTTGCACATAGTAAGTGCTTAACAAATGCCATCATTATTATTATTAAAATTACTTTGTGATATCCAGTGGGGTCACCAGGCTAATATGATTGTGACCTTATGTGGATAGTGGTTCAGCATTTATTATAGGCTAGTTGGAAGGAGAGGCAAAGAACATATTTGCTTTATCTTTAAATGTATATTCTGAACTGTTCAGAAAATTGCATCATGTTTAGTTTGTGCTGTTCTTTCAGGTCAGAACAAAAGATTTCAGCCCAGAAATTAAAAGAAACTTGCTAAAAGGACTCTCTAGGCAGTTCTCCCAGGATGTTGGGGATCGTGTTCCTGAAGACCCTCGTGTTACAGAAACTCGAGTTCTAGTGCTCCAGCCTTGTCTGACACCAATGTGGGCACAAATTCATTTCTTCAGGCATCACACTACTTCTCACCAATTTGGGGATCGGGTCACATCCAGACAGATGTGTTGTGGGACAAATGCCCTGCCCAAATTGCATAATGAAAACCCACGTTATGACAAAAGTGCCTCTTTTCTCTGCATGTTTCTAAGCATCTTTTTGTCTGTTTTAGTATTGACAGGGCCAAGTTTATCTATGAATGGGCTGGGGACATGTTGAAGTTTCTGTAGTTTTGGTTCTGCAACCTGAATCTGGGGATTTGGATTAGCTGATTAATTGGTGTCTGGGGATAGGGTAGCTCTTTAAAAAGTTATTCACTTGCCTTTACCATTTCCTAGCGGTCTGTTTCCTATCTTTATGTTCACTGTTGAGGTTTATTGAATACCTAGTGGGTGTTTTTCACTTTTCTCTTAGAGATAAAAAAAAATCTCTGTCAAGAAATAAATATAACAGTCATCTCCCCCTCCACCCCTTTTTCCCTTTTGCCTCTCTCCTACTGGCAATGGAAAGCAGACTAAGATATAAAGAAGGAACTGCCTGTTCCGTTTGAGGTCAACAAAACCTGAGCTAAGCTGCTGGAGGTAGCAGAGGCAGAACTGGCTGGGAGTTAGAGGGAACTGCAGGTGGGAGCACCTCTAGTTCCAAAATCAGTGACATTTGGAAGGAAAGAGAAAGACCCATGTAGATGCTAAATATAAGCTCTGTGTGTGGTGCTTTTGTGTGTGTATTTGTGTGAGAATAGACATAGGCACACAAGCATTACCCCGCCAAAGACACACAGAAAGATTCACCCTCACAGCACTGTACAGCATAGCTACCTTGCCAAAAAAAAAGCCTCAGTAATTCAAAATGGACTTCTGCAATAAGCCAAAGTAGTGACTTTTTGATGTAAGTAAAATGTTTGTGGGCACTACAAGGATAAGTGGCATGCATTTTAGGTATGTATGTATAGTTGGTCTACAAGAATATGATGGTTAAACATATAAATGTTAAGAGCTTTGAACCATAAAATGGACCAGAAGGTTGACATTCAAAACAATGATGAAAAATCTCCTAACAATGATCATTTCTGGGTGACATTTCCCTGCAATGTGCAAAATTTCATCCTATGAATTATATTCTATTAAGCCTGAATAAAGAGGGATTGGGCCATGTTCTGTACAGCAAGATACTGTTTTTATTTTCAGTAAAATACAGAAATAATTCCAATCCTTTGCAATTTATAATAATGCACTGATTTCTCCTGAAAGTAGATCAGCTCTTTGAGCAAATTTTTCATCAGCTCCAAATAAAGCCACCATTTTTATTTTAAGCAATGTGTTTTTACCCAATATCCAAATTCATTGAACAAAATAGTCACTGGCAGTATGAAAAAACATTATAGGAGCAAAGTCGTCTAGAAGAAAAATTGTGAGGAGAGGAGTTTCAAGGAGTATATCAGAAGTATATTGCCTTCTTTCATAGGAATTTTTATGGGAGAAACATCATGTTTACCCAGAAAAGGCTATACTTATTTATGAACTATTATAGATTAAGCAATTAACTGTTTATTAATGTCAAAAGCAGCTGAGAAATTTTCTGCTAGCACTGAGATTCAGTGTAGGGTGGCATCTAAAACTAAAATATCATTCCAGCAGTCATGTCCTCTTCTGTTTTCCTCCCCCCGATTCTCCCTATCAGCCAAAGCACGCAAAGTTTTTTTTTTTTGGATTTTTTTTTAAATGTGCTTTAGGAGTTTTCATTGTGTGGACTAAACATGTGTTCACTAAACATTAACCATTTCAGAGAGATCTAGCATGTTGTACTAAAACACTTGGAAACATCTGGAGCAGCAGTTTTTCCAAAGAGCAAGACAATTACTTTGACATTATGGGAAGAAAATGACCAGATCAGGATAGCTGCTTCAGCAGTAAGTTTCTAGATCAGGTAGCTATTTACCTAAGCATTGTAGAACTCTATCATATTTCTATTTGTATCAGAGGTTAAACAAACATCTGGCCACACCTGATAGCAAACTTCCAAACCAGCATCCAAACTGACCTGATTCCATAATTGAGAAGGTGGGAGGTTGGGCTGAGGCAGGAGGGAGATGAATCTTCTTCTTTAGTGGTTTGCTTGTAAGATGCCCTTGCTTGTAAACCCCCCAAACCTGCATTAAAAAGACAAGGTGCACTAAAGTAGTGACTGAAGATTTAGGGATAATTCAGCCACCAGATTGCTTTTGACACCACAGCCCCAACTAAACTGACTAATTTGAGGCACGCTGGACAGTAGCGTATTTTTTCCACACTGTGTCCACTCTCTTCCCTCCCTCAGCCTCCTTCCCCACCCCCCCCAAAACAGTATCATTTGTTTATGAAATATTTTCCTACAGATGGTTTTGTCAAAATGAAGTCACTAAGGCAGAATGTATCCCTTAGCCCCACTTGACTAAAAATCATTAGAAAAATAGGATGCTCATTGTTTTGAGAAAATAACAAGAAAGGCAGTAAACATTAAATCAGGATATATGATTATGATTATCTAAAAAGTTAAATTACAAATAGTCTGATTATTATTCACAATCCTTGGGTTTTCTGGCCTATTGCAACAGATCCATGAGAATGGAAAGCCAAATTACCTCATTATTTTTCAAAGCAAAAAAGCAATTCATCTTACTGAGATTCCAGATGTTGACATGACATACTTTGGGTAACAGTAAGAACTTCATTTTATACTTTGGAACTTGTCTTGGTATAGAAAGGCATTTTTCCTATGTGCCTTATCACACAACAGAAAATTGGTTCATATGTCACTGTCCTTTCATATTTTTAAATAAGCAAAAGAGTAAGTACTAACTCTTGAGTACTGTTTTAGAATTTAAGGGATCACCTTGGGAGATAAAAGAATAATGTAGGTGGAGGAGCAATGCTTTCCTTTCAGTCTATTGAACTACACAGTTTTTAAGATCCTCTCTGACTTGAAACTTTCAAGTTTGGATCAAGATATTTGGATAAGCAAAAAAGGAGAAAGACCATTTTTCTGCATCTACTCCTATTGAAAAGTGACCCTTTTTGGTGGAATAGCTGGAAAGCATCAGGCTTTTAGGATAATGGTTTCACGCGAGCTGTAGCCATCTGACAGGAGACATAAGGACAGAGGCTTTCAAAATGGTGGCACATTTAGGAAGAGGGAAAAATGTGCCTGATGCTCTAGTGAGACAACCATTTCCTGGAGAGAAGCTGCTTACTCGTCTTGGGTGTCATTTAGTAAATTACCTCTGATGGTACAGTGGTATCAAGACTCCATTTAGTAAATAACCTTTTTCGGTGTGCCAAACCGAAACCCACTACTCTGGAATAGAGGCATCCAGCACTCCAAAGGATTTGAGTTATTACTCTTTTTTTTTTTTTCTTGTTCAGTATGATTTTGCTGTATTCCACGTTCAGTTTGGCTTGAGACACCGACACATCTCCTGCCTACCCCACTAATCCCACCGTCCTCGAACCTATTAGTGACTCTGCTGTTAAGGACCATTATTTATTTTGGTACATGATGATGGCCTCCTTTTATTGTCTTGTATTCCAAAGTGTGATACGGTCACAGGATTCCCAAGTGTGGAGTCTCTTCAGTGGACACCCCTGGGGGAGGGAAGCAGATAATACAATGAGAAACTAGTCCAATATTCCAGGGAAAATCACCCCACCCCACACATCGCCACCAGCAAAGGAACTATTTTCAAGTATAAAGTTTCTTGGTAACGTTCTGAGGGTAACGAAGAACATCAACCACATTATGCAAAGCTTGGGCACTTGGGAGAGGATAATAAAGGTAAGCCCTCACTGAGCTTGCAAGCATTTAGGGATGAACAGTGCTTAGTAGAGTGTTCTGCAAACAGAAAGCACTCCATAAATACCCTTGATTGATTGATTTGACTATTTCATTTTTAATGGCATTTGTAAAGTGTTTAATATGTGCCAGGCATTGTACTGAGCACTGGGTTAAGTACTGGGAACCGGGATTAGAACCCAGTTCCTCTGACCCCCAGGCCCATGCTTTTTCCTCTAGGCCGTGCTGCTTCTCAAAATTGTAATTAAAATTTGTGTGCTCATCTTTAGGCAGTGATTTGAACATTTAGGCTCCTTATTGTTCCATGAAATCAGAACCATTGCTAGGAGTAAATGAATAAATACAATAGAAGCTTCCCTGTGTCAACATAATTAATGACAAGATTTTATGAACTTCATTTAATCCCCATATAGAGTTGCATACAGTATATGGTGTATGTGTTTAGATGCCTGCATTGTGAAGATGTAAATGCCATTAAGTCTTTCCTCTTACTGTCGTCTTTATACACAAAGCTTTTTAAATTATTTAGGAGTCTATTCTCCCTTCCATAAACATTAATTCTAATAGGAGTTGTAGGGAACATCAAAGGAAAGTTGGACCCCTAATTAGAGCGGCAGTCATCCCTCAGAGCTTCAGTGCAGAGTTAACAGGCCTGGGAGAGATTGGGCATTTGAAGAACTGTAGCACTCATTCTTAAATTTTCCAGCTTTGAGAATTCAGGGGTTCTGAAAGAGTAGCATGCTTAACTCCCACTCTGGTGTACGTAATCAGTATTTGGGGTGGAATTTTCCAAAAAGAAGATTAGACTGACTGTAATCAGGAGAAACTGGTCAGAGATACCTTTTCTTCTCCTAAAATCACCAGAAGAAACCTACTTTGAGGGCTGACTGTCCTTTTTTTTATGGGGGCCTTTCCAGACGTCTTTTGTTCTGCAGTAAGCTGGAGTCATCTGTCTATGAGTGTTTCCAAACCCTTTCAGCTAGCTTTCATCTCTGGATACCAAGTCAAAAAGACATGTAGAGTTGACCACCTGTGCTGATTAAACAAGAGGTGCTGAATTCTACCCCAAGAATTCAGAGAAACATGGGGCTAGAAAGGGCCTCCAGAGGCAAGCCTTCTTTTTCCTGGCTCCCTCTCCCCTCTGCCCCTCTTTGCACTTAGATCCAGTACATCTGGGCTTTTGGTTTTCCCCCCAACCCTCAAACCCACACCACTTATGAATGTATCTATCTAGAAGAAGCATTGATTAATGACTAGAGCATGAGACTAGGAGTCAGAAGGACCAAGGTTCTAATCCTGGCTCTGCCACTTATAACAATAATAATTGTGGTGTTTATTAAGTGCTTACTATTCACCAAGTTCTGTTCTAAGTGCTGGAGTAGATCCAGGGTAATCAGGTTTGACACAGTCCCTGTCACAGTCTTCATTCCCATTTTACAGATGAGGTAACTGAGGCACAGAGAAGTCGTGAATTGCCCAGTGTTACACAGCAGACAAGTGTCAGAGCCGGGATTAGAACCCAGATCCTTCTGACTCCCAGGTTCGTTTTCTATTCACTAGGCCCCTCTGCTTCTCTGGTCACCTTCCACTATTTAACAACATCTGATTTATTGAAAGACAATTCCTGGTTCACCTGCCCCATGCCTCCTTTTGCTCTGTCTAAAGAATGCTGAGTCTTGAACCTTTCCTTGAAGGTCCTATTCTTCAACCCTGTGGTCATTTTGGCAATGCTCCTCTAGGCTACTCCCACATTTTCAAGACAGAACCCACCTGAAGGTACCCATGATGAGATAAGAAAATTCAAATAATGCCCAAACAATTATAGTTGAGCAAATCTAGCATTTAAGAACCTATTTGTTCCCATAATCAGTATTTCTATATAAGTTTATTCAATTATATATTTACTCAAGCTGTAAATATTTTTATGCAGGTATCTTTTTTTTACTATAGTATTTAAGTGCTTACGGTGTGGCAAGCATTGTAATATGTGTTGGGTTAGGTACGAGACAATCAGGTTGGATACCATTCCTGTCCCTGGAGGCTCAGTGTGGGCAGGGAACATATCACTTCTTTATTTTGTACTTTAAGTGTAATGCACCCAGTGAGGAGGGGAGGGAGGGCTCAAGAAGTTCTACAACTACTAGTATTACTACTACTACTAATTTAGCAGAATTAAAGCCCAGGTAAGAACGTAGCGAATCTCTGAAAGACTAAAATCAACCAAATCCCTCCCAGTTAATCAATCAGTGATATTTTTTGAGCACTTACTATGTGCTCACTGTACTGAGTGCTTGGGAGAGTACAATAAACAGAATTATCAGACATGTTCCCTGCTCATAAAAAGTTCTGAATGTGTTTGGCCCTGATCCACAGTTTGTTGGACAAGGTCTAAGAATTATGCAGGGCAGCTTGGGATAAAGCCATTCCAAATTGTCTGCCACATGGGAGTCAAATAATCCCACTATCCATTTTGAAACAAACAAAAAAATCGTAAACTTAAAGGTAAGAGACTGTAAGGCATACATTAGTAGAGAATGCATTATGGCTTTCAGAGCGGGTATTAAGAACTTGGTCACTTTGAAGTCAAACAGAATGTGTTGCGTCTAATTTTAAGGTAAGAGGAGGCCTGTTTATCAAAGCGTCTGGAGTTTCTACTGCATTCTCTCAAAGCTTTCTCAAGTCAGAAATCCAAATACAACAGGTAGAAGGAATTCATTGAATAATTTAATATTTTAGTATCACCAAATGAGTCCAGGGGTGTGTGGAACCCTTAAGAGATATCATCCCTGCCTTCTAGGAACTACCATTATATTGAACAATTGAAGTATCAATCAATTAGTGGTATTGGGCACTTAATGGTTGCAGAGCACTGTACTAAACACTTGGGAGAGTACAGTATAACAGAGTTCATTGAGGTGATCCCTGCCCACAAGGAGCTTACAGTCTACCTAGAGAGGCAGACATTAAGAATGAATTATTTATTCCATTTGCTTTTTGTCAGTTTCCCTGAGAGCCGGGTGGAACTTAGAAAGGGGGAACGGCAGTGCCAAAGACACTTCATGAATGAATAGTGACTCAAATGAAAGCTGTTTCTTCACCCACTCTTCTTTTTAGGGCTCTTGAAAGTAGTTCTTGCCTGAAAAAGGCAATAAGTAAGGGCAGAGCCCAGACTTGGTCTCCTTTGGTTTAGAGGACCATAGGAAATGCAGGTTGATTCAAATCAACATTCGTGGACTGTGTCCCACCTGATTATCTTTTATTCATTCAATTGTATTTATTGAGCGCTTACTGTGTGCAGAGCACTCTATTAAGCCCCAGCACTTAGTACAGTACTTGGCAAGTAGTAATTACTTAAATAACACACAAAAAAAATCGATGCCTGTAATGCAGACATCCAGTTTTGAAGGTCCTGGCTATTGAGGTAGAGTGAAGATTTGGCTATGGTTTATTAATCTTCTTGTGACAGGGGTTTAAGAGGATAAATAACTAAATAACTATTTCACAACATTTGGTGTTTTTTTTTTGTTTTGAATTGGGCTTTTTTTTTTGTCTTTCCCACCAACAATATCCTAAGACTCACCTCTGAGCTTCCTCCAACCAGGGAGTGACCCACTGGTGATTGTTCTGCATTGTGTTTGCCAGTTGTAAGTGGTGCTTGACAACACTGTAGGAGTAGTTTGTCTTTAACTTGCATGGTTAGGTGTTTGAGTTTATTATTTGAGTAACTGCGCAACCAGGCTAATGGGGTTTTGTTCCAGCCCAGAGGCATTTTCCACCCATTCACATCACCTTCCACATTTACTCCGAATCAATTGTAGCAGCAAGCCTGGGGTCTACACTCCGATTCCTTAGCGTATAAGCCTCTGTTTAAATAACCAAGAAAATAACCAACCGGGGGGGGAAAAAATTAAACAAGATTTCTTGCAAGAACAGGGTAATTTTCGGGCAGTTTCCTAAATGGAGTGAGCAGGAAAATTCCTCTAGTTTTCACGCTCATCTTGCTACTGCAAAGCCACTGCTTTAAAAAAAATTGCCTCAGCATGCGTCATTCCCCTCCCCCCACCCCTCCATGCCCTCCCCTAAAAAGCCAACCCCTCTAGGAAGGCGCCTCTGCATCCATAGGTCAAGTAGTAAACAAAGCCAAAGTGCAAGGTATTTGTTATGGATGAGGCCTGCTGGTCATCTCTAAGCTGCTCAGGAAAGCCCAGACCCTGGTGGATGACAGATGGCCAGACTGTCCTTGCAAATCTTTCACCCTAAAATGACAGGTGATATTGAAATGCCCTCTGATCCCCAGGGACTCTCCAGAGCCCCTTGGTCATGAGCACAAAGGGAAATAGTTTTCATTTCAGGTACTTGGAAGAAGGTTGCATGATCTTTGGATCATAATAAACAAACAAACCAAAAACAAAACAAAACAAAAAAACCAACCTCAAAACACCACTTGGATTTGGCCTGGAGGGAGAGGAAATAGGGAAGGAAAATGTCTCCCTAGATTGTGAGCCTCTCAAGGGCCAGGGACTGAATCAGATTTTCACCCCTGTATTTTTTCCCAGCACTTAGTACAGTGCACTGCACACAGTAGGTGCTTAATAAATACTTAAGACTACCCGTTTTTTTAAAAAATGGTATTTGTTAAACACGCACTATGTGTCAGATTCTGTGCTATGCACTGGAGTAGATGGCAAATGAAGTTGGACCCAATCCATGTCCCATGTGGGGCTCACAGCCTTAATTCCTATTTTCCAGATGAGGAAACTGAGTCAGTTGTATTGAGTGCAGTAACCTTACAGTCTAGAGGGGGAAACAGATATTAATATAAATAACTGAGGCACACAGAAGTTAAGCGACTTGCTCAAGGTGAAAGAGCTAAGATTAAAACCCAGGTACTTCCTGGTCAAAGGATGTGTTTCCCTGTAAACTGAAGTAACAAATGGCAGAATAGCTGAGAGGCATCAGTTGACATCGGCCCCACATTTCAGGTTGCATGGATTCTCCACTCTCCAGGGTCGAAGGTTTCCTCTCCCATTAAATGCCCAAAACAATAGTAGGCGGAATGGAGACGGCTTGGAAAGCACCACTCTCCAGATTCATTGTGCACCATGAAACGACAAAGTTCTTATACTCACTTCTAAAAATGTCAACCACAGACGTGATGGGAGCTTAGAATTGCAATATTAAAAAATAGCAGCAGTTTCCGTGGTATTTTTAAAGTGCTTACTTTGTGCCCAGCCCTGTGCTAAATCTTAAGTCCAATGCAAGATAATTGGATTAGACACAGTCCCCTTCCACATACAGAGCTAGCAGTCTAAGAAAATAGTGTAAAAAAAAAAAATGAATCTTTCTCTCTGCATGTTTTTACAGCTGGAAAGGTAGGTGAAAGTAGCATCAGAGGACAGCACAGTGAAACTATGTATAGATGAATCCCTGTTCGCTATTCCCCTAAAAGGGGTCTGTCTTCATTGGGTGAGCGTTGTGCCAGAATGTTGTGTTGCATCAATAAGGCAAGATTTTTGAAGTGGAGCTAAAAGACTAAAAGAGCTGGTTTCTGGTTTCAGAATCGCCAGAAACTCAGGGTATTGAATCAGAACTGAAGCACCCTGCAAAGCTCAGATAATTCTGAATGCAAAATTAGCTCTTCGACCAAACGTTTTTTCAGGATTGATTTTAATGAGAAAATCGTAGCTGTTGTTTCTTCTTCACTTTAGTGTCATGCACTGTAATTTGCTCATGTAATACACTGTGGCCCAAAGGGATGTACTATCCAACAGGATGATTTCATAACAAAAGAATCAATAGCTCATTATTTTTTGACTTAGAATTGTTCTCTGTTGCTCTAGCGATTTCATTAAATTTACAAGTTTATTTGCAAATTAAAACAATATTTGGATCAATCCATTAAATTGTTGGTTTATCTTCCTAAATTAGACCTCTCTTTAAGCTCCCTGTATGAAGCAGATTCATTTTCTTCTTGCAAAATGTGTCGTGGAAGATTGAAATGGTTATGCAAGAGGATTATCGATGGAGATGAGTGGTTCCTAATCTTATTTCATGTTGACAAATTTTAGAAATTATTTTCTGCCAAAGTTGATTAGCTATTTCCAGCATATCCCCGGAAATAACCCAAGCCTCTTCTGCCTTGCTCTAGGATTATATTTGTTCCATTTCAGTTGGAGTTTACTTTTCCTTTTAACCCTTTTTGGTGGAGTAGCAAATGTGACTCTGCTCAACAGTGGTGTAAAGTGGTTTTGGCAGGATCCCCCACACTGGAGCATTTTAAAAAAGGGTGGGAGGCACCAAAGCCGATGGACATTCCGATGTAATGAAAGTAATGGATGCTACCACACAAATACCAGCTGTGCCTGCCCCTGCTGCCAGATTCCTGTTTTGATACTGACCATCTCCAGGATTATCCTGTTTCTTCCTCCTGGCATATTCTGGGCTCGAAATACCACAAAGTTTTGTTCCCAATCCCTATCCCTCAGCACTCCTGTTGGACAGGGGCTGTCAAGCTGTCAAAACAACAAGCTGTCATTCATTTTTCCAGTGTCGTATTTATTGAGCACTTACTGAGTGCAGAGCACTGTACTTAGTACAGTGCTTGGGAAAGTGCAGTACAGCACTATTGAGAGACAATCCCTGCCCACAACGAGCTCACAGTCTGAGGGGTGGGGGTGGGGGGAGACGGATATCAATACAAATAAACAGACAAATTGGTTCCATGTCCATGTCCTCTCCTTCCATGTCTGTTCCCTCTTCTCCCTTATTGTCCAATCTTCCTGTCCTTCTTCTCTGCCCTTCCGGTGGCATTGCCCATAGCCCAAAGATGCCCTCCCACTTGCCTAATGGCATCCCCTGGCCTTTAGCCTAACAGTCACCAGGAATGGAGCCTCACATCATCTGCTTTTTATGAAGCTGAGGGAACCAAAATTCTGATTCTCTGGAATTCTGGGAGAGTCAAGACTCAGGCCACCCCTGTAAAATGTATCAAGGCTTTTGTCATATGACCTCCAAAAGGCTCGACAGAATGTTAAATACTGATAAAATGTATTCCCTAGCATTTTATACAGAATAGAGCATCATGGTCTCTTGAGAGCTTCTGCTATCATCCTTCCGTGAAACCATGGCCAAACCCCCTGTGCATTAACCATGCTAATAGGGAGGAGACTGAAGAGGAACCTTCTGTGCCAGAGTTCCTGTACGTCTTCCTGTTGGAAACACCGTAGCTGAGGTCAGATCCACATTCTGTTCCCTGCTGCTGTGGACATATACACGGAGGTGCGAATTTAGCCCCGCGGTATATAAGCCATGCACAGGACGGTATGTAGGCATCGTGGATCATAATTGAGTCGCATAATTGAGCTTTTTCTCTGAGGTGCAGCTTCACACCAGCGCCCCTAAAACCTTCCATCCCTGTGGCCAAAGAGAGAGAGAGTGAGAGTGAGAGAGAGTGTGTGTTTGTGGTGTGTGTAGAGGCTGATGGAAGTCACGTTGCAGGCTAAGTGAAACAGGTGCCTAAGTGGGTACTTAGATTGCTGCACAAATTGGAATGTTCCAGGAGCTTAGGCTGTGTCAGGGTTTGCTGGGATCAGTTCCGGGACTTTTGGGCAGGGCCCTGGGATCCATGTCAATCAATCAATGATTCCTATTTATTGAGCACTTAATGTGTGCAGAACACTGCACTAAGCGCTTGAGAGAGTACAGTATAACAATAAACAGAGTTGATAGGCACGTTTCCTGCCCATGATGAGCTCAGTGCCCTACCACCGTTGGGGAGGGCTGGAATCCCTGAAACAGATGAGCTCCTGCTCCTCAGTAACCAGCTCTCTCCTGCCGCCCCACTCCCAAGCACCTGTAAATCAAGTATATCAGTTAACATACTCTACTTTTTGAGTGCTTCTTCCTCTTATTTGTAAATTTTGCTTAATGTCTGTCTCTCACCACTAGATCAGATGCTCCTTGTGGGCAAGGATCATGTCATCTACCTCCATTATATTCTCCCAATCTCTCCTACTGACTGAGTAGGTACTGACTGATCGATTGATTTGACATTGGAAACATTGGTGCCGGGGTTTTCACTGCTCTTGACTGCTGATACTAACTGAGACGTACTGTCTCTTCACCTCCGCCATTAACTGAGAGGCTAGTTCTTTAGTCCACTTTTATCCCTCCAGAGAAACAGTGATATGTAAATCAATCAATCAGTCAATCCATGGTATTTATTGAGTGCTTACTATGTGCAGAGCACTGTACTAAGCGCTTGGGAAAGTACAATACAACAGAATTAGTGATCATGTTCCCTGCTCATACTGAGCTTACAGTCTTAACCTAGTAGAATTCTTTCCCCTTCACTCCTAGCCACTGGCAGAAACACATCCAGTAACACCCACCCACTCAGTGTCACCTATCCACGTACACTCAGGGACACATATTACAACCAGTATCACAGTTCAGTCAGCTACACACACTGTCAGCCCCACTCTGTGAGTATGTTTGCACATGCATGCGCACACACACACACACACACACACACACACATGCCTAGACATTCATTCAACTGGATTTATTGAGTGTTTACTGTGTGCAAAGCACTGTATTAAATGCTTGGGAGAGTACAACAACAAATAGACACATTTCCTGCCCACAACGAGCTCTCAGTCTAGAGGGGGAGATAGACATTAATATATATATATATACATATATATATATAATTAATAGACATTAATATATAATATATATATATAATATAAAAATGAAATACAGATATACAGACATCTTCACTGGAGCAATGCTATCTTGCCAGTGGAGAAGGTGGCAGCAGAAGCAGATAAGCACTGAAATCAGCCCCTGCCAGTGTCACTCCGCTCCAGTTCTTGGAATCTTTGTCTACACTGGAAATCCCAGAGGAAGTGGGTCAGCCATGGCCAGAGCAAGGAAGAACCCAAAGCAGTCCAGCCTTGGGCTGCCATCTTGTCCCCTGTGGACAACACTGATGGGAGTTGTGGGATAGAGACAAAAGCTGGTTGGCTCACTCTTTTCTGAACTCTCAGGGGAGGTAGGAACTTGGGGCAACTGTGGAGGAAGCAGGGGCTGGCTTCTAGTCCATTCTTACCCGTGCTTACCCCTGAAGCTTCAATCAATCAATGGTATTTACTGAGCACTTACTGGATGCATAGGACTTACTGTAAGTGCTTGGGAGAATGCACTATAAAAGAGTTTGTAGGCATAATTTCTGCCAACAAGGAACTTGTAGTCTAGAGCTTTCACTTCTTATTTGGTTCTCTGATGTCCACATGTTTTGTTTTGTTGTCTGTCTCCCCCTTCTAGACTGTGAGCCCGTTGTTGGGTAGGGACCGTCTCTATATGTTGCCAACTTTTACTTCCCAAGCGCTTAGTACAGTGCTCTGCACACAGTAAGTAAGCGCTTAATAAATGTGATTGAATGAATGATGTTTGTGGTCCTCAAAGAGCCTAGCAAGAAGCAGACTGGCAGGCTCTGAAGCAGGTACTAAGAGTCACCCAGTGACTCCCCATGCACATCCTTAAATGGCTGGGAATACCTTCTATATGAGACTTATACCTATGCCTGTGGGTGGTGGACCAGTGCAGTGGGTCAACTGAAGCAGCTCAAGGAGCACTAATATAAAGATTTGCCCAGGAAACTGTCAGTGCTCTCCAACCCATCGAATCAGTGATTATGGTAATGTAATTTTCCCATAACACAGAGTTCTTCAGAAGCAGCATGGCTCAATGGAAAGAGCACAGGCTTGGAAGTCAGAGGTCATGGGTTCGAATCCCTGCTCCACCACTTGTCAGCTGTGTCACCTTGGGCAAGCCACTTAACTTCTCTGTGCCTCAGTTACCTCATCTGTAAAATGGGGATTAAGACTGTGAGCCCCAAGTGGGACAACCTGACCACCTTGTATCCCCCTCAGTGCTTAGAACAGTGCTTTGCACATAGTAAGCTCTTAACAAATACCCCCATTATTTGTTAATGATGTGCATTTAGCTTTAATTATATTTGTTCCGACGACTTGACACTTGTCCACATGTTTTGTTTTGTTATCTGTCTCCCTCTTCTAGACTGTGAGCCCGTTGTTGGGTAGGCACCGTCTCTATACGTTGCCAACTTGTACTTCCCAAGCGTTTAGTACAGTGCTCTGCACACAGTATGTGCTCAATAAATATGAATGAATGAATGAACACAACCACCACATCATAGCAGTAATGACTATATTTCATCATCAGTGGTGCTTATTGAGCACTTACTGTGTGCAGAGCACTGTACTAAATGCTTGGGAGAGTACAGTCCAACAGAGTTGGCAGACATGTTCCTTGCCCACAGTGGAGTTTACAGTTTAGCCCAGAAACTTACCCCAAACACGCGGATGTCTCTCTAGTATTCTTTTCAAGTAGCCGCCACCTAAAGTTTCCAAGCACTAACGGCTCATGTTATCTCACCCCACCTAATGCGGCCTAAGTGTTTGATTTATTACCAGTAAGAAAGGAAATATGTAAAGAAAGCAGAGGTCAAGCTTTTTCAGGGTAAACTCCACTGGTTGGATATTTGGAATAAATCAAGTGCAGCTCCTCTAGGTCCTTATTATCCCATCATTGTGGCCCTGGGAGGGAAATCGGGGGCGAGCTTCAGTTTTAAGTCATTTGTAATTACCGAGAGACGCGTGGCAGTCATGTTCCTCTTGGACAGCGCGAAAATCCTTTCATTTTGTCGTTCTGCACGTTCGTGCTATTTTATAAAGCAAGTGTTGGAAAGCTCTATTTTTATTGCCCTGATGCCTCTAATAGCCCCCACTGTGAAACGAAGCTAGATGTGTGATTGATGCTGTTCCTACCTGTCTGGGAAGATAATGATCCTGCATGTAGCGGTCTGGTTTTCAGGTGATGTGTGTGTGGAATTCCCATTAATGCTAATGGGAATCATGTGGCTAAGCCCGGGGACTGGAGAAAAAAGGCTGAAGGTATGGTAACTCCATTAATGCTTATTTCTCTCACAGTTGCTTTGTAAGGCGGGAGTGGTCGGTCAGTGGCTTCGAAGCTGACAGTCCGCCCCAGATGGATAAGGTGCCTTGTGTCGGCTGAGCGCTGGACCCCACTGAAGGGTCCGGGAAGAACCAGCTCCTCTGGGAAGGCTGGTCTCATTTCAGAGGACTTTCCCAGAATGCGCCTGACTGAGGAGTATCTGAAGAGAAGTCAAAAATAGTTGTAGCAATTTGTCGTCAACAGAAAATAAACGACTCTGACATTTGAAAACCCACAAACAGCTATTTCCAGAGAGGGTGACGTGGCCGATAAAAGAACTAGAGAAGAACAAGAAAGTTTATGTACCGAAAACGGCTGAACTTTTTCTCTTGGACAGCGTGTACACGAACAAGCAGTTTAGGCAGGCTAGAATTCCTGAAAATTACAACTCACACTACCCAGTGGGTGATGGCATCCCTGGGAAAGCTCAGAAAAAAAATAGTATTTGTTAAGCACTTAGTATGCATCAAGCACTGTTCTAAGTGCTGGGGAAGATACAAGATAATCAGGTTGGACACAGTCCATGTCCCTCATGGGGCTCACAGTCTTAATCCTCATTTTACAGATGAGGCAACTGTGGTCCAGAGAAGTGAAGTGACTTTCTCAGTGTCATGCATCAGACAAATGGTGGAGCTGCGATTAGAACCTAGGTCCTCTGACTCCAGGCCCGTGCTGTATCCATTACGTCATTCTGCCTCTCTAAGTTTCATGTTCTACACAACATGGAAAATATGTAATACATTCTGCTTCTCTACAGCCTGTAGACTGTAAACTGTTTGTGGGCAGGGATTATTTCTACTGACTCCATTATATTGAATTTTTCCAAGTGTTTAGTACAGTGCTCTTAGTACTTTTTACATTATGGGCCAAGTTAATACTTTCGATTAACTAACAGATTATCGTTTGGATTAAATGTTCATACCTTGGATGGCCAAGACAAGCTACTGGGATGAAGACCAAAGCATGTTCTTTGCTTCAAAAAATTTGAAGAGACCATCAGATCCCTTAGATATGTGCTGCAGGAGTGGAAAAGAGCAAGGGCCTGAGGGTCAGAGGACCTGGATTCTAATGCTGCTCAACTACTTGTCTGCTCTGTGACCTTGGGCAAGTCATTTCACTTCTCCGTGCCTCAGTTACCCTCATCTGTAAAATGGGGATTAAATCCTCCTCCCTGTGATGTAGACTGCGGGACTCATTTGGGACAGGGACTGTGTCCAACCTTATTCCCCACAGCACCTGTATATATGTATATATGTTTGTACATATTTATTACTCTATTTAACTTGTACATATCTATTCTATTTATTTTACTTTGTTAATATGTTTGGTTTTGTTCTATGTCTCCCCCTTCTAGACTGTGAGCCCACTGTTAGGTAGGGACTGTCTCTATATGTTGCCAACTTGTACTTCCCAAGCACTTAATACAGTGCTCTGCACACAGTAAGTGCTCAATAAATATGATTGATTGATTGATTATTATCTTTTATCTACCCCAATGCTTGCTTCAGTGCTTGACACATAGTAAGCACCTAACAAATACCATTAAAATAGGAAAAGAGTGTTCAGTGACATCTTGAATTTTAGTCTTCTTCCTTATTAATTTGTGGTGTCCACCTGAACTTAAGGGTCATATTGAGCCAGATGACTTCTTCTTCTATCTTTTCTTCCACAGTGAGGTGGGTTCAGGTCATGACTGAGACACATTTTCATTTCCAGGCCCACTCAATTGTAAACTGCTTGAGAACAGAGAGGGGGCACCTTCTACTTTTACTGAATGCTCCCAAGCACATGGTACAGTGCTCTATAAACAGTAGGTAGTCAATGAACACTGATAACAAAGATGATGATGTACAAGGAGAGAATCACTGCATTGTGGCACTGGGCACTGAGCCAGCCCACAGAGACAGATGATAGTGTACTGGCTCAAAGAAGGCAGACCCTGGGAATGAGAGATGGTTAAGGCATAGGGCACATTGGTCTCTAGTATATTCACTGCAGGGTGTTCTCAGCTCCCCATTGCCCCAGAAGAGGATGCTGTCCAAACAAAGTGGCTGTCACAGAAGCCAGAATGAGACTTGTAGGAATGACTGGACCCTTGTCCACTTCAATGGGAGATAAGAGGGTCATTTAACACAATTTCGTGAATATTCAGAGTCATGAGTTGAAGGTAGATGAGAATGGTCTGCAAAATTGAATGGACCATTTTGGATTGGAACTTGTCAGAATACCCACGACAGTACTGTGAGGGTCTTTGATGCTTGTTTGACTGTTGTAAGTCCATTTTCCAGCCATCTAGTATGCTAAAGGATTTTTTTATTTATGATCCTGCCCAGAGTAAAGTTGGATACAGTCCAAGGTTTAACGTAAAATTTCCTTGAAAGAAAACACTTACCGTGTGTTATAGAAAATGCACTCAGCATGTAATAAGACATGAAAGGGAAGAGTGACTGTCCCTTACCAAAAGACTTTGGGGTCTTGGTTGAACTAGTTCAAAGAGACTAAACTACCTTATCCATTTTTCTGACTTCATAATACTTATG
Source organism: Tachyglossus aculeatus (assembly GCF_015852505.1). Lineage (NCBI taxonomy): Eukaryota > Metazoa > Chordata > Mammalia > Monotremata > Tachyglossidae > Tachyglossus > Tachyglossus aculeatus. The sequence continues at coordinate 20,958,814 of NC_052090.1, read as the reverse complement.
GTATTTATCAATTGCTTACTATGTGTTCTAAGCCCTGGGGTAGATAAAAGATAATTGGGTTGGACACAGTCCCTGTCCCACATAGGGCTCACAGTTTTAATCCCCCTTTGACAGATGGGAGAACTGAGGCACAGAGAAGTTAAGTGATTTGCCCAAGGTCACACAGCAGACAAGTGGCAGAGCTGGGATTAGAACCCATGACCACCTGAGTCCCAGGCCTATGCTCTATCCACTAGGCCATGCTGCTTCAGGATGATGATGGTATTTGTTAAGCACTTACTTTGTGTCAGGTACTGGTACTGACTGAGTGGGGTAGATTCAAGAGAGACAGGTTGGACACAGTCCCTGTCCCACATGGGGCTCTCAGACTAAGTAGCAGGGAATAGGATTTAATCCCCATTTTATAAAATGGGGAAACTGATGCACAGAAAAGTGAAATGACGTCCCCAAGGTCACACAGCAGACAAGTGGCAGAGCTGGGATTAGGACCCAGTCTTCCATCTCCCAGACCTGTACTCCTTCCGTTAGTTCACATTGCTTCTCTGCTCCTTTCCCTTGTGGGGAGGTTCGGCTCATACTGACCGGATGGGATGTGTTGTATCCCATTCTAGGTCAAGCCAGTTCATTTGAATTATCTTGTCCTATTCTCCGCTACCAGTTCTGGGGGATGAAGATCTGAGCAAAGGCCCTAGTCCTCCCACACTTACCTCTCTAACTCTTGATTCTCCCACCTCTGATTCCTCCCTCAGGCTGTTCCCTCATCCGGAAACTCCCTTCTCTGCCACCCAAACTACCAGCCCACAGCTCATGCCACCCCCAAAACCTGCCTAAAATCCCATCCCTTGTGGAAGCCTTCCCTGACTAAATCACAACACTCTAGGTGCAACAGACCAACTCCCATCCTTAGCATTTGCCTACTTTAATTCTACCGTCATCACACATCTACGTTTGTGTCTTTTGATTTATTGATCTATCTGCCTATTCATTACTTCAGATGTTTTGTCCTGATGTATGTCTCAGGCTTCCTGCTTGTCTTTCCTCTGACTGTCTCTGTCTGCCTCCCCCATTAGGTGGTAAGCTCCTCGAGGGTAAGGAATGTGTGACTCCCATGTGCTTAGTACAGTGCAGTGTGTGTTCAGTAAATGCTACTGACTGATGGTTGATTTAGAGGGACTAGAAGAAATTAACTGTGGAGTGAACATCCAATAAAACCCACTCACACACACAAAAAAATAGACTCCATGGTAGCTGTAGCTAGAAATGGATTGAAAAGAGGCTTTGTGGTTGAAAGTCTTCAATTTGCTTCTTTTGTTTTTGTATTTTAATCCCACTCTACAAGGTGGGTTTTTTTTTTTAAAGAAAAGTTTTTAGTCTCCAGCCGATTTTCAAATCCAGCAGTCATAAAGCCTTGTCACAAGCTATAAGTTATGGCAGCACAGTAATATTTTTTACTGTCCAGATAAAAAAGGAAATTACTAACTCAATCCACGCCTAGTGATGCAGTTAGCTGCCTGAGGTCTCTGTGGTTTCACTTCATTTAACACGAAGAAGTATAAAACTGACATATAAAAATTCCCTGGAGGCATCATTCATAATTGTTAAAAAAAAAAGGGGGGGGGGGAAGCACAACCCTCCTTTCTCCCTCCCAACTAACTTTTCCCTAACTTTTTGTCCTTGTGGCTGCCCAGGCTTTCCACACAGATGGCATCTTCGTTCTATATGAGTGGAAGAAACCAGCCCTTTTGGTCTTGCATTTCTTCTGGAGAGCCCTAAATTGAATCTGTTTCCCTCTCCGCCCTCCTTTTGACATGATTAGGCGCCTTTCACGAGATCATGAGGGCCATGGGTGCCCTCCCTAGCTTTCACGGGGGAGGCCGGTCATCATAATGAGGGTTTGCTGGCTTTTCAAGAGCCATAGGACCCCTTCAGCCGCTGGTCTGGAATCATGTTGGCAATGCTCTCTAGTGTGCCATATGCAAATGAACAAAACAGTTACAACAGTCGAACCCTGATTAGTAGACAAAGAAGAATCCAGTTCCAGCAGCTGGGCACAATGCAATAGTCAATTCACAGGTCTTTATATTAGAACCAGACTCCTTGCTGAATTTGTAGCTGGATACCACCACCAAGGAAAGCACATCTAGGCAGAATCATCATGTCCTATCGATGACTGTTCCGGTGAGAGCCATTTGATCTCGGAGTAGAGGGGACTGGATTGTCGACCTTATTACAGATGAGTCCTGAAAAACATCCCTTCCCTCACCAGGCCTTCGCAATCTCAGGCCCAGATCCTGATTCATCTCTCTTTGACCATCCACATCCCTTCCGTCCATCCCCAAGCTCCACCCACCTTTCCTTAGTGATGGCACATGGATTGGCCCCTTCCCAGCTACCATCATTAGCCATCTAGACCCTCTCTGCCTCTTGCCTGAGTTACCACCTCTGCATCCTACCTGGTGGGCTGGCACCCAGTTGTCAGTTTCCGCCCTTCTCCATTCTCTCAGGCCCATTAAGCTGCAAAAAATGATCTTCCTCAGGCACTGATTGGATGCGGCACTCCCACGTTGGAGCTTAAAATGGGGCCTTATTGCCAACAAAGTCGATTTATGTCCCAAATTCTTAGATTTGAGACTTTCCCCCAGCTGACCAGCCCTGACCTGCAGCTCCCCTGGCACCTTAGAAACGTTGAATGAGTGAATGAATGAATGCAAAAATGAAGTGAGAAACTGGGCGCTTGTTGTCCATCTATACTAGTCAGCAGTTATCAGACTGTAGCATCTGTTGTCCATTAGTGCAGCTCATGACACCCAGGGGGATCCCAGTAAATGCGCTCAGTGCTCCTAATCTGTGTTCTTTGTGCCCATCACCCATTTCCCCTTGGTGCAAGCCAGGTCCCAGTTACCCATGTCCATGCAGCCTCTCACCCAGGGACTCTGCGCCGCCCCTCTCTGGTGCTGGAGCTGGAGCTGAGGTCCATTAGAAGCTTTGCCTGGACCAGAATGCAGCAGGCTTTTGTTTACTGTGCGGTTTAGAACCTGTCTCTTGGGCTTTGTGGTGAGTGTTCGCCTTCCAAACTTAGAAAACCCATTTTCCTATCACTAATTCCTTAATTTGGGCTCATGAATGCTCCACTAGAGTGAAGTGACTGTCTGAGTTAAGTTTTTCGGTAAGAAAATTAGGTTTTCTGCATTGTTTTCTAAAGCAAATGGCTTTGTGCTTGTTTTTTTTTTTTTTTCCAGAAAGGGAATTATGTCAGCTAGTGTGGGTGGGAATACCGAAAGAAGAAGAAAATAGTTTGTTAAGGAAAGTGATTGTAGCCTCCAATTTATAGACAGGGGCCAATACGAAAGTACAGAAAGCACTTCAGAAGTCTAGCTGCAAAACTTCCAAGGATGTCAGATTGAAAAGGGAAGAACAGGATGAACTGTTTTGAAACCATGTTTAGCTAGAATCCTTAAGGAAATGTAATAGCCACTGACCCTCACAACTGTCCTTTAGTTCTGGGGACTTCTCTAGAGGGTCACGTAAGACCCCATAGTGGAAGAAACAGGGAGATGCCTCTTCAACCACACAACTGCGTTTGCACCATCCTAGTGGAACACAGTCATCTTGAGGCACTGCTTCAAGTGGTAAACAGTAGCACTGACCAGAAACCTGAAGAAATGATGCTGTTTGTGGGGTTGCAATCCCGCGGCAGGTAGGGCAGTGGTCAGCTCTGCGTCCCCTGCCGACAGTATCATCCCTAGGATAGGTGCCCACTTAAAGTATTTTCACTTTAGGAGAATTTCTTCTTTTTCCATGGGCTCCTCTGAAGTGTGACCTGGAAGTGAAAATATTCCAGATGTTGATGGGCAGAACAGCCCGCCCTGAGCCAGCCATCCTAGGATCGCTGCAGCGGTGGGTCATTCCAGAGTGGGGAGGTGGAACCCTAGAAATCAGTGCTGGTGTTTCACTAACCAGTAGGTTTGGCTAGGAATAGTGTCACACAGATTAAGCTTACTTTAGGTTTTTTTTAAAAAATAGACTGTGTTATGCGCTATGTGCCAGGAACTGTACTAAACACTGGGGTAGATACAAGCTAATCCATATGATGCACACAATCTTAATCCCCATTGTACAGAGGCACAGAGAAGTAAAGCAACTTGCCTAAGGTCACACGACAGACAAGTGGCAGAGCCGGGATTAGAACCCAGGCCTTTCTGACTCCCGGGCTCATGCTGTATCCACTAGGCCATGGTAGCTTGCTCTTCAAGTCCCTTCTCAACAGTTTCCTACGCATCCACATTCAACAGAAACTGGGATTCTGTTCGCTGTCAGATGAGGGGTCATCGGGATTTATAAGGGCTTCCGACTGTAGTGCTCTTGATTAACTGCTCCCATGAAAGAAGGCATCCCGTCGTCTCCTGTGGGTCTGATCCTGTCCCCATAGTGTGGGGCCAAAACTACCTTGGTTGGGAGTGTTGTGACCCTCCACTTATATGGGAGGGAACCCCAGGCTTCAAAACTCTCTGCAGGGGGCACAGCACACCTGTGATGGAGACCCCAGAATCAGGAAAGTAAAGTTTGATCTGGCCGGACGTTCAAGCAAGGTCACTGATCTGTGTGGGGTCTCACCGCTACCTCAGTAAAAGAGGGATGGAGCATTTGCATATCATCTCCTTCATGAGATGATATGGATATTTTTGCTTTCTTGAGTTCAAGATTATATATATATATATATGTATATATACATATATGTATATAATATATAAAATGGTATTCGTTAAGCACTCAATAATAATAATGATAATAATTGCGGTAATTGTTCAGTGCTTTATATGTGCCAGGCACTGTACTAAGCGCTTGGGCAGATACAAACAAATCGGGTTGCCAATTTGTACTTCCCAAGCGCTTAGTACAGTGCTCTGCACATAGTAAGCGCTCAATAAATACGATTGATGATGACAGGGTAGGGGCCTGGGAGTCACAAGGTTTGCTGCCGTTTGGTTTTGTTCTCTGTCTCCCCGCCTTTTAGACTGTCAGCCCACTGTTGGGTAGGGACTGTCTCTATAGGTTGTCAATTTGTACTTCCCAAGCGCTTAGTACAGTGCTCTGCACATAGTAAGCACTCAATAAATACGATTGATGACGACAGAGTAGGAGCCTGGGAGTCACAAGGTTTGCTGCCGTCTGTCTGCTGCATGGGGTAAGGGTAGGGGCCTGGGAGTCACAAGGTTTGCTGCCGTTTGGTTTTGTTCTCTGTCTCCCCCTTTTAGACTGTGAGCCCACTGTTGGGTAGGGACTGTCTCTATATGTTGCCAATTTGTACTTCCCAAGCGCTTAGTACAGTGCTCTGCACATAGTAAGCGCTCAATAAATACGATCGATGATGACAGGGTAGGGACCTGGGAGCCACAAGGTTTGCTGCCATTTGGTTTTGTTCTCTGTCTCCCTGCCTTTTAGACTGTGAGCCCACTGTTGGGTAGGGACTGTCTCTATATGTCGTCAATTTGTACTTCCCAAGCGCTTAGTACAGTGCTCTGCACATAGTAAGCGCTCAATAAATACGATTGATGATGATGATGATGGTTGGACACAGTTCCTGTCCCATGTAGAGCTCACAGCCTCAATCCCCAGTTTACAGATGAGGTAACCGAGGTCCGGAGAAGTAAAGCGACTTGCCCAAGGTCACCCAGCAGGCAAGTGGCAGAGCTAGGATTAGAACCCATGACTTGCTGACTCCCAGGTGTGTGCTCTATCCACTAAGCCATGATGCTTCTCACCACACCATGCTATATACAACATAAAAGATATGTGAGGAGATATCTTTTTCCAAGTCCCCCAGAGCCGATGCAAATAATGCTTTCTCTCCTGACTCTGATCTTACTGGCCTTAAATTGAACCAATAAAACTTTTTTTTTTTAATGGAATTTGTTGAGTGCTCACTTTGTGCCAGACACTCTACTGAGCACTGGGGTAGATACAAGATAATTAGGTTGGACACAGTCTGTGTCCCACATGAAGCTTACAGTCTTAATCCCCATTTTACATTTGAGGTAACTGAGGCACAGAGAAGTAAAGTGACTTGCCCAAGGTCACACAGCAGACAAGTGGGAGAAGCAGGATTAGAAACCAGGATTTTCTGATTCCCAGGCCCGTACTCTATCCATTAGGCCACTCTGCTTCTCACTTTTCTTTGGGGGTGGGATGGACTACAGTTGAGACCCATTGTCATCCTGGTCCCTTAACAAAAACTTGGAGTCTCTAGACTATTCTCTCTGACTCTAATGACTACCTTTAAGATTTTACAATTAGACCTTTCTGGTTCTTAAAAAAAAAATTCAAGCGCGTGTAACACGGCCTCTGCTATTCTGACCGGGCCTTTTCCAAGGAAAGAAGCTAACCAGGATGAATATTCACACTCAAGTTTTAGCTCTAGGCTAAAATGTATAATGCATTGAATCTTGGTTTTTAAAAATAATCACCTTGTCATAGTTCAATGGCAAAGTAAAATCAACTCTGTCAATAGAAGCAATTTGGAGAGACTACTCCTTACCCCCTTCAGCATCATTTCATTTTAATGCTTCTGACTTTTTCCCTGCCACTTTTTGGGGGGAATGCTTCATGGAATGATATAATGAAGTCAGAAATACCACTCTGAAACTTCATCTTGGTTGACAGCTGAGAGCTTTTTTTTTTCTTTTTTTAATGTTATCTGTTAAGCACCTACTATGTGTCAGGCACTGTTCTAAGTGCTGCGGTAGATGCAGTTTTATCAGGTTGGACACAGTCCCAGTCCCTCATGGGGCTCACTGTCAGAGCAGAAGGGAGAACAGGTATTTAATCCCCACATTACAGATGAGTAACTGAGGCACAGAGAAATTAATTGACTTGCCCAAGGTCACACAGCAAGCAGTCGGCAATCATTTGTCTCCTAGGTCTGTGCTTTTTCCACTAGACCACACTGCTTCTCAGAACTGACATTGTTATTCTTTGTGCCTCTTCCACATGTAATCACTGCATTTTATGTGCGTTAAAAGATGTCCAGAAGTTCTTCTTCTCTAAACAAACAAACCACCTAATGTGCATATGTTTCATCCCCAAAGCAATTACTCTCTTGATTTTCCCATAAACATCTGCGCAGCCATAGGATCCTGTCTGATGGCCCCAAGTAGATTTCCGAACATATCGTTCTTGAGAGATAACTTTCTTAGGTAATGTTGGGTAGGAAGGAGAGGACAGGCCTGGCATTTTAGTACACCTCTTTCAATGATGCTGGATGAAGTTGGATTTCTTCTAATTACTTTCAAATAAAGGGGGAAAAGCTGGAGCTAAGCAAATTCGACACTGGCCAAGTACTTTCAACGTTAGAGCAGATTAAGAGTAGAGTAAGATTGCTGTCCACTCTGGGGATTTTCATATGGATTTTTCTTCCTTAGTGATAGGATTCTAGCAGTCTTAATGTGGTAATGATGTCTGCACCTGCCTGTCAGTGGGATGCTCTTTGGATAAATTAGATGAGTAAGTTATTTTGAGTTCGTCTGAGGGAAGGCAGCCCCATCTAAATCCAAGATGGTGGTCTGGGCCCAAGATTTATGGGAGTGGCATCTTGTAAAGTCAGGAAGATGGGATTGGGTGAATTTCTGGTTAATGTGAAGTGAAAGGAACCAGCTGTAGTTACAGGTAGCTGGTCAGGAAAAGTACTCATAAATCCACTGAAAATGAGCAAGGAGGACGGGGGAGACTATGAGGGGGGTACAGTGTTTGACCTTTTACATTTGAATAAAGCATTTAATTTTCTTTGAGGAGATTGCTTTCACACCCTTCAGTAGTGATTAAGCCAGGTTTGGCTGGTTGATCTCTATCCCTTTATTGCTCCTATATTTGAACTCCTTGATCCCTGGCTACTTTTGTGAAGTTCTTCTGAATTTGCTCCGATTATCTGGTTGTGATTGTGATGGAGCCAGAAAAATCCACCTCCAGTACATTTATCCTTCCATAAGAGGAAGTAGTGGCAGATGCTTCCTAAGATCTCCTTTGCCCAGGACTAAGCAGTTGAGAGAGTACAATAGTAAAAAGTGATCCCTGTCCTCAAGAAGTTTACAGTCTGGCAGGGGGAGGCAGACAGTAAAGTAAGTTACAGGTGAGGGATTCCACAGAGTTTAAAGAAATGTTTGCAATTGCAACTGGAAGGTGTGCTATTAGAGTATTCAAGGGCTTACTTAGTGAGGAAGTGCTGAAGTGACAGTTGGGTAGATAAAGGCTGGGGAGTTGAGAGACTGTTCAGAGAAGCTTCCTGGAGGAGGTGATATCAGAAGAGCCTTGAAGATGGGATGAGCAGAAATTCCAGGCAGAGAGGCAAGAGGTGAGCAAGAGATGAGAATGAGGCACAGTAAGCAGGTTGGCTTGAAAGAAATGACTCTATATGGAAGTTTTATTCCCTAAGAATGGCCCTCTCACTTTGTCAACAGACCCCCAAATCTTCACAAAGCATCCAAATGCAAAGAGTTGTAAAACCCACTGTCCAAAATCTTATATTGTGATATTCTCTCCTGAATCTCGATGATGCTATTGTGTCTGTTCCCAGAATGCCCACCAAAAAGAGGCTCATCTCATTGCAGTCCATTAAATGTTTCTTGCAGCTTATTATTGGGCAACTACTATGTGCGGAGCACTGTGCTGAGTGCTCTGGCACAAATTGGGAAACATGTACAACAGGCAGAGGGAATCCCCAAGATGTGTACTCTGGGGCACGTCACCTCTTTGGCTGCCTTTCCAGACCTTCTACTTCTGTCCCCTGTTATACTATTATACTTTTAGTGCTTTGATACCTTAGTCTCACAGAACGTATGTACATACCCTTATACTCCACTATTTCTCCTATTCATAATTTATTTTAATGTCTACCTCTCCCTGTAGACTGTAAGCTCCTTGTGGGCAGGGATCATATCATGTCTGACAACTCTGTTGTATTATACTATCCTAAGCACTTAATACAGTGCTCTGCACACAGTGCTTAGTAAATGCTAGTGATTGCTTGCTTGTTTGACTGATTGATTGCTTGATTGATCCCTTCTCCATCCTGTCTCCAAGGGGAGCAGGTAGACCTTTGCAGAAATACTAAAAACACCACAGGTGTAAAAGAACTACAGTGTCTGTGCTTGAGCCCAAAGCTACTACTGCGGTGCCACCTTGCCCTTTCGCCTGTCCCTTCCCTGCAACGGCTCAGCAAAAATAATGATAAAAATAATCGTCATAATAATGATAATAATGGTATTTGTTATGTACTTTCCAGGTGCCAAGCACTGTCCTAGACACTGGGGTAGATACAAGATAGGTTGGAACAAGGAAACAGTGTCAGCAGGTGAAATGTGATTGGCTGTAGAGCAACGATTAGAACAGTGCTTTGCACATAGTAAGCGCTTAATAAATGCCATTATTATTATTATTATTATTATTATTATTATTAAGGGAGAAGTTGGAGAGAGACTCTGAGAGCAACCAGGGTCATCAAGAAATTGACAGATAAAACTCAGGAGGAAGAACTAAGGGCAGTGTAGTTATCCACTGTCCAGAAGATGACTGAGTATAAAAAGAGTATTGTATGGAAGACAGTTTCCAGATATTTTCCATCCTCTTGGAGGATTGAAAAAATGAATTGAGCCAAGGATCAGTAAATCAGTGGTATTTATTGAATGCTTTCTGTGTGCAGAGCACTGTACTAAGCACTTGGGAGAATACAGTAGTGCAAAGTTGATAGACACATTTCCTACCCACAGTGAGCTTACAGTCTAGATGGGGAGACAGACATTGATTTACACAAATTTCAGATAGGTATATTAGTGCTGAAGGGCTGAGGGTGGAGTGGATATGAAGTGCACATCGAGTTCAGATTCCAGTGCCTAGATTCATTCATTCATTCAATTGTATTTATTGAGCGCTTACTGTGTGCAGAGCATAGATGATGCAGAAGGGAGAAGGAATCTGGGAATAGAGGGCTCAATCATGGACGTCTTTTGGAGGAGATATGACCTTAAGGTGGGGAGAGTGGGGAGAGTGATGTCTGTCAGATATGGAGGTGGGGAGGGAGCTCCAGGCCAGAGGAAAGATCTGGAAAAGGGGTTGGTGGTGAGATGGAAGAGATCAGGACACAGTGAGCAAGCTGGCACTAGAGGAGTGAAGTGTTCCAGATTTGGGTTAGATGCCACCCATTACTGGACATTGGAATTGGACACCAAAGCAGTGTGGCTTATTGGAAAGAGCACGGGCTGGGGAGTTGGAGGTCGTGGGTTCTAATTCTGGCTCCACCACTTGTCTGCTGTGTGACCTTGGGCAAGTAGCTTAGCTTCTCTGTGTCTCAGTTACCTCATCTGTAAAATCGGGATTAAGACTGTGAGCCCCACTTGGGACAACCTGATAACTTTGTATTTACCGCAGTGCTTAGAACAGTGCTTGGCACATAGTAAATGCTTAACAAATACCATTATTATTATTAATCTGACATCTCCCTCGATAATCTTACTTGTCTATTGAGCCTGGTCATCTTCCCCCATCAGATTGTGAGCTCCTCGAGGGGCGAGCCTATGTCATTTACCTCTATTGGTACCTCTAATCGGCATGGTGGTCTTTTACCCAGTACTCAATGATGACACCATTGATGAAGAACTGGTGGCAGAATTTCCACCTGGGTTGCAGAGGCTGCTGCGTTGTGTCAGTTCATTTTCTCAGAGGGAGTCGTTCCTTCTCCAGTTGTGTCCTGGACAAGAACCTTCCATGCTCTCCAGGTGCAAAGTGGGAGAAACATGTCTTTTCCTCCCATGGTGAACGTCGGCCCCAATGTCCTCTTGCAGAAATTCACTTCATCGGGTGGGGAAGGTTCTGGTTCGGTGAATTTATGTTCAAGGCTAAGCTTTGGGCTGGTATTTTAGCTCGGTGGCCTTGAAGAACACATCTTGCTTATTCTCCAGTCTGGTAGACCTGTGTAACTTTAAGTCCTTTCAAAGTTCATGGATTGAGCTTTGGGGCAGTAATTTTCACAGGGAGGATTAGTCAAACTGGAGTTAAGTGCTTTCAAGTGCAAGGCATTGAAGAGTTTCTTATCAGTATCGTTCAAGGGTCTTAAAGCTCTTTACAGCTTAAGGAACAAATCTCCGGCAGTAGCCAGTGAGTTCATGTCATCCACCACTGGAAAGCAGCCACAGCTCTATCCAATCGAACCTGAAAGGAAATTTATTTAATTTATTATTTCAATTTACAAAAGTGCATCCACTGCCTAGACCTGAGTCTAACACTGAATCTACATTTCATTTCAATAAATAATAAAATATGCTTAGCAGAATCAATATGTAAAAGGAGGTTCTGGCACAATTCTGAAGGTCAGTATGCCCCCTCTCTTTCTCGTTGTCCTTCATTTTGGCAGAGAACACTGGACTCACAGTGGAGTCTTCCCACTGGTTTCCAGCTGTAGCCGTTGGGTTTTGCCGGGCCAGCCACTGATCAGAGCTAAACTCAAAGGGAGCCAACCGATCCAAGCTGATTGGTCTGCAGGGACGACGAGTAATGTTGCTTTGTGTTGCCCTGGCACCATCCTTCTGAAGAGATCAGATTACTTTGGCCACAATCGTCCATCAATAGAGCAGCTACTGGGTTCAGAGCACTGTTCTAAGCTCTTGGGAGAGCATAGGAGAATAATGATTGCTCCCTTCAGTCGTATCCGATGTTCTCCCACAAGGCCATATTTCTGTTGAGAAGTCACTGGCCATCTAAATCTTCAGGGTCCTGATTATTTCCTCGTTTTCAGACTCAGTAGTTGAGTTTCAGCCAGCAACTAACACTTAGGAAGGCAACAGAGGAAAAAAAACTTCAGCTTCAATGGAGGCCACAGACCACTTCAAAGCCACCTCCATAAAAGTTGGTGAAAGCCGTGTGCTAGTCAAAGGAAACCTTTGTATGATTCTCTTTCATGGTTTGGCACTGGAGCTCTGTGATAGCCGTCCAAAAAGGATTTGCAAAAATAAAAATGCCTCCAATGGAAGCGTTTGAAAATGTGCACTTACTTTCATCTTTATTTTGAAACTCATTACTTTCTGGGACCTGATGTTTGTTGACATGTAGCTGAGGTACAGTTAAAAAATGCCAACCACTACAATACAGCAAACTGAAAGAACCAAATTGCAACAACGTGAGGAACTGAATCAAATTGCCAAGCGAATTTCCCTGTATTGCTCTGGGGTGAAACAGAGCAACTGAATGACAAAATGAGTAGAAAAATGAGTTTTTGAGGCATTTTTTTTCCTTTTAGGTGTGATTCCATTGTAAGACCTTTACCTAGACATATTTATTTTTCTCTATTGGGAATTTTGGGAGTTTTGAGGAAGCAGAGAACAGGAAACTTGTGCTTTCCAACCTCTCTGCTTTTGCTTTGCAAGATCTTCACTGAACTACTTCCTGAGTTTTGTTCTTCTGGCTTGTCTAGTGGGATTCACAGCACAGAAGGGAACTTCATGCGAGGAGCAGGGTGAATTTTCCAGGAGCTAGGAGAAGTTCAGATCGAAGACGATGGATCAGGGGTTGGAATTCAAAGACAGAATTTAGGTATAGTGCTGTCTAGAAAATGGAATCCAGAAGACTCTTTCCAAGAGAATTTTGCATTTTTCCAGACTCTGGAGAGCCTCAGTGTATAAAAAGGCAGGGGTTGGGTAGCATCTGTGACAGAGAAATATCGGCCAAGCACGTGGATGAGAAGGGGCCAATTCAATTGAAAATCTCTCGTCCATAATTGGTACACAGGAAGGAAGTCCTTGGACTTTTGATCCAGCCGATTGCTGAAAATTTCATCCTGAGTCAAAATGCTGCAAGTCAGGGCCAATTTTCTCAAAGGAGCAATGTTATATGTAGGGTTTGGTTCCTGGTGGGAGACCCTATTTTTACCAAAATGACCGAGAATTGTGTACTTATTTGGATACAGATGAATCGTAGCCTAGTGGAAAGAGCACAGGCCTAGGAGTCAGAGGACCAGGGTTCTAATCCCAGATCTGCCCACTTACCTGCTGTGTGACCCTGGGCAAGTAATTTAATATCTCTGTGCTTCAATGTCCTCATATATAAAATGGGATAGAGTATGGACCTGGGGGTCAGGAGGTCATGGGTTCTAGTCCTGGCTCTGCCACGTGTCTGCTGTGTGACCTTGGGCAAGTCACTTCACTTCTCTGGGCCTCAGTTCTCTGTCAAATGGGGATTGAGATCGTGAGCCCCACATGGGACAGGGACTGTGTCCAACCCAATTTGCTTGTATCCACCCCAGCGCTTAGTACAGTGCCTGGCACATAGTAAGTGCTTAACAAATACTATTATTATCATTAATAATAATATCTGTTGTTCTTTCTTCTTAGATGGAGAACCCCGTGTGGGTCAGGTACCATGTCTGATGTGATTAACTTGTATCTACCCTGGTGCTCAGAATGGTGCTTGGAACTTAGTAAACCCTTAACAAATGCCACAGTTATATTGTTGCTAGGCTAATGCATTGCCATGGAGTTAGAGAGGTCATGTGATAGAGTAGCCAATTTTATTTCATTGGTCATGCTGATCCTCTCTGGTGACTTTGCCTGGTAATCTAGTCTTCCTCCCTACTGCGCTGGTCCTCTGCAGTCTTTGAACTTTCCTCCCTCCTTTCCCTCTTCTCTCCCTGGCATCAAGTCCCTTAAAGATTATCCACCTTTTCCCTGCGGCTTCCGTGCTCCGTCCTGTCCTCACTCACCCATGACCTTGGAACTAGTGCGCAAACGAGACTAGTATTGTGAAATTGAAACCAGTGTGTTGTAAAGTTGAGATAGGTATAAATTGACACGTTGAAAGTGCAGTTTGTTGTAATAAGAGTGGTGGAATTTATTAAGCACATTCTGTGTGCTAAGCACTTGGGGAAGTGCAAGGTCATGAGATCAAGCACACACCCTCTTCCACATGGGGTTCACAGTCAACCTTATCCCCATTTTACAGATGAGGAAATTGAAGCCCAGAGAGGTTAAGTGACTTGACCAAAGTTGCACAGCGGATCAGTGGCAGAGCTGGGGTTAGAATATGTCTCCTGACTTCCAGCACCATGATCTCTCCACTAGGTGTTCTTGAAGGCTGTTGTGTTTGCAGTAATAATATTTATTAAGCACCCACTATGTGCATAGCACAGAATTTAATGCTGGGAAAAAAAGAAAATGAAACCCACCAAGGGAGAACAAAAGAACATCTAGCCAGTTCACCATTCTCCCCTCAGCCTGGGAAATGTTTTAGTGACCAAATTTAACCATCCTGATTTCAACATAGCTCCAATCAATTTCTCCCAAAGCTTCTCAGTGGGCCCCACCGTTTCAATAAAATGGGGGTGGTATTTCGGAAATGTGGACACAGAGAATTTTTTCAGCCATTTCCCTTCCTCACCATTCCAGGCAGAGGCGGTCCAGAGCCGGGGCGGGACTTTGGCAGTGCACCTTGATTAGAGGAGGCTTTGTGGGAGCTGCTGGGCTGAAAGAGCTGACAAGGCACTTAATCTTGCTTGGAAATAATTGGAAATGACGCAGCCTTTTGCCCTCAGATGAGCACTTGGTTTTTATGTAGCCTCACCACATCGGATTTAAGGAGGAACATCGGTGGAGGGTTCGGAGGGCAGTCAAGTCCCCCGCTGGGCTGCTTTTAGCTCACAAACTGGCAGCAGCCAGCAGTGCCAGCTCCAGATTGAAACAGAGTCGACACCACTCGGCAACAGAATAATCAGTGGCACATATACGGGAAGGAACGCAGCGTAATTGAAAGATATTTCCAGGGGATTGGGAGCCATGGGGTTCCGGCTCGGGCGAAATAAAGGTGTCCCCTGAACAAAACTGCTGCCCAGATCTGGCCATTTGACTGGGGTTGCCAACATTTAAATTTAAATACTCAACCCCCCTGCTGTCTCCCTTCCCCCACCACCAGTGGTGAAAGGTACTTTAGTGAAGGAATGGAAAGAGACTTCTATCCCTGTGAGAAGAAAAATTGGTCTCTGTCACTGGATGCCATCCATTGGCGATGTGGATGGTACTGTCGCTTCGTCATTAATGATTATTAATATTCTATTTCATGGGAAATGAGTCCAGATTCTTTTTTAAGGGATTCTGTTCAGGGAAGCTCACGGGCACTAGCTGGGGACTGAGTTTACGAATGAGCTGGCTGCCAAAAATACTTTTGTGCCTCTCACAGACCCCGGAGGGCTTTTCCACCGTGTGTCCTTTTGAATTTCCGTCTACATTCCCGACTCCATCCAATAACCGTTGATCCACGAGGAGCCAGGTTGTTCTTAAACTAATTCAAGTTCCCAGCATTGATATTCTGCCCCCTCTGCACCACTGAGAAGGAGGTGTGACACTCCCGTTCTCAGTTCTGGCTCAGGGTTTGCAATCCCGTTTGGTACTGCTTGATGTCCTGGGATTTTAATGGTAGAGAACAATCACACATGTATGTGTGGGTGCATGAAAGAGCAAGACAGACAGCCATTAGACTGCAATTGACACTATTAGGGTTGCCCCTGGAAAGGAGATGAGAAATTCAAGTATATTGTTTTTTGGTCAGCTGGGGCCCTTCCCAAGGGGCCAACGGAGACATAATAAAATGACAGCTCACACTCCCTCTTCTTCATTATTTCCAAAGGCCAGATCACTGGCCTGGAGGTCTGACCACCCGGGCACCGGCCCATGAAAGAGACAATGGGAGGCAGATGAGAAAGTGGGCCCGAGGGGGCGGAGAGCCCTTTCTCCGAGGCTCTGGCGCTACACCCATTGAAAGGTCAGCGACGCCAGTCCACCTGGGTCCTTTTGTAGGGGCTGGCTTCTGCTGAACAGGCCTCAATAATACTCGGCCTCCCTTGAGACCGTCTACACTCCTGGTGGGCAGGAAACCAATCTCTTCGTTATCCTGTGCCTCCCAAGCACCTCGTCCTTTGCTCCAGACCAAGTTGGGGCTCAGTAAATGCTGATGCTACTACTATGTGGCCTATTGGATAGAGCACAGACCTGGGAATCAGAAGGACCTGGGTTCTATTCCCGGCTCCACCACTTGTCTGCTGTGTGACATTGGATAAGTCATTTCACTTCTCTGGGCCTCAGTTCCCTCACCTGTAAAATGGGGATTAAGACTGTGAGCCCTATGTGGGACAGGGACTGGGTCCAACCTGAGGATCCTGTATTTACCCCAGCGCTTAGAACAGTACTTGACACATGGTAAACGCTTAACAAATACCATTATCACTATTACTGTTACTGCTGCTATTACTACACCTTTACCTGGAGAGTGAAAATAGACTGTAAACTCATTATAAGCAGGGAATGTATCTGCTAACTGATTGTATTGTATGCTTTCAAGCACTTAGTATGGTGCTCTGCCCAACATGGGTTCTAATCCTGCTCCACCACTTGTCTGCCGTGTAACCTCGGGCAAGTCACTTCACTTCTCTGTGCCTCAGTTACCTCATCTGTAAAATGGGGATTGAGACTGTGAGCCCATGTGGGACAAGGCTGAGTCCAATCTGATTTGTTTGTATTCACCCCAGCACACAGTACAGTGCCTGGCACATAGTAACTACTTGATAAATACCACAGTTATTATTAAATCCCATTGATTGGGTTACCACTTATTGATTACTGCCACCACACTACTGCAGCACCATAATCATCACAGAGATCCAGCTTGATCAGCTCACAGTTCCCATCGGTCCAGTGATGGTTTGAGGCAGAATTTTGAGTAAAAGGAGGCTCTTCCCTAGCTACATCGACATTTTGTGTCAGTGTCGTCTTGGGAAGGGTACAGAGGGAAGGCATTACGGAGGTGGAGATGAGGGGAAGGGAATATTGCAGGCCCGAACCAGTCAAAATCTTCTGATCCTTTGCGTCTTAGGGAAGGAAGTCATTACAAATGCTTCCCAAACTCTTTTCTTCCAAGAATCTGCGCTGAATTTGGACTTGATATTTTCTGGAGGTTTTGAAACCCTTAGTCAATTAAGCAACTAAGCCGGTATACTGATTGTTGTTTTCAGTATCACCACCTCATATTCAATTCACTAGTATTTATTTAATGCTTACTGTATGCAAAGCACTGTACTAAGTGCTTAGCACTATACGAGGGACTGCCAGAGCTTCCACGGGAAGCGTTTTGTGATATTATGCAATGACACATTTATCGGAGTTTGCTGAGGATGCCCAGAAATTAGCTTGGACGTGGCTAAATTTTCTCCCCCACCCCCAGAGAAATCTATCTAAACTTGTTTATTACACTCTGAAGTTTTCAGACATACTATGGTCCTTTTCAAGCTAAAGGGATGGTCAAGCCATCTCTGGGTGACACACTAGAGTGTCTTGATTACAGCCGAAACTCTGGGAGCCTAAGTGATCCTAAGAAAGAAATGCCAAGGCACAGAGAGGTTAAATGGGCTTCTCATGGCAGCAGAGCAAAGCAGTGGAAGACGAAGGATGGTACACTAGCTTTCTTTTCACGAGAACTCATGAAGTTGTAGATCAGAGTTGTTGCACCATTAGAGGAAGATTTAAAAATTTAATTGTGTTAATATCTGTCTTCCCCTCTCAATTTTAAGTTCCTTGTGGGGAAGTAATGGGTCTACCAACTCTGTTGAATTGTACTCTCTCAAGTGTTTGGTACAGTGTTCTGCAAACAATTGCTCAGTAAATACCATGGATTGATCGATTTAGAGTACTTTCTGTCTTTTTACTAGCTATTGTAGAATAGCAGGCTAGGCAGCAGAGCAATTTGGAGGTTAGAAGGGTGCCCCAAACTGGCCCTTAATAGAAAGCCACTAGGCTTTTATCTCTTTTTAGTGGAACGTAGTTGGAGTGGTACATTTTTTTAGGAGAGGGCATTGTTCTGAGCCTCAGAATGACAAGCCCAGGATGAACCGTGGAAGCTGAGGAATTGGATATTCAAATCTTCTCTCTCAGTACCATGACCACTGTAGCTACCTCATCCAAACTTCTGAATGGTGTTATTGATCCAGTTTAATTTTAATGCATTTGCAGCGTAAGATGGTAGCACAGAGATAGAGCACTTTCAATTATGTGCCGGCTGGATGAAATATCTTTTTTTAGTTTGGGTCAAGGGTCTTTTTGGTTCTATTGAGAATGCTTGGAAAGTGGGGGATTTTGGTGGGGGTGGGGGGGCAGTTCTGGTTGTGAAAACTTGCAAAGTGATAGGCTGAAGCTAAATTGAACAGTCCTGGGTAATGTGGCCAGTTGATGCCTCTAGTCTTCAGGAGATTTTCAGGGCTGGTAGCATCTCTTCCAGCTTTTTTATTATTCATAGTTCAGAGAATACTGTGAAATTTTCATCTAATTGGTTTGCAAATAAATAAAGGTTAAGGTAATACAGTAGAGTGTATGGTAGAGAGTATACATATATTATGCATGTATGTAACCTTTGTGCAAAATTGTTACTGGTGTCTTTTATCAGTTCTTAGTATATGCTCAAAGTATCCCTTTGATTATGACCTTTAGTATCTTTTTTTTTCAATTTGCTGTTAAGCAGCTGCCTTAAACATATTTCAAATACAGCTATTTAATATTCCCCATTATAATTTTCCAACCTCATCATAATCTATTTTTCTAACAGGGTCACCTTTAGCACATGGTGAGATGAAAATATTTTATTAACATCTGTTCTTTTTGTAAAGATGTATTATTGTAGAATCCAAAACGGAAAGGCTCCCTCATTAATTTTTTACAAGAGAAATATACAAGCAGTTAAACAAGAAAAAAGAATTATAAAAAGGGAGGAATCGAGTTATAAATGTAGCTTATGCTCCCCAAAATCTTTCTGTCTTGAGCAATATTTTTTCATCTTCCACTCACAAATGACATTGAAAGATTTCTAATCTGTCCTGAGACACCTTATAGTTTATAACTGGGGCCGGCATGGTAGCAGTTTCAGCTGAAAGAAGTGTTTAAAATAGTTCCTCGTGATTTTAATTTTGCCTTCTAGGGGAATCCTTTTGGGGTGTGAGGAGCATAACCACAATTTCTCAATTGCGGGATTTGCTGTTCATCTCCTTTGGTTTAAAGGGTTGGGTTAAAATTCCTGCATCGGTTTATTTGTTTGTTATCTCGTTTAGCAAACAACTTTGCTTTTAAAGAGTGATCTTTGCGTTGCTTTTTGTGCAAAAATGCTTCCATATGTGTATTCAATTTCAGCCCCATTCGTTTAGTCTTCTCACCAACATTAAGAAGACAAGACAGTAATCAATTTGACTTTTCTATAGATGGCATTTTTTTTTTTAATCGGTTGGAAGGTTATTCTAGTGTGTCTGGCATACAGGCGATGGGTTGCTTTTGCGATCTCTTAGTCTAATTAATATCTTTAATCTTTTTTAATGGTCAAACAGTCTCTCTCTGGATGTGAGGCAGGCTAGAGATAAAAGCGCAGGAGGCTGGAGGTCAATCCCCTGGACTTTATTTCTTCATTTCTGCCCCCGGGACTTCCCTTTCAGCACTGCTGTTGACTCGGAAACGCTCCGTTACGGGGCTAGAAAGAGACCTCAAAAAAGTTGGATTAATATGATAATTCCAGGTTGGCCAGGCAGCCAAATTTGGGGGGTTAAACGACAACTGGTAGCTGAATGCACTGCTCGTGTCTCTGTGCCCTTTTTTAATGATCACACCTAAGAATTAAACCAAAATAGTGTTTTATTGGTGGGTGGACAAATGCAGATAGCACTGTTCCTAGAATTATTCCAACAAAACCATTCTGGGAACACAGCAGAAGAAAGCAATCAGATCTTAGAAGTCAATAAAGGGACTTTAGGAATATTAACTAGTTGGAAGAATATTTTATCATACTCTTCCATATGAAGAATAGTGGATCTTCTTTCCTGAAAGGAGAGCAGATTCATTTTAATCTGAATCTGACATAACAGCACAGAAAATTTCTGTAAGTGCTTTAAAGCAACAGGCTAGTAAAGTAAGCAGGTTTTACAGTAAGTAATTTCTTGTTGGTGCTCTACGGAGATTATTATGTTTGTCTCTCCTGAAACAAGTTTTCCCAAAGATTCTCCTTCAGCAATGTTTGATACATTCTGGACTGATGTTTTGTTTTTGTTTTGTTTTTAATTTGAAAGATTGTAATAGAATTTTACAGAAAACAATTGATTCTTTTGTACTCAATTTAGCATTGTAGTATCTTTTAAAAGAGCAGTCAATTTGGGAACATTCTGTAATGAGGATTGGCAGATGTGAGGAGGTTCATTCAGATGGTTGGTGTTCTGATCATTGTAAGCGCTTAGTACAGTGCTCTGCACACAGTAAGCACTCAATAAATATGATTGAATGAATGTAAGCACCCACCCTCACCAGATCTTTGTCCTCAGATGATGTCCAGTTATGTTGTTTCTTTTAAATATAGAATATCTCATAAATAAAGACTACTTTGAACATTTTCTTCCTTCTCAGTGAAGTGCCTTGAAAAGTCTCTTTAATAATTATGGTATTTGCTAAGCACTTACTAGGTGCCAGGCACTGTACTAAACTCTAGGGTGGATACAAGCAAATCAGGTTGGACACAGTCCCTGTCCCGCATAGGGCTCACAGTCTTAATCCCCATTTTACAGGTGAGGTAACTGAGGCACAGAGAAGTGAAGTGACTTGCTCAAAGCCACACAGCAGACAAGTGGCAGAGCCCTACTTAGGCTCTGAACCCCATGTTGTACAGGGATGGCGTCCGACCTGATTATTTTGTATCTTCCCCAGCGCTCAGTACAGTGCCTGGCAAACAGTAAGTGCTTAACAAATTTTCCAGTTATCATTGTTGTTATTATTAATATTATCATTATTATTATCCTATTAGCAACTGAGTCTGTTTAAACATTTATTTCTTTTTAAAAGTATGGCTTTTTCATCATCCAAACATAAATAAGAAAAAATGTACTTCAAAGATCTCAAAAGTAGTTTTAATTACAGAGGATCAGGAACTGTGCTGAAGACATCAAAGATTTAAGAAAGAGTTCATTTCCCAGGAAAACTGCCTCCCATCATCATGAGTAAATTCAGTGACTAAGTTCTTAGTTTATTATTTTACTGGGGGTTAGTAGTAAGAAATCTGAACTTATCTCCTTTGTAGAGTTAGGCAGTGTCCTGATTTTGATTATCAAGGTAATGTGAAAATTTAGCCGCTATCCCCACCTCCCTGCTAAAGGATTTTCAAAATCCACGAAGTGATCACAATTGGCAAAATGTGTGCCCAGATTCACAGAAAAAGAAAGCATATAATAATAACAATAGTAATAGTGATAATAATAATAAAAACAGTGCTTAACAAATACTATTATTATTATTAAGTGGCTGAGCTGGGATTGGAATCCATGATCTGATTCTGAGCCCTGTGGCTCTATCCACTATGCCATGCTGCTTCTCTAAGTGCTGGGGTAAATACAAGATAATTAGGTTGGGCAATAGTCCCTGTCCCATGTGGGGCTCACAATCTAAGTAGGAGGAAATAGAATTTAATCCCCATTTTACAGATGAGGTATCTGAGTCCCAGAGAAGTGAA
This sequence comes from Tachyglossus aculeatus, assembly GCF_015852505.1. NCBI lineage: Eukaryota > Metazoa > Chordata > Mammalia > Monotremata > Tachyglossidae > Tachyglossus > Tachyglossus aculeatus. The sequence goes on along the minus strand of NC_052090.1, from coordinate 20,937,268 downwards.
GTGACCTTCCCAAGGTCACAGAGCAGACACATGCAGAACCAGAATTAGAACCAAGGTCCTGTGGCCCCCAGGCCTGTGCTTTTTCCATTAGACTATGCTGCTGGTAGGAATTAAGGGCATTTGGTGAAGTGTGAACGTGGTGAAGTAATTGCCAGTCAATCGGTCATATTTACTGAATACTTACTGTGCACAGAACACTGTACTAAGTGCTTAGAAGGGTATGATATTACAATCAACAGACACATTTTCTGCCCACAACGAATTTATAGCCTAGAGATGAGTTTACAGTAAAGCTTGCCATTCCCAGAAGTCAGGGAGCAGTCTACTTCATTGGCTTTGTACGGTATCTGCACTAGCATCCTTATGCCTCTGGCAGTGGGTCTCTCTAGGACTGTGCCAATCGAGCACCTTTCCCCTTTGTGTTCTGTGCATTCGCCAGTCATTTTAGTTTCAGGATGAAACATTGCCAAAGAAGGCAGGTGGAGACAGGTTAAGAAATGTACAAGCAACAGAGGGATTCCACCCACTGGGGCTCCGAAGCTCTGCCTCCCCTCTGTCAGTATTGTCTTCCAATTTGGTCACCCCTCTTTTTCTGACTTCCCCCCTACAGGTTACCACGAACGTTATAGAACTAAATAAGGATGGTGGTTTCATCCCCTGACTTAGCTCTGCCCTTATTGTACTTGACCTGACCATACTTACTGTTAAATCATTTCCATAAATCTGCATAAAGGGAATGTTCCCCTGTACTCTTCGTATACATTTATATTGAATAAAATTGCTTGGCTTACTTGAAATTCCCATTTTTATTCCCTGCTTCTGTAACCTCCCACTTTCTGGGTCAGACTTCCTCCCTTTTCTTCCCTCTATCTGTCTCCCCTCCTCAAGGCGGAGCCTCCCCCTTCCTAAATCTGGATCTTTCTGCATAGACAGATCCCACAGTGCAGGGTGCATTTATCCTTTCATAAAGGAGAAGGTGACTTTGATCAAAACTAGGATTGCAGGGCCCCAAGAACTGGTGATGAGGAGTGACAGAAACAGACTCCAGAGCCAGTCTGGTGGAAGGATCACAGCTCTGAAAATTGGGAGACCTTGGCGGCGGTCAAGGTTTCCGAACAAAGAACCACTAACGGGCATTCCGCGGGGGTGACAGGTTGGCGGACGAGGGTGGAGAAGACTGCAGAGGCTACCACGGCCACCACCTATCGGGTCATGGTGCCATGACATAGCACTGACACTGCACTGTGGTCACTTCGGCCGTGAATGTGTCCTGTATGCTAAATCATTTGTGTGTGCTCACAGTGTGCTGCACTCCTACCTGCCTACTCAGCGTCCTAGCGGGAACATGAGTAACAGCATGGTCTAGTGGATAGAGCATATGCCTGGGAGTCAGAAGGTCATGGGTTCTAATCCCGGCTCCGCCATTTCTCTGCTATGTGATCGTGGGCAAGTCACTTCACTTCTCTGTGCCTCAGTTATGTCATCTGTAAAATAGGGATTGAGACTATGTGCCCCATAAGGGTCAGGGGCTGTGTCCAACTTGATTTGCTTGTATTCACCCCAGCAGAGTACGGTACCTGACAAATAGTAAGCTCTTAACAAATACTATCATTATTTAGTGCTTAGAACAGTGCTTGTAACATAGTAAGTGCCTAACAAATACCATTATTATTATTATTCATTATTATCATTATTATTATTATTTATGATGGGCAGGGATGTGAGAGTGTGAGAGGCCTAGCACGAGCCGCACACACTATAATTGATTCCTTCACCTGATCAGTATACTAAATTATTTCATATTATCACAATATGCAATTCCCTTGCGCTATCATCATACTCAATTCTCCCACATTATCACTAACCTCAATTCCCTTGCACAGTCAGTCACTGGTATTTATTGAGCACTTACTGTGCGCAGAGTGCTTGGGGGAGTACAGTACAACAGAATTGGTAGATGTGTTCCCTGCCAAAAAGGAGCTTACCATCTGGAGGTGGGAATCGACATTAAAATAAATAAATTACAGAGATGAGCATAAGTGCTGTGGGGCTGAGAGTTGGGTAAATATCAAATGCTTAAAGGGTACAAATCCAAGTGCATAGATGATGCAGAAGGGAGAGGGTGGGAGTGGGGGTAAAGAGGGCTGAATTGGGGAAGGTCTCTTGGAAGAGATGTGATTTTAATAAGGCTTGGAAGGTGGGGAGAGTGGTTGTCTGTCGAATATGGAGGGGGAGGGAGTTCCATGCCACAGGGAGGGCACAGGCAAGGGGCCAGCAGAGAGATAGATGAGATTGAGGTATGGGGAGAAAGTTAGCATTGCGGGAGTGAAGTGTGTGGTTTGGGTTATAGTAGGAAATCAGCAAGGTAAGATAGGAAGCAGAGAGCTGAGTGAGGGCTTGAAAGCCAATGTTTGATATGGAGGTGGATAGGTAAACTTCTAGAAGTGCAATTTGGACAGGAGTGGGGAGAGACAATTCCCTTGTGCTACCACTATACTCTAGTCCCTCGGACTGTCATTATGCTCACCTTTCTCGTGCTATCACCATGCTCAATTCCCTCATTTTATCACTATCAACTTTGTGCGCTATCACTATACTCAATCCATCATGCTAATATTCAATTCCTGAAGCCTCAGGGCTGAGATGGGAGAGTCCATCATGGTTATCCCCAAAGAACATTCATTGACCTCATCTGATCACTCTGAGGAACTTCCATACTCTTGGGAGTCTGAGACCAGGAACTTCAGATTGGTGGAGCTTTGCCCATTACCCCTTCTGCCTTCCAGCAAAGCTGCCAGTATTACATGTGCCTGAGTGAAGCCTGGGGTCTCTTTCATCAAGGTGGAGAGCCAGGTCTCTGCACTGGGGGCCAGAAGTATGAGCAAAGTAGGTTCAGGTAAAAAATCAAACATGTTCATGTACAACATAGGAAGCAGGGAAGACAGGAAAAACCATTTCTAAGAGCAGTGGCACCGATTGGCTTAAGCCATAGTATGTAGCGCCTCGTGAAGTCCTGAGGAGACCGACCTACCCCTTGCCCCCCACAAATATACTCCTGCTCTATTTTATTTTGTGCAGTTCCAGACTTGAAAATGGACTTAGTATTTATTGAGCGCCCTCTGGGTACAATGCACTGTATTATGCTTCGGAAGTAGAGAACAAAGAAGTAACTCAATGGCCTGCCCACAAGGAATTTACACTGTAATGAGAGAGGCAGACAGAAAAATATTTACAAATGGAGTAATCAGGGTAAATAATTGAACATCAGTTGAATAAGCAAATAAACAAGAGTGCTGTGGATGAGTATAATTAAGTTCATAAGCACTAGAGATGGCTGATGGGTTTATACAACTTAGGGTGCTGGGAATTAATTGGGGAAAAGGTCCCTCCTGCACCTTTAATAGGAGAGAATGATTTCTTATTGGCTATCTCTTTCCTTTTCATTTGGTCCTGAAAAAGTCATTGCCCTCCACTCTACAGCTTGCTCTTCAATAAAAATAGAAACACGAATAAAGCTTAATTGTGTACCAGCTTAAAGGCAGATCTGGGGGCAGAAAAACACAAAGTTTTTATTGGCTGCCCTGCCTTTTGGCATGTCTCCTACTCTGAGCCCAAAGGGAACTCAAGCACTGCCCGTGACCTTATTTCTTTGGATTCGAGGATTGGATTAGAGTGAGATGATGAGCAGTCCTTAATGGACTGTCAGTTCCTTTTCAAGGCAAAAGAGGGCTGAGTGATTTTTTTTTTTTCTGAAACTTTGGTTATCTAACAAGGGATCATTTCTGAGTTAAGCAGTTTGTAAAAAAAAATAAAAATCTGGGGGCTAATGGCAGGGAACCAGACAACAGTCTACCTGAAATCTAGGCAAAGAATTTGAAGAGTTGGGAGGGAGGACCGTTTGGACACAGGACTAGTCAGACTGAAATGTCTTCCCGAAGTCCCCATTTGGGTCACTTGATCATTAAGGGCCTTGGGATCAACTCTCCACAAACAGGGCTGGCAACCTTTTACAAATTGGTTCTTTTCCAGCCTTATCTTCTTATAGCTTCCCAGTCAACTGCTTCTCCTTTCCATCTCCATTTCTACATCCAAATCCTTAGTACCATCTGCCTGTTTAGGGATAACCTCCTTAATTCAGTCCCTCAAGCACTTAATACAGTGTGTTCCACTTAGTAGGTACTCAGAAAATATTATTGCTACTCTTTCTACCACATCAACAATTACTGTTCCTCCTGCTGCTACTACTACTGCTATTTTCACTTGTCTTGTCCTATGCCGTCGAGTCGTCTTCAACCCATAGCGATGCCATGGACACATCTCTCCCAGAACTCCCCCACCTCCATCTGCAATTGTCCTTGTAGGGAATCCATTGAGTTTTCTTGGTAAAAATACAGAAGTGGTTTACCATTGCTCCTTCTGTGCTGTAAACCTGAGTCTTTGACCTTGGTTCTCTCCCATGCCATTGCTGCCCAGCACAGGTGAGTTTTGACTTATAGCAGATTGCCCTCCACTTGCCAGCCACTGTCCAAGCTAGGAATGGAATGGATATGCCTCTATCTGACTCTGCCTCCTGTAGTTGAGACTGGTAGAGTACTGGGAACTCTACAGGTGTGACCCTGAGAGGGGGCTATAGTCACCAGATTTTACATTATTTTGGTCCTTGCCCACCCTCCTCAACCAGCACTCTCTGACAGCCTTTTCAAAAGGCACTGCTTTCGCAGTTTCATTTTTTTCCTTATGTCCATTATTCCTCATGTCCCTGTTGGTGTAAACCTCAGAACTAAATCCTTCCATTTCAGCTTCTGAATATGGCCACCATTAGGTGCCTTTGGCCTCCTTCTTCTCTTGTGCCCCCTGTCCCATTCTCTCTGTCCTGCCCCATTGACCTGACTACTCTCTTGACCTATTTTCTTCTCCCCACTCCTGTCTTGGATGAGTCTCATATTTTTTCCCACCTTCAGGACATCTCTACTTGGATGTCCTGTAGATACCTTAAATTTAGCATGTCCAAAAACTCTGTCCTCCATGTGACTTTCCCATCACTGTAGACACAACATTCCCATCCTTTCAGTCTCATAAGCCCATAACGTTGTCTTTGTTTTAGGCTCATCTCTCACATCCAACCCACATATTCAAGCTGTCTCCAAATCCTTTCAGTTCAGCCTTCACAACACTGCTGAAATCCACCCTTTCCTCTCCATCCAAACTGCTACCATATTAATCCAAATGCTTATTCTTGATTCCTCTTGATTCTTGATCAGCCTCCTCACTGACCCCCTAGTTTCGTACCTCTCTCCACTTCAGTCCATATTTCACTCTTCTGAATGGATCATTTTTCTACAAATCCATTCAATCCATATTCCCCCACTCGTCAAGAACCTCAAGTGGTTGCTCATCCACTTCTGCATCAAACAGAAACTCCTTACCATTGGCTTTAAAGCACTCAGTAACCTTACTCCTTCCTACGTTAATTTCCTGATATGCTAGTACAATCCAGCCCACACACTTTACTCTTCTGTTGTCAACCTACTCACTGCACCTCGATCTTGTCTATCTCATTGCTGATATCTGTCTCATGCCCTTCCTCTGCCCTGGAACGCCTTTCCCCTTCATATCCAACAATTATTATCCCCACTTTCAAAACCTTATTGAAGGCACATCTCCTCTAAGAGGCCTTCCCTGACTAAACCTTCATTTCCTCTTTTCCTACCACTCCCTTCAGCATTGCCCCTGTACTGGATTTGTACCCTCTATTCACCCCCTCCCTTAACCCCTTAACACTTACATACACATATCCGTAATTTAATATATATTAATGTCTGTCTCCCCTTTTAGACTATAAGCCCGCTGTGGGCAGGGAGAATGTCTACCAACTCTGTTGTATTGTACCTTCCCAAGTGCTTTGCACACGGTAAGTTCTCAATAAATGCAATTGATTGATTGCCATTTGAATGACACTGAGGCTGCAGATATAAAACTCCTGGAGCTCCATTGATCAATAACTCTATATGCAAGTCTCAGTCTTATTTACCTGATCCAGGATGATGCCTACCTGCTCTTTATCAGGGAATCAGGCAGACCTTCCAGTCAGTAAATGATTCTCCCCAGGAAGCCCTTTTTGTCAGGCATTTTAAATGGTGCATTAACTCTTTCAGGCCACTAAGATGCCACGAGTGCATAGCAGCCATAATTTATTCAGCTCCCAAGGGGACAAGCCTATTCCCCAACTGGATATTTTTCACAAAGAGCCTTTGGCCAAATTAGTTAGGGGTTAGATGGGATTGCAAGTGTCCCCTTCTTTCTTACTGTGCTGGGGCCAGTCCTGTAGATCAGTTCCTCATCTTTCTGTGATGGTCCTGGAGTCACATCTTGTTTTCTACTGGAGTATTTTCTTCCTCCCCTAATTCCTAGGTCAGTAGACAAGTCAGCGGGTAGTTTTGGGATCGTCATCTCAAGAATTGTAGTTGAGATTTCAAATGTGGAAAATTCTTGGAAAAAAAATGGAGTCATTGGAAAAATCCCCAAGATGCAAAGGGTTTGGGAATTGCAAGATCCCTGCTTTACGGAGGTCCAAATATCTCAGGTCTTTCTGAAGAGTTGATCCATGCCCAAGATTCTTCTGAAAGGTAGTGGAATAAATAATAATAAATGTAATAAATATTTCCTAAACACACTGTATCAGAAATCATAAAAGAACTGGAAGGGAAGAGTCTCTATTTCCTCTCACTATAAAATTGACCAAAAGAACGGCAAATAAGTAGAAACTTCCACTGTTCCTAGAAGGTGTCAGTATCCTTTCCCCATGAATCAAGCTGGAGCTAGAGTTGTGAGCACTTAAAGTAACAGCAGTGACAAATGGTACTTTCATTGGCTTTTTCTTCTGCTCTCCAACCTACAAAAAGGTCCTTGAATTGGGAGGCCAACCCAGCTAAGTGAAGCAGCATGCCCTAGTGGATAGAGCACGGGCCTGGGAGTCTGAAGGACCTGGGTTCTAATCCCTGCTCTGCCACTTGTGTGCTGTGTGACTTTGAGCAAGTCACTTCACTTCTCTGGACCTCAGAAACCTCATCTGTAAAATGGGGATTAAGACCGTGAGCTCCACATGGGACAGGGACTGTGTCCAACCCGATTTGCTTGGATCCACCCCAGCGCTTAGTTGATTGCCTGGCTCATAGTAAGCACTTAACAAATACTTCAATTCTTCTTATTATTGTTATTATTAATTCTTGGAGTTGTGGCATCTATACTTACTGTGCAAAGCTGCCTCACTGTAACAACCCAACACCCTGTGGACTCCCAGGAACACCGTTTTCTACAGGCTGGAAGCAGATACTAATAGTCAAATGGTTGTGTCAAACCCGATTTGCTTGTATCCACCCCAGAGCTTACTACAGTGCCTGGCACATAGTAAGCGCTTAACAAATACCATTATTATTAATAATAATAATAACTAATAGTCAACCATCACTGAGTGCCTGGCCTAGGGAGGAAGCCAAGCTTGCCATTCCCAGTTTTAGCCAGTATTTTCCTTCTTCTCCCACTACTTGTACATAATTTGTCTGCTGCTTCTCCTTTACTACTGTCATATCATTCATTCAACTGTATTTATTGAGCACTTACTGTGTGCAGAGCACTGTACTAAGCACTTGGGAAGTACAAGTTGGCAACATATAGAGACGGTCCCTACCCAACAGCAGGCTCACAGTCTAGTCCTTGTTCTCTCCCTCCTGCTCCCTTCTTTTTGTTAGTAGTTTACTATCTCCCCCCTGCCCCCGACTAAGTGCAGGTCATCCACATCACATTATCTTTGGGACTCTTCCACTTTCTCGCTGTTGGTCATCTGAGGTGCCAAATCCACACCTTTACATATTACTTAGTTAAATGATGAGCTGTAGGGTTAGAAGCATGACTTTGGTGGTGCTGAAAACTTGTGATATAGTCCCAAAAGGTACCCATCACTAGAAATTGTATCAAAAGTAAGAATTATTTCATTCATATAAAGACACCAAATCAATCAGTAGCATTTATTGAGTGCTTATTGTGTGCAGAGGAGTGTAGTAAAGAGCAAAGAGATCTCTGTTTAGAATTTTAAAAGTCCACTTCAAAAACTGGACTGGGTTTATGCTCCACTAATGAGACTAGGAGAGTAACACATCTCCTTTAAACAAAGATTGTAAGCTCCTTGTGGGAGGGAATGGGTCTACCAACACCATTATATTGTACTCTCCCAAGCACTAAATACAGTGCCCTGAACATGGTAAACATCGATTGACTGATGGATCGAAAAAGACCTAGACATGAGATCAGACTTCGGAAAGTTCCAAGAGGGAGGGGGTGTCTCTTAATGTTAAATAAAAGGAGCAACTGTTTTAAGCTCAGATGAACATTAACCATGTGGACTTTGTAATGGGATATATTGGACTATGTGGTGTTGCATTGTCACCTCAGGAGGCCAGCCAACCCAGGGACATCTGAAACCATTTCCAGCAGGGAATTAGGATGGTGTCATCAAAAGAGGGTATGGGGCTTTAAAGAAATGTCCTGCCCAAAGAGTGAGGCTGTCCCATTAGCCAATCTCTAGATTTAGAATATAGAATTTAGAGAACATTCAATCAATTAGTGGCATTTATTGAGCACCTACAATGAACAGAGCTCTAAACAAGTAATATCTTGCTTTTAGTGTAGTGCTTTAATGTTTTCAAAGTGCTTTCACGTCAGTTATCTCATTTTATCCTCATCACATCCCTTTGAGATTGGGAGAGGCAGGTATTATTATCCTCATTTTTACAGATCGGATAACTGGGGCTCAGAGTAGTAAAGTGACCTGCCCAATGTCACACCACAGGCTAGGGACAGAGTGGGGATGAGGACCTGGGTCTTGTGCCCTTTACACTAGGCTATGAAGAGTTTAGGAGAGTACAGTAGAAAGAGAAGACACTCTCCTTGCCTGCAAGGAGGTTGCCGTCTAGCAGGGAAAGAAAGACATTAATTTGCAACTAGGAGGAAGACTTGTCCAAATACAATGAGAACAATACTTACAAAATAATGAGAAGCAGTGAATGAGCAAGCACTTAATAGTATTTTATCAATGTCATCTTTGAGGTCAGTACTGGGTAGATATTATTTCCCTTTGACTAGAACTCCTGCAACTCTCGCCCACTACCAATCCTCCAGACCATATAGCTCTCCCCGTTTTTCGAACCCCTGGTTCTTCAGGAAGACTTATCTTAAAAATTCCCTTGTTAAATCCTCTCAGCACAACAGCTCTCCTGGCACTCAGATATTCCCACCCATCCTTCCACTTAAGTATATCCATAACTATTTAACTCGGTATATATCAATCTACAGTAACTGCTTATTTATTCACCTGTATCTTTATCTCTTTCATTCTAGTACACTTTTGCTGTTACTAGCCGTATCATTATTCTCCCTCCTGTTCCAGCTACTTATAAATACTTCAGTTCCATATGTCCCCATTATAAGTTCTCAATAGGAGGGAATACATCTTTTGGTTCTATGGAGCTCTTCCAAATCCTTAATCCGGTGCTCAGCCAAAAGTAGAAGCCTGATGGTTCCACTGAATGATCGTTTAAGGCGGAAACTGAGGCACTGCCTACATTATGTAGACAGAAAGGGATAGAAATAGACCAGCCTCCTATTTCTCAGCTCAGCACTCCTTTCCAGGAGACACTGATGCCTGTCAGTGCTTTTTGGGTTTTGGTCTTGGACTCTTGGTTCCATCTAGAAAGTTACCACCTGTAAAATGGATGTGAAACCCTACTTCTCCCATATGGCCCATGAGCCCCATGTGGGACAGGGACTCAGCCTGATATGTTTGTGTTATATCTGCTCCAGCACTTAGCAGTGTATTTGGCACATAGTAAATGCTTAGCAAACACCACTATAATTATTATCATTGTTGCTGCTTTTATAATAGTAATAGCAGCAGCAACATTAATAATTACAGTGGTTTACTTAGTGGTTATTATTATCCCTAGAAGCTTAGGTTTTTTCTGAGTCCTAAATCTCACCAGGAAGTCTGCACATCTCCTCTCATTTTCCTCTTCTCCATCTGCATGATGATTCTCTTTCTTTTGCATCCATGTGCTCAAAGAGCAGTATTGAGCACTGTCAGATGTGTGGCCTCTGCTCTCCAGGACTCTGGATCAAAGAACAATGGCATAGCTCACACCACACTAGCAGCACATGGATAAACAGCCCCAAGTTTGAGATGGGTCTGTATGAAGCTAGAAGTGAAAGCTTAACAGATGGTCCATGTAGGTTACTATTTCCTTGGTTTCTGCTGAACCAGACTTAGTTAGAAATGTATAGCTTAGAGAGCTCCACTTATAATTTTAAAAATCCACTTGCATAACTGGTTGGGGTTATGGCCCATTACTAAAACTAGGAAAATTCTTCTGTCGGGATATGTACTCTGGGAATATATTTTTGCCTGCATCCAATATGGTATTGATTGGAGAGGGAATAGTGATAATGGTAATGATGATGATAATAATAATGATAATTGTGGTATTTGTTAAGCACTTATTATGTGTCAAGCATTGTACCAAATGCTGGAGTAGATCCAGGATAATCATGGGCTCACAGGCTAAATGACATTCTCCTCGTACAGGTATTAATCAATCAGTGGTATTTATTGAGCGTTTACTATGTGCAGAGCACTGTACTAAGTGCTTAGTACTGTACAAAATTGGATCTTTAATCCCCAATTTGCAGATGAGGTAATTGAGACCCAGAGTAGTTAAGTGATTTGCCCAAGGTCAGATGAGTAACAGAGCCGGGCCTAGAACCCACGTTCTCTGACTCCAAGGGTTTTTCCACTAGGCCAAGCTGCTTCTCTATATCTGCTGTGCCTCAGTTACCTCATCTGTAAAATGGGGATGGAGGTTGTGAGTCCCATGTGGGACAGGAATGGCATCCAACCCTGTTTGCTTGTATTCACCCCAGCCCTTAGTACAGGGCCTGGCACATAATAAGTGCTTAAAAATACTATTATTATTATTATTACCTGTCAGCCTTGATTTTCATCCACATCACATGGTGGGGTCGGGAGTGTCAACCAACCCAAGGAGAAGCCTGTGTAGGGTTGTGGTTTTGGCACTGATTCGACACCCTGAGAAGGTCTTCAGGGAGGAAACATGACTTCCTTCCTTTGACACATAGCCACTTCATGCCTTTGGGTCTGCAAGGGCGTAGCCCAGCCTGATGGCTAGAGCAGGGCTGGATCAAAGAATCGCAGAAGTGGAGACAAAGGGGGAGTGGAGGCTTCCTCCCACTGACACATCTGATGCCACTCCCACGTGGCCATAATTAGGCCACAGTATAGAAAAGCTGATTGTGTTGTCCCTTCTGGGCCTGCTGCCGTAGACAAGTCACTTCCTTTGCCCGTGCCTCGGGCTGGCCTAAGGCCTGAGCCGGAGCTGAGCCGGAGCTAGGGAATTGGGGGCTTTTGTGAGCACGGCTCTTGCCACTGTCTTCCTCAGTGAACGTGGATGAGATGCTTAACCCTCTGGGGCCCGTGGCTTGGTTTAGCCTAGCAAATTAGCCAGAGAATTCTCCCTGAAAATAGCATGGTAGCCTCAGGCATCTCAATATTTCAACTCCTCCCCAAATTGGCTTGAAGTATCCAGATATTTAGAGCCATAGTGCATCTGGGGGGCAGGAGTTCAAGGGGTGAGATATGTCTCACTTTTCACATGCATCATCCCTTTCTCATTTCCATGCTGAGGAACTTTTCATCCCATTACAGTCGACGATCAGGGTAAATGGTGAGTGTCTGCCGTCATTGATGTTATAGGGAGAGATTTCATTGAAGTCAATGGGAAAAGGTTGGGAGTGTTTTGTGTGTCCTCAGTTTATGAGGTGAAGTTCTTTAATGGAGTTGGAAATGAGTTTGCCACCCCCATTTCCTCTAAGAAATGTGTATTTGCTTTGTCAGTTTCACCGAAGTGTTTATTCTCGTTTGGAGGGGATTGTTGTTCTGGATTGAATGGAAAGAGGCCTGCCTTTGGGGAGGTCAAGAGTAATATTTTGTGGTTAAGATTGATGTTGGTTTATCACCACTCAGTCATAGTTATTGCTATTGTTTAGCTGTTATGTAAATAAAACCAGTTTTCCTTTGGTATTATCGTGTGGTGAATTTCATTAACTATGGCACAAGGGAAAGGCAGGAAAGCTGGACAGTTTTAAGGAAATTAAAAATGGGGGGGGGGGGCGGTGGGGAGGAACGGGACTAAAAATATAAAATTCTGAGCACTGCATTCTCCTATTTAGGATTTTGAAAGTGGGTCTCTAATCATCTGTTTGTTATGTTAGCAGATTCAATCGGTTAAATAGAGATGCCTTGCCCACTTGGGATTATCAGGCCGGTCCTGATGTACAGAGAATTCAGGTCAGTGGGACTGCTTAATAGGGAGTTGACCAATGAAGGATCTTTAATCAGAAGGCAGGCGATTTTGTGAGCTGGATGCTGCAGCGGTCTGTGATCAGCTACATCACTGGGTAAATGAGAAAATAGTCCTTTTTGATTGTAAAGCTCTTTGCAGCAAAAGCAGTTCACATTTCAACTGCTCAGAGATCACTAACTTTTGCAAGCCCATTGCAGTGCGGTATCTATTCCTTGATACAGGATTGAGTGGTTTGGGGGCTCTGCCCCAGTGTGCAGTGAAATTGCAACCTCTTCCCAGCACCCTAGACTCAATTCATGAGGACTCCCTAGACTTCATTCTACACTGTTCTAACAATAGTAACCATGTGCCTAGTGAAAAGCTCTTCTTTGTAATCATCGGGCAATTTAGGGAGGGCACGAGTTAAATCTGTAGGCTTTTGTACTGCTAAGAGAAGAAAGCAATGCCAGTTAAACTGAGAAAAGTTTTCTTATCAATTGTGAAATTTTGAAGAGGATCCTATATTGTTTTCTCTCCCCTGAGTTTTAATGTGATGAGTTGAGGAATTCTTTTTTTCCTGGTATTTTTTAAATGCTTACTATGTGCCAGGCACCATACAAAGCTCTAGGGTAGATACAAGATAATCAGGTTAGGCACAGTCCCTGACCCATATGGGACTCACAGTCTTAATCCCCATTTTTCAGATTAGGTAACTGAGGCACAGAGAAATGATTTGCCCGAGAGTCACGCAGCAGAAAAGTGGCAGAGCTGTGATTAGAACCCAGGTCCATGTAAAAGTTGGGGAGACTGTTAAAAATATCTGACCCATGGATTATACAGATTTGGCTTCAAGGGGCCTTTTGCACATTTTTAATATGACAGAAAGGACAGGTGATTCTCTCAATTTGTGGGTGAATAAGGGGAGTGTGGAGATGTCAGTGGACTCCATTGTTGTCAGAAACAGTGACCTGGTGGTGCTTACCTCAAATGTGTTGAACAGGCACCTAAATGTTTGTACGATTGCATCCCTCATTTCTTGCTGAGATCCAACTCGACTCCTTCCCCACTTTTCGCCCTCCACTTGGCCTGCCCTCTCTTCCTCCCCTCAATGCCCTGCCCTGTCTTCTTCCCTTACCCCCCACCCTCCCACTGGCCTGCTCTCAGTACCTCTCCTTATCCCCAACTGGCCTGCTCTCTGTACCTCCCCCTCCCCACCCTTACCCCTAGGGTCCAATTTGTTGCCCAGAAGTCAGTAGGGGAAAAGGAAAGCACAGTAAGATGTTGGTTTTTTTCTATCTTCCCCAAAGTCCTTTAACTTCATCCTGTCAGCCTGGATTCGTAGAAGTGCTGCTCCAGTAAACACAGGACCCTTTACATTTACAAATTATTACACTGGACTGAACTCTCCTAGGGACTCTTCATTTGCCATTCTCAGCGGCTCTGGGATGTGGGGATTTTTTTGTAAGGGGGACACATCACAGTTTCACTTAACTGTCTCCTCAGAGGGGTGTTTTGGGTGGGGAGTGTAGGGGAGAGAGGAGTGTGATATAGTATCAGAGCATACAGAACAGCAGCCTTGGGTTTACTGCTTTACTCCTGATTTTTTTGCACACAAGGGATGGATGGAGAGGATTCCGTGGTGTAGGGCCAGAGGTGTGTGCAGTGCGGCAGTTGTCTTTGCAAGAGAGCAATAGCATGGCTACTGGGAAGGGGCTGACAAGAGGCCACAGTGAATTCCAGGTGAGGACTGTGGGCATCTCTGGACAGGTCCAACCCTCCCCCCCATTCCAGACTTCTCCAAGACCCTGAGCACAAACATTCACCCGGACAGATTCTCTCACTCCTGCAGCTTCCGCAACAAGTGCAGAAATGACATGGCCTGCATGGTATGCATGGCCTGCATGGTCAGAAGCTCGAAGACCAAGTAATCGCAGGATAAATGCAATCCCTCCCATCCGCTGGCATACAGACACACATAATAATAATAATAATAATAATAATAATAATGATGGCATTTATTAAGCACTTACTATGTGCAAAGCACTGTTCTAAGCGCTGGGGGGGATACAAGGTGATCAGGTTGTCCTGCGTGGGGCTCACAGTCATTGTCCCCATTATACAGATGAGGTAACTGAGGCTCTGAGAAGTGAAGTGACTTGCCCAAGGTCACACAGCAGACATGTGGTGGAGTCGGGATTCGAACCCATGACCTCTGACTCCAAAGCCCGTGTTCTTTCCACTGAGCATATACTTGCACACATTCTGTCTGTGTAATACCTCTCCACTTGGTCAGGCATAATAATTGGCCCATGTGAATGGTAAAGAGAATAATCAGCTGCAGACTCTTACCCATTCTAAAATGCTTCACTGCAGATGATTTCCACAGGATGCATTTTTTGGTATATACTGAGTCCAGGAACTCATGAACACAGGCCTTGTGTAATAGAATGGAACTGGTAAAGTTGTTTCAACTTCATACTTCCAAGGAAAAAAATCAGATGTTTCTTAACCTAAGGATTTATTGATTTTAAACAAATTCTACTTGCATTTTTTGGGGGTGGGATGGTCAGACAGTTAAATATTCATTCAATCGTATTTATTGAGCACTTACTGTGTGCAGAGCACTGTACTAAGTGCTTGGAATTTGTAAGTCTTCAGGATTAAGGTAAAATTTTGGTTTTGCTACTTCTCCCCTTTTTGCAAGGAGAAATTTGGGGTGCAAAATGATGAAATCTTCAGCTTGAGAGCCTAGGTCAACTTAAATGTATAAACATGGCAAGACAGGACAAAAACAATAACAACAAATTAAACACTGCTTTAGTATCAGGGTGGACATCACCTGTTTTTGTTGCTGGTGAAAAAGAAATGATTTTGCCAAAACTATTGTGTTATAGTGCAAGGAAGATTTAAGGAATCAGGCGGTTGGAAAATGTAAACCTTTTTTTCTGAAACTCCGGCGTGTTTGTCTTAATTTCCTTTTATTTTCACCGTAGATCCTCTGAGCGTGCATTAAATATTTAATCTGACAATGTCCCCATGATGTGTATATCGAAAAGATTTAGATCTACTAATTCAAGATTCTGTGAAACTAATACCCATCCAGAGCTGCCTTTTCCTAATCTCCATATTAAGCCCAATTGTGCAGATCTGAAAGACAAAATGAGTTCTATAAGTCCTTGGTTTCTCTAAACCCTTATTCAGGCACACTAATAGAAATAGGTCTCTTCCAGTAAAACTGATATTTGTGTTAGGGAAATGGTATTCTTTTTTCCAGTATCTCAGAAGCTAGTGCCACACTGAATTCCACAAAATATTTCATCAGGAGTTTATTGTGTGTTCATCACGTCTCCTTAGGGCTCTTAGTTTTTCCTGTTTTCACTGTTTCCCTAAATCATAATGGAACAAGGCCATTTACAAATATTACATTGGTTTGGATTTGACTCAGTTGATAAAAGGAAAAAAAATAGAAAAAAGGAGCAGTTTAGTAGCGATACGGCGGCTTGAACAAAATGAAGTCGACTCAGATAATAATAATAATAATAATATTTGTTAAGCATTTACTATGTGCAAAGCACTGTTCTAAGTGCTGGATACCTGGTTTCTCCCCAATAATTTGCTTAACCATTACCAGGGAGCCTCAACCATATTACCATTTGTTTCTTCATGTGTTTCCATGCTATGGTGTCCCAGGAGAGGAAGACTGAACTCCAGGTGGGGAAGTGAGATTGCAAACCATGATGGGGTCTGGACTTTTCAAATTAAAAGTTCCTGGGCACTGGCAATGATCTCTTTCAGTTAAACAGTGTTATTTTTATAATGTACTGCTCCACATTTTCATAACCATGTCAAGAATCTCCACAAACACTCAGCCCTCTTATGCCTCCATGACAAAAATGGCAAGACCTTCAGTAGCCCAGAATTTGTAGGGCCCAGTTGTACATTGATGGGGTTAGGTGCTGGGTTATTGCAGAGATGCGTGAACCATCCTGGATCTTGGCCATCTGTATTTCCACCGTTGGCAAGGTAGGGGGCTTGCTGCCCTGAATGGAACCTCTGGGTGTTGGAGAAAATTGAAACGAAGAGAAATCACCTCTTCTGACTTCCGTCACGTCTCGGGGAACAGCAGACTTCTGAATCAAATTGCAGAACCAACTAAGATATCCGTCTATCAGGTTCGATTATTTTGCCACCTGACATTTTACACTTGCAATCTATGAGCTTTTTTCGGTAAATCGTTTCGCAGGGATAGTGCTTTGTTTTACTGTGGTGAGAAGCCTCCTACAAACCAACAAGTTGGGGCTCACAGTCTCAATCCCCATTTTACAGTTAAGGTAACTGAGGCCCAGAGAAGTGAAGTAACTTGCCCAAGGTCACTCAGCAGGCAAGTGGCAGAGCCAGGATTAGAACCCAGTACTTTCCGACTCCCAGGCCTGTGCTGTATCCACTGTGCCATGCTGTACTTGTACATAAGTGCTGTGGAGCTGAGGGAGATTGCTCTTCCCAACAGTGGATTGTTGGACTTCCTGCCCGGTCCAGGAACTTGGTAACCCCTCTTGGGAATCCATTTGCCGTTGTTTCATTTGAGCTCCTGGCTCCTTATTGAGTCCCAAAGAGAAGGCCAGCCCTGCGGTGTGGTCCATGGGGACTGCTGGATGTTAGTGACACCAAACCAGACTGTGGTCACCACATGACTGCTGGGGGTTCCAAGCCTGTAGGTGGAGCTGGACAGGGCCAAAGCAGCATCTGGTTGGATTTGGCGAAGAGAGCAGGGCTGGGTCATGGCAGCATGGTGACTTAATAATAATAACAATAAAATTAGGGTATTTGTTAAGCGTTTATTAAGTGCCAAGCACCGTTCTAAGCTCTGAGGTAGATACAAGGTAACCAGGTTGGACACAATCCCTGTCCTACATGGGGCTCACAGTCTTAATCCCCATTTTATAGATAAGCTAACTGAGGCACAGTGAAGTGACCCACCCAAGGTCACACAGCAGACCAGTTGAGAAGTCAGGATTAGAACCCACGTCCTCTGACTTCCAAGCTCATGCTCTTGCCACTAGGCCAAGCTGCTTCACTCCTCATGGGCAGTTTAGGTATCCCTCCTCTATTTTGCACTTCCTGAGCATGGCGCCTACTATAGTGCCCTACACCACCCTGTGGGTGCTCAATAATGCTCTTGCTGCCATACTTGCATGTGCAGCAGGGTCTGTTGGACGTGAGATCGAGGTCTCCTTTCAGTTTTGGATGTATTTCAGTCATGCCTGTATTCTCTGAGCGTGAAAGCCATGCGACCAAATTGCCTGTGAAATCCCTCTGCTCGGTACTCGGTTCAGCCGAGGGAGATGCCCATCTGGTGCCCTGCATGGTGGCCAAGGAATATGTCCGTTGTCATCTTGAAGCCTCTTCTCTTGCCCCATTGCCTCACCCTTTGGCCCCGTGATTCTGTGAGTCCTTGAACTGTGCCCAGATTTCAATTGGCCGACTGTTGCGATTGCACAGACGGCTGTTCATCATGGGCTCGAGAATGCAACGATGTTTTCGGTCAGGCTTGGAGATGTATAAACTGTTCAAAGTCTTGCTTGGTTGTGCCTTCTGGACAGCCAGAAATACCTACAGAGGTGAGCCCCAGATGGGAGTTACCTGCCTGGAAAGAATTCTCTTAAACTGCAGTTCAAGATGGAGAAGTCCTAGGCAGAAGCAGAAGCAACAAAGCTGAGAGAAATTGCCTTCTTTAGTGTGTGAGGGCGAGGAGCTATTGATGAAGCCTGTTTTCATCTCTCATTTCAAAGAGACAACAGCGGCAGCCGGAGGAGCGGGGGATTCAGAATATTTCTCGGGGAAGAGACTGAGGACCTGAAGCTCAGGCAGCCTGGAGTCAGCCTAGCTTTCCCCCTCTCTCCTTTAATAATAATAAAAATAATATAATAATAATCATGACATTTATTAAGTGCTTAGTATGTGCAAAGCACTATTCTAAGTGCTGGGGAGGTTACAAGGTGATCAGGTTGTCCCACGGGGGGCTCACAGTCTTAATCCCCATTTTACAGATAACTGAGGCCCAGAGACGTTAAGTGACTTACCCAGAGTCACACAGCTGACAATTGGCAGAGCTGGAATTTGAACCCATGACCTCTGACTCCAAAGCCTGTGCCCTTTCCACGGAGCCACGCTGCTTCTCTGCTTCTCCTTTCCCAGCAGGCGGTCAGCATTCCCTGCTGAGAGGCTGATATTGGGAAACAGTGGGGCCTAGTGGGAAGAGCACAGGCTTGGGAGTCAGAGGGCCTGGATTCTTTCATTCATTCATTTATTCATTCAACTATATTTATTGAGCACTTACTGTGGGCACAGCACTGTACTAAGCCTTGTGAAAATACAACACAACAACAAACAGTGGCATTCCCTGCCCACAACGAGCTTATAGTCTAGAGGTGGGGGTATATCTTATCCCGGCTCCACCACTTGCCTGCCACTTGAGCAAGTCACTTATGTTCTCTGTGCCTGAGTTGTCTCAACTAGAAAATGGGGATGAAATTCCTGTTCTCCCTCCTACTTAGACTGTGAGCCCTGTATGGGACAGGGACTGTGTCTGACCTGATTAACGTTTATCTACCCCAGCGCATGGAACATTGCTTGACATGTAGTAAGCACTTAACAAATACTGTAATAATAATTATTATCATTATTTTGATTATTGGGGCTTAAGAACAGTAGTTAGGGCCAGACATTTGGCCACCATTAAGTAGGGAAAGATTTTCCAGACCTCCTGTTCTGTCCGTATAACGTCAGGCAAGAGTTGGTTCAAACCCCCAACCTCGGGCATTTGGCTGGGGGCAGCAGGTGGGATCTCCTGTGTCCACTCCTTGCTCTAGAGCCATTGTGTTCTCCTTCCAAGTCCCAGGTCACTTGAGCAGTGCACATTTTGAACTCAGGCTGGGTGCTTTCAAATTTTCAACCCCACCACCTCCTTGGATTGTGTGCCCTGAAGCTGCTTCCTTGCTTGCTTACAATCAGTCAGTCAGTCAGTCGTATTTATTGAGCACTTACTGTGGGCAGAGCACTACCAAGCACTTGGGAGAGTACATTGTAACAGTAAAACAGAGTTGGTAGACATATTCCCTGCCCACAACTAGTCTAAAAGGGGAGTCAGACATTAATATAATAAATTACAGATGTGTACATAAGTGCTGTGGGGCTGAGGTGGGGGGTGGGGGGTGGAATCAAGGTAACAAATCAGGGTGCCGCAGAAGGGAGTGGGAGAAGAGGAAATGAGGGCTTAGGGAAGGCCTCTTGGAGGAGATATGCCTTCATTAAGGCTTTAAAGGTTGGGGGAGTAATTGTCTGCCAGATATGAAGAGGGAGGGTGTTCCAGGGCAGAGACAGGATGTGGGCGAGAGGTTGGTGGTAAGATAAATGAGATCGAAGTGTAGCGAGTAGGTTGGAATAAGAGGGGTGAAGTGTGCAGATAGAGTTGTAGTAGGAGAGCAGCAAGGTGAGGTAGGAGGGGACAAGGTGATTGACTGCTTTAAAGCTGATGGTAAGAAGTTTCTATTTAAGTGGAGATAGATGGGCAACTACTGGAGGTTCCGAGGAGTGGGGAAACATGGACCGAACATTTTAGTAGAAAAATGAACTTTAAAGTGAGGTATGGATTGGAGTGGGGAGGTATGGTATGCAGGAGGCAGGGAGGTCAGCAAGGAGGCTGATGTAGTATGAAGGTGGGATGGGATAAGTGCTTGAATGAATGTGATAGCAGTTTGGAGAGGAAAGGACATGTTTTAGTGATGTGAAGGATTTAGTGACAGATTGAATATGTGGGTTCAATGAGAGAGAGGAATTGAGGATAACACCAAGGTAAACTGGCTTGTGAAACAGGAAGGATGATGGTGATGGGAAAATTATGGGGAGAACAGGGTTTGGGCAGGAAGATGAGTTCTGTTTTAGACATGTTAAGTTTGAGGTGATGGCGGGACATCTAAATGGAGATATTTTGAAGGCAGGAGGAAAAAAGCTTACCTACTGAAGCCAGCCCTGCAGGTGGGAGAGTTGCTTTATGGATAATTAATCCTTCTGTTTCATTCTCTACCCTGCTCTTTCCTTGGCTAACACCCTGGTTCATACTCCGTTCTTGTCCCAATTAGACTCATATCTGCTTCTTCACAGATCTCCCTGCCTCCCACTCCTCCCCTCATTTCTCCATTCCAAAGCCCGAACTATCTTCCTGAAACATCGCTATACTCACATTTCTCCCTTCTTTAAAAACCCCCAGTGACTACCTATTTCCCTTCCACATCAAGCCAAACCTCCTCACCACTGGCTTCAAGGCTGTCCGGCAGTCAGTCAACAATAGTATTTATTGAGCATCTACTGTGTTCAGAGCACCCTACTAGGTGTTTGGGAAAGTACAGTAGAATTAGCAGAGGAGCTTCCTGCCCTCAAGGAGCTGGGAGGAGCTCTCTCCTCCTTATGTACCTGTCTTTTACAACTGCTCCTCTCCAGTCCATATTCTATGCTTCTCACTGCCCATTGGCCTCAGTTTCTTAGCCTCTTGCCCAGTGCCCTCTTCTGCTTCCCAGAACTCCCTCCTACTTAAACCTGCCAGACCTCAACTCACTCTCTACCAACTCTGTTTCATTGCACTTTCTCTAGTGCTTAGTATAGTGCTGTGCATACAGCGTTCAATAAATAGCATCAATTGATTGACCAACCTCTCCATTTGCAAACACCCCTGAAATGCCACCTCCTCCAAGAGGCTAACTCCAGTTCATTTTCTTTTCCTCAGGTCATAGTCTCCCAGTTATCACCGTGGCACTTGTTTATGCACAACCACACTTAGAACTTTTCCACATAGCAATTTGCATCATCTACTATTTAAGCACAAATTTATTTGCCTCTCCATCTTTCCATTCCCTTGTTCTCCTAACATAAACTCCTTAATGACAGGGATTGGTGTTCTTTACTTCTGAAGTGCTCTCCCAAACCGTTTGTAGAGTGCTGTGCACAAAGTAGGTGCTTAGTAAATACTCTGGATTGTGTGTGTGTAGGTTCTTCAGGAAGTGCACTCACATTTTTAGGCCAGGAATCCCAGGATTGGCCAACTGAGGGCAACTGAGAAATATCCCCTCCAGGAAAGAGATTTCTGAAGGGAAGCCAGGGAAGCAGCATGGCCTAGGAGATAGATCCCAGGGCTGGGAGTCAGAAGGACATGGATTCTTATCCCAGCTCCACCACTTGTGTGCTGTGTGACCATGGGCAAGTCACTTTACTTCTCTGTACCTCAGTTCTGTGATCTGTAAAAAAAAAAAAAAAAAGGGGAGCCCCATGTGGGAAAATGGACTGTGTCCAACCTGCTTATCTTGTATCCATCTCATACAGTGCCTCGCACTTAGTAAGCATTTAACAAATACCATTTAAAAAAAAATCCTCCGAGAAGGTTAAGGTGCCATCCCATTGAGAGGCCAAGGAGCTGGACTTGACAAACTCATGAAATCCCTTCCATCCCTGGTGCGACTATTGGCAAGATGCAGGACTGAAAGGATGGAGCAGTAAGACTTTGCTAAAGTGTGCGGGTAACTGAGGGGTCCAGGAAAGGTCCAAATGGCAAGGAGTGGGGCAAAGGGTTATCCAGGTCCAGTGGAATTTTACTGAACCCAGAGATGTGGGAACAAGCCAAACTCAAGGGCCTCTCCTTCAATGCCCTAATTCAAAGTTAAAAATAAAAATGGGCTGGGAGGCGGGATTTGGATCCTGCAGGTAGAATCTCACCAAAAGTGGCTGCTATTTAATGAATATTTCTCCTGGCATTAAATTTAGTTTCACACCCACAGAGGTTTCAGAGGACAACAAACCACAAATTGAAATAATTTTTAAAAATACTGACATCAAGGAGAAGCCGAAGCAGCCTTAGATTTTCAGCCTTAATTAGCAATTTATTATGAAATATTGACGTTCTCTTGAGTTAGTACACTGTTTACAGGGCTGTTTGTGTAATTTAACATATTTAAGTTGTATGATGAGATAGAGGTGGCTTGAAGGAAAACGAAAGACTTTTGAAGCACATGGGAAAAGAATAGAAGGGGTAAAACATGGGAGGCACATTGTAAGTGTAGAGAAGCAGCTTGGCTCAGTGGAAGGAGCACAGGCTTGGGAGCAAGAGGTCATGGGTTCTAATCCTGGCTCCGCCACTTATCAGCTGTGTGACTTTGGGCAAGTCACTTAACTTCTCTGAGCCTCAGTTACCTCATCTGTAAAATGGGGATTAAGACTGTGAGCCCTACATGGGACAACCTGATCACCTTGTATCCTCCCTCAGTGCTTAGAACAGTGCTTCACACATAGTAAGCACTTAACAAATGCCATATTTAAAAAAGTGCTCAATAAATGCCATTGATTGAGGCAGCTTGGCTTGGTATAAAGTCCATGGGGCTGGGTGTTGAGATGGAGATTCTTGTCCTAGCTCCAGCATTGGTTTCCTCTGAGACCTCAGGCAAGTTGCTTAACCTCTCTGGGCCTCAGTTCCCCTACGCTGTCCTCCCCTTGATTTTCCCATCACTGTAGACAGCACTACCATCCTTCCTGTCTCACAAGCCCAAAACCTTGGCGTTATCCTCAGTTCATCTCTCTCATTCAGCCCACATATTCAATCCATCACTAAATCCTGTTGGTTCACCCTTCACAACATCGCTAAAATCAGCTCTTTCCTCACCATCAAAACTGCTACAGTGTTAATTCAAGCAGTTATCTTATCACACCTTGATTACTACGTCAGCCTCCTTCCTGACCTTCCTGCCTCCTGTCTTCCCCTGCCTCCTGTCTCTCCCCACTCCAGTCCATACTTCACTCTGCTGCCTGGATCATTATTCTGCAAAAACGTTCAATCCACGTTCCCCACTCCTCAAAAACCTCCAGTAGTTGCCCATCCACCTCCACATCAAACAGAAACTCCTTACCATTGGCTTTTAAGCACTGTCACCTTGGCCCCTCCTGCCTTACTTCACTGTTCTTGTACTATAACCCAGCCCACATACTTTGCTCTTCGAATGCCAACCTGTTTGCTGTACCTCCATCTCATCTATCTCACTGCCGACCTCTCACCCTCATCCTGCCTCTGCCCTGAAATAATAATAATTATAATAGTTATGGTATTTGTTAAGTGCTTTCTGTGTACCCGACACTGTACTAAGTGCTGGAATAACGAGGATGGTATTTGTTAAGCACTTACTATGTAGTAGGCACTATACTAGGCCCTGGGGTGGATACAAGCAAAAGGAGTTGGACACAGTCCCTGTCCCATGTGAGGCTCACAGTCTCAATCCCCATTTTCCATATGAATAACTGAGGCACAGAGAAATGAAGTGATTTGCCCAAGGTCACACAGCAGACAAGTGGTGGAGCTGGGATTGGAACCCATGACCTGCTGACTCACAGGCACTTGCTGTGTCCATTATGCCATGCTGCTTCTCTAATGCCTTCCTCCTTCATATCCGGCAGACAATTAGTCTCCCCACCTTCAAAGCCTTATTGAATGCACATCTCTTCCAAGACGCCTTCCCTGAGTAAGCCCTCCTTTCCTCTTTTCCCACTCCTTTCTGCACAGCCCTTGCATTTGGATTTGTTCCCTTTATTTACCCCTCCCTCAGCCCCACAGCACTTATGTATTTATATTAATACTTGCTCCCCTTCTAGACTTATGGGCAAAGAATGTGTCTACCACTCCTGTTATATTGTACTCCGCCAAGCACTTAGTACAGTGTTCTGCACACAGTAAGCACTCAATAAATACGATCGATTGATTTATTGGGGATAAGATCCCCTCTCTCTCTACCTCTTACACTTTGGGGGTCAGAGATTGTGTCTGATCTGTCCAGGGGAAAGAGGATGGCTCTGGGACTCAGGAAACTTGGGTTCTAGTCCTGGTTCAGTCCACTAGGGCTGGCCCATCAGTAGTGAAGTTTTCTGATTAGTGGCCCTGGTAAGCCATTGCATGAGGTGGACAGACCCAGCAGGAACTCTGAGAAACAGTTGTCCAACATGGGCAGCTAGGATATGCTAGGACAGCCAAACACCTGCTAGTCTCTGGCACTTAGGCACAGCACTGTCCCTCTACTGATGCTACGTTGGTTGCAAACGGGTCCTGCATTTAACAAAGAAAGCAGCTTGGTCTAGAGAAGCAGCGTGGCTCAGTAGAAAGAGCCCGGGCTTTGGAGTCAGAGGTCATGGGTTCAAATCCTGGTTCCGCCAATTGTCAGCTGTGTGACTTTGGGCAAGTCACTTAACTTCTCTGTGTCTCAGTGACCTCATCTGTAAAATGGGGATGAAGACTGGGAGCCCCCCGTGGGATCACCCTGTAACTTCTTCAGTGCTTAAAACAGTGCTTTGCACATAGTAAGTGCTTAATAAGTGCCATTATTATTATTATTATTAGTGAGCCAGAGGACCCGAGTTCTAATCCTGACTCCATCGCTTGTCTGCTGTTTGACCTTGGGCAAGTCACTTCACTTCTCCATGCCTCAGTTACCTCATCTGTAAAAGGGGAATTAAATCCTCTTCCCACCAACCTAGACTGTGAGCCCCATGTGGGAAGGGGACTCTGTCCTACTTGATTATCTTTTATATCTAACCCAGGGCCCAGTCCGGGGCTTGGCACAATAGTAAACGCCAAACAAATGCCAAAAATTACCTACCCCAATGTTTAGAACAGTGCCTAACACATGTTAAGTGCTTAACAACGCCCACATTAAAAAAAGTTGTAGTTAAAATTTCTCAATAATAATAATAATAATAATGACATTTATTAAGCGCTTACTATGTGCAAAGCACTGTTCTAGGTGCTGATGTGATGTCTGCTGCCCCGCCTACTACCATTCACTCTGTGCCCCAGAGGGATTGTGATTGGAATGGGCAAGAGAACCTGAATGGCATTGCCCAAGCCACTAGTACTATAACCTCTTCCTGTGTGCAGATTATCTGTCCTGACTGAGGCTTATCTGTCATTCCTGATGGGAGACTCCATCTTAATATTCCCTGGCACTCACCGCAGTCTCAACACTTAATAAGCACTTAATAAATGCCACAATTCATTCAGTCATTAAAAATTATGAAGGGCTAATGGAAAGAAGTGGAAAGAAAAGAAGGGAGTCTAACCACCAGAGAAGAAAGACAGGATTCCCAGGAGACACGGGAAGACTGTGAGCCCAGTGTGGGACAGGGACCATGTCCAACTTAATTATCATGTGTCTACCCCAGCACTTAGTACAGTGTCTGGCACATAGCAAGCTCTTAACAAATACCATTCAAAAAAACACACACATAACAAAAGAATCTCATGAAGTCACAAAACAGAGAGACTCCTGGTTCTGCCAGGTCCTTCGGAGCAGGGCAGGAGGAGGAAGAGCCCTTGGGTGGACTCCTTCTAGCATTCTGGCTGTCAAAGTGGGAAACATGGCTTGTTGCAAGGGGAGCAGTGGCCACTGGCCAAGGCTGGCATGGATCAAAGAGGGACAAGGAAGCTGAAACAGGACCAGGAAACGACCTTGGCGCTCTTCCCGTTGGAGCCGCTGCCCGGTCGTCTGCTCGGTCCGCCTCATCCCGCTGCGTCTCCTGGGCAGAGCCCTAGGGATTGGCGAGGAGAGGCTGTTTGTGTAAAACAATATGCTAATGATCTGGAGTGCCTCCGCTCCTGGACAACTGCCCGCCCGGGACACTGAGCCACCGAGTGCCTGCGGCCTCTCCCCACTGCGCCAACGAGGGGGTAAGATGGCCCAGCTTCCATCGGATTGCGCCCAGCCCAGCCCGGGTCAGGCCAGGGCATCCCGGTTATAATGAGCCAGGCGCAGAGGGAGCCGGGCTCCGTCTGGGCCGTTAGATTACAGGCTTCTCAGAGCAAGGACTCGGTTTGAATTCCACACCGTTTCATCTATTGTGCCAAGCTATGTCCGTTAAAGGCTGGGTACACAGAGAAGAAGAATGCGTTTTATTAAAACACGCATTCATTCATGTCCTCACAAAGTGTCCCTTGCTCGACGAAAACCGTCATAATGCTTCAGTAAAGAGTGCGGTTTAAAGGCCGGTAGATTTGAAAGGTGTGAGGAGAGGAGCCCGGTGGCAAGATCTTTGGATTATAAAGTCAGTAAGTTTCCGTTCTTCTCCTTGCTGCGACCTGGTGATGCTCGAGTTCTATTGTGCCTCAGTTTTTTCTTCTCTAAAAATGGCGGGGGTGGGGTGGGGGTGCTGGGGACAGGCTTTTTTCCCTAGTCACCCCCGCCATCAGCAGATTCATGGCTGAGGTGTCTTGGTGTAGCCAGCCTCTCATTTCTCCCTTACTGCTTATCTGTTGGTGCTTTATTTCTGCTCCCTTTCACGTGGACTCAATGGCTGTTTCTCCCAGGAGAGAGGTCCCTGCTCCCTCTCTTGATAAGTCGTGGATATCTGTCTGTTTCCATTTAATTGTAAGCTCTTTGAGGACAAGAAATGTGTTTGTGGCTTCTGGGCACCTCTCCCAACTGTTTAGTTTAGTGCTTTGCACTCAGGTATCGCTCAGTAAGCACTGTGGATTGGTTGAGTGATGAAGTCCTGCTGGAGGCAGGAATGTTGAACCCAGGCCCCCCCCAGCCCCCAGTGAAACTATTCAGCTCCAGGGTGATGATGCCAAAGGAGCCCGAGAGTCTTCTCCGAAAGGTACCTCTTTTAACCAGCTCCATCTAGGCCTTGACCTAGGAGTCAGGATCCCTGGGTTCTAGCCCTGGCTCTGCCACTGCCTGCTGTTTGAACTTGAGCAAGTTACTTGACCTCTCTGAGCCTGAGTTTCTTCATCTGT
Organism: Tachyglossus aculeatus; assembly: GCF_015852505.1. Taxonomy (NCBI): domain Eukaryota; kingdom Metazoa; phylum Chordata; class Mammalia; order Monotremata; family Tachyglossidae; genus Tachyglossus; species Tachyglossus aculeatus. Next base: position 20,910,049 of record NC_052090.1, on the reverse strand, counting down.
AAAATGAGGGTAAAAGACCGCTCTTGAACTGTGAGCCCCCATCATCTGAATATGTTACATCTACCCCAGTGCTTAACACGATGCTTTCCACATAGAAAGCATTCAATAAATACCATAATCACTATCATTATTGTTTGTCTTGAGAATGCCAGGGAACACTTTTGATGGAGAAACCAAGGAGCAGAGTCATCATGGTACAGCACAGATAGTACAGGTGCCCTCAGACAGTGCAAGGGGATGGGGATAATTCTGTTTTCAAAATGATCCTAAATTTCAGTGAATTTTATTCAAGTTTGCCAACAACCTTTTTGGTCATAACCTCCCCAAAACAGAGGGGAAAAATGATTTTGACAATGCTAAAATATTAGCAACTTGTATTTCAAAGAGCGCTTTTTAATTTTACCAAAGCGCTATCATATCAGTGATCTCATTTTTATCCTCACAGCATCCCTGTGAGGTAGGGAAGGGCAGGTATTATTAACCCCACTTTACTGATGAGGTAACTGAGACCCCGAGAGGCTAAGTGACTATCCCAAGGTCACCTAGCAGGTCAGGACCAGTGCTCGGATTGGAACTCGGGTCTCCTGACTCCCAGCTCCAGGCTCTTTCCACTAGACCACCCAGCCTCTTTCATCACTACAGCTCCAAACTCCTTGGAAGAAAGGAGGTTGGTAATGAAAGTCATGTTCTCCTCTGAATAAAAGGTAATTATGCTTTCTGCGGAAGGGTCCAACTTCATTCTGTTGTATCTATCGCAGGGCTTAGGTGAGTGATTGACACATTGTCAGTGCTTGATAAATACCATAGCAAGAGTATCCTTAAGGGGAGGTAGGAGTCTGTGAGTCGGGGACTGGAGGACACACTCAGTGACCCGGTGGTCTTGTTGGTGAAATGTGCCATGGTCTCCCCTGGCCAGAGGCAAGCAGCCGGCTCAGTCCTCTTGGACACTTTGGGTTCTCCGGTTTGTCTCTAGAAGCCAGTCAGACAGGACAGCGTAAATGGGCTATGAGGCAAGAGTGTTTGCATCCTGAATCATTCCATTAGATCCTGACCCTGGCATGCTGGAACCCTCTTGCTGAAATATTTATAATTGGCTGGAAACATGGGAAACAAACAATTTATTCCTATTATCTGGGTGCGTGTTTTGATATAGGAAAAGCAAGCTGTGAAGTACTGGCCACTAATAAGATCATGGGCTCTCCTCCCCTCCTTGTCATAATGACTGGTAACAAATATTTGCATCTGGCTTTGGTTCTCCAAATATTCCTTATTAAACGTGGCTGGATGGGTTTGATGTCTCTAACCTCACAGGATTACTTGATTCTATTGTTCTGGTGATGGACGTGTAGGGTAATACAGGCCAGGGGCAGGGACTGCTCCAAGTCCTGTCGGCTGGGTTTGAATATTTACTGCTGGCGTGCTGTGTTGTTTGTGGTGCTTCTAATTTGAGGATGACTTAGTGAAGGCTGTCATCCTCCACATGAGGGGATTCTCACCCCTCCCTTTCCATAGGACAAGTGGTGGAAGGAGGTTTGTTTCAGGTGGAATAACTAGCTCAAAGCATTGACTGATGTCCCCCAAGTAGGTAAGAGAAGGAGTGGTATTGTGGGTGAGCCGGAGGCTGACCAAAATCCAGTTAGGCAATTGTAGAGTTTAACTGCTGTACAGGGGATGAGGGTGCTTTAGGATTGACAGCTGCCCCTGTCCCCCCACACCCCGAGAGTGACTTAGTTTGGAGTGCTCTGTAGGACTTGTTTTTTGGTTTTTTTTATGGTATTCGTTAAGCACTTACAATGTGCCTGGCACCGTTCTAAGAGCTGGGATAGATACAAGCTAATCAGGTTGGGCACAGTCCATGTCCCACTTGGGGCTCACAGTCTTAATCTCCATTTTACAGATGGGGTAACTGGGGCATAGAGGAAGGGAAGTGACTTGCCCAAGGTCACACAGCAGACAAATGGTGAAGCCGGGACTAGAACCTAGATCCTTCTGACTCCCAAGTCTGTGCTGTATCCATTAGGTGACACTGCTTCTTGGTTCTAGTCCTGACTCTGCCATTTGCCTGCTGTGTGACCTTGAGCAAGTCACTTCACATCTCTATGCCTTAGCTTGTCCATCTGTAAAAACAAAGATACATGTCCTGCCTCCCCTGAGACCATGAGCCCCATATGGGACAGGGACTGTATTCAATCGGTTTATTTTATAGCTACCCCAGTGCTTGATGTGGTGCTTGGCACGTAGTAAACCTTAACAAGTATCCTGATTATTATCATTAGATTAAAATTAAAAAGATCACCTTTGCAGGGCAGGAAAAGTGTTGTGGACATTTGCTGAAAATCTAAATACAAAGCCCAGAAGGGAGGGCCTTATTACCTACCAGTCAGGAATCTTTTAATTTAATGAACTAATATTAAAAAGCTTCACACAGTGTTTCTCTTGCCATTATTTAGCTGGGTGACAATCATTAGGGAGAATCTATGCTAATGTTAACAGCACAAACGGAATTCCAAATAAGGGAAAATTCAGTGATCATCCTCCAAAGCCCCTTGCACCCCCCCAAACCTCAGCACTGAAACTCATGGCCATGTAGGATCACCATTTGTCGAGAATTCCATCGGACACTTTGGTTTTCAGCTGGCTTGGCCCCTCTCTGGTTCTGATATGGCACCGGATGCTATTAGATCGGTTCTTTAATGGTCAGAGCCAAGCCCTCCCTCCCCTACAGCTTCTGACGCCCAGTTCTGTGGCTCAGATGTGGCAGCAGAGTTCATCCAGACCTGGGAGGGAAGGGCAAAGGTTCTGGAGCAGGGGATGGGGGCAGGGACCCTCTTGGAAAAACACCCTAGGGCTGCATGAAATTGGCATACTTCCAGGACGTGGCACCCATGTGCTCAGTGTAACATGGTCGGCATCACGAAATAATAAGAATTGAGGTACTTGTTAAGCGCTTACTATGTGCCATGCACAGTACTAAGCATGGGAGAAAATTCAAGAAAATCCAGGTGGACCCAATCCCTGTCTGCAAACTGGGCTCACAGTCTAAGTAGGAAGGGGGAACAGGGATTAAACCCCCATTTTACAGATAAGGAAAACCGAGGCACAGAAAAGTTAAGGGACTTTAAGTAGAGGTCACTCAGCAGGCAAGTGGTGGAGCTGGAAGTAGAACCCAGATCCTCTGACTCTCAGGCCTGGGCTCTTTCCATTAGGCCACACTCCTTCAATGTGCGCCTTGTTTGGTATTCAGGAGGGCCATCAGTGGTCACTCTGACGACCTGGCAGCCTGCCACACTGGCCCCAATCCCAGACCCGGCTGACCCAGGCTCCACATGCTGCCGATATGGGAGTGACAGAGACCTTCCTTCTGGTTTCCAGACCTAGAGGGCACCGAGGAGAGGGCTGAGCAAGGCTGGGATCTGTTCTACCAGATGGTTTCTCTGAGTGCAACTGCCTCTCATTGGAAGAGACACCATAAGAATGTTTTATAATCATCACAGAATATTTTATCCAGCTTCTCCCCAAAGGCCATTCTGGATATCCAGGCAAGTGGCTCCGGCCGATATGAAACACAGTCAGCTGTGCTGACTGGGTGGAAAGGAGGGAGAATGCTCCCAGCTCTCCACCTCCCGCATCCCCAGACCACGTTCATACAGGTGGTATCTCTACAGGGCTGTGGAGTTGGGTCACGCTGAACCAGGTGGGACCTGGGGTCCATTGGAATCATTGGAGCATGGAAGTTGGCAGAATTCTCATTGCTCGAGTCTTAATGTTGTAGTCATTCTGAAGGCCCTGCCAGCTTGGATTTATTAAAAAAATTCCTCAGTCATTCTTTCAATCACAGCTCCCGAGATTGTCTTTTTCTTCTTTCTTTTTTTTTTTTTAAACTCTTCAACTGTTGCTATTTCTGTTGGGGGTCTGCAGCTTCCTTCCTCCCCCATCTCTTCGTCTTTCTGGTACTTTCCAGTATCTCGACTCATGACCTCTTTACCTGGGAAATGTGCATAAAAAGAAGGTGAGAAAGGGGGACCAGTTTTGTTTATCATTTCTCTGTTCCGGAAACACCTCTCCCAGACCCCCCTTGCTTCCTGCCGAGCAATGAACAATGAGCTGTAGAGCTCTTAATATTCGTTTTGATTGGCCCTTGAAGGGCAGAATAGATTTGTGCACACTGCAGTGAGAGTTCACTCTCGGTTTCCGCTCCTCCAATTCCCTGTGTGACCTCAGGTAAGTCAGTTAACCTCTCTGGGCCATGGTGCACCATCCGTAAGTCGGGAGATAATAGTTCTTACTTGCCTGCCAGGCGGGAAATGTGGAAAGGACCAATGAGATCTGAGATGCCCTGACGAAAGGTATTAAAATCCTGGCTCCCAAGGACACCGTGAGGATTGGTAAGGATGTTTCTTTATGCTCAGTCGAGCGGCAGTGACACGCCACCAGAGGCAGCACCTTTCGTTCCCTCGTTCATGTCTCGTTTAAGGGTAGGCTGAACGTCAGAAGAAGCGTCCAAGTTCGGGTGACTAAACTTAAGTGCGTCAGTGGTCATTATCTGAGATGGACTGCTGCTCTTTTGAGGTTGCTTGCTCCTGTGGGTTGGAGAATTGGGTGATTTCAAATTGGTCCATTGGGATTCACCTTTCTTCAAGAGAAAAAGCTAAAACCATCCCCAGAATCTCCCCAACTGGGCCCTCAAAGACATTAGCCACTCCTGAACCTCCCAAGCCTTTCAAAGAGAGTGGATGGGCTTGTTTAAGCCGGGCTAATGGAAGGTGGATAGAAAGTCACAGGATTCAGCCGTGACTCAGTGACCTTTGGCCAGATTAAAATGGGGTGATTTCACTCTTAGGAGCTTGTCTGGAAGTTGGCACGGAAGGGTGGGAAAAGGAGAGGCTGGGCTTAGGGATTTTTGCTGGGTGATTTTACTTAGGCCTCTGAGAGTCCATCAGGTGTAAGGCGGACCCATGCCTCCCCGCCAGTGGTCAGCTATATGGGGCTGCAGCAGAATGAGGAGATAGGGCTTGGGAAGGGGCGGAAGTTGAAGCAGGTGATAGGGTGAAAGTGAGGGTTCCTGGGTGGGAGGGGAGAGATGCTCTGTGCTCTGTGCTGCCCTCCCCCCAAACCACAGTGCCTTCTGCCCAGCCCAATCCCAGTTAATATTAGGCTGGGGATTGGTGGAACCTTGCCTTTGCAAAAAGTGAGCAAAAATATTTTTCCACTAAAAATATGCTGGCCCATGAAGTGAATGGCTTATTTGGAATTTGATGAGCTGAGGAAATCTAACCGGGGGGAAGAAAAGGAGCTTCCGCCCTGAAATGTTCTTTCTATCCATCAGTTTTCCGGAGCCCCCACAGGGTTTCTAAATAGTTTGAATGCCCACCGAAAGAGTCAGGACTTCCCGGAAATGGAGAGGAGCTGGGTAAAGGGCAAGCATCTCTCAGAAGAACAATGCAGAGCTCTCTCATCCATTTAAAAAAAAATGAGGTGTTTCCCTTCTCAAGTCTTGTGCCGTGGTGCGGAGGAGGAATAGAAATTATTCCTGCCTTGCCTTAACCAGCCGATTGTCCAGCGCTAGGATCACACCAAGTGAAAATTTCAGGAAAATAGAAATATCAGCCTAAATCCCATCATGTTGTTTAGGTGCATAATTCTTCCCCTGCTTTGCAAGTCTGGAGCTACTGTGGTATTAAGTATATTCTAATTTTAAAGAATTTAATACATGCATAATCTGCTTTACAAGGAGAGATTAGATTTTTTTCATATTAAAATAAATCAGCAGGACAACCAAGAGGGCACCATTTAGGGCATAGTCATTTCTTCATGATCCTTTTTTTTTTTTTTTGAGCAAGCTCCCTTTCAAGCGCAGATCTGCAGCCCCCTTATTCTAAAATGCATTGTGTGCACTCACCATCGGAAACCTCTCCCGAAATACTTAAAACACAATCAGGGAGCCAGTGTGGCTTGGGCTCAGCTCGGATTTTCAGGATGCGAACAGTTTTCGTTTTTCTCATTTTAACTTGTCCGCATGGCTGGGATTATTGTGCCGTTCAGCATCTAATCAATATCTGTTGCTCTGTAATGGCTTCAGAAATGCTCAGATAGTGCAATTATTTTTTGTACTTTCCATCCTTTCTTCCCCCTCCCTCTTGCTGTCCTGATCACAGTCTTCAGTCAATGGCTTTTAACAATTACAGCGAACAGAGACAGGGAGAAATATTCAGGCTCCCCGGCTGACCCAGAATGCCTGGCAGCAACTGAGCTAAACCCTCACACGTCTCCGTTACAAGTGAATGGGGCCGTTACTTTCAACGGGCGAGACGGCGTGAGGGAGAAACATTTTTATTTTGCGGGTTCGTCACAACGAGGCCCTTTCAATAGCCTGGCCGGCACACACTCCTCCTATCCTGGCCTTCTTCCTCCATTTCCCACTTATCCCACAGATCATTCCAGTGACATTGAATCCTATCATTCTCAACTATCGCCTGCCAGTTTGTAAACACAGGACCTAGAGATTGAAGAGGAAAAGATGGCTACTCTTTATCCAACAGCTGTGCCTGGCCGATCCGAAAGGTGCAGGGCCATGCTGATGCGTGACCCCCTGCTGTGCCACCAATGGACCCAGTTCGAATGGCAGGGCAGGGGGAGCGCGGGCTTTGAGAGCAATTCCACAGGGTCGAATGGGATCTCATGATAGCTCAGCTCCCATGCCAGCAGAGTCTTGACAGTCTCTCTGAGTCTCTGCGTTCACTAAACATTTCCTCAGTCAGGCCTCCATTGCGGCGGTAACTCCTTAAACTGGCTTTAGGCCATTTCTTTTATTGCTTTCAAATTCTGTCAGGAAACTCTAGTCGGGCAAGGAATCTGTCAAAGGTCTGCACCTGGCTAGAAGACTCTTGTGTCCCTTTCCCTCAAGGGAAGCCCGGTCCCACTGAATGGATTTTCCACCCTGGCCTTTGCCTAATTTCAGTGGGACAGTCCCACCATTTCCCATAGCATGTGACAATTGCTTTGGGATTGTAAATCAACCTTCATCCTATTGTTCATGTTAAAGTGAAGAATAAGTGTAAGTTTTAAAAATATGTCAGGAAAGGAGTGTCTTCAGGCATGCTGGCAGAGATCTAGAGTATATTTTCCCTTCCAAGTCTAGTACCGGATCATTTTTCTGGTGGTTGGAAGGGTGACGAGTTTCTAGATGCTAGTTGTTAGAATGAGGCCAGAATCCTTCTGGAGCCGGGGCACTTGGAGGAATTAAATTATCTGGATCCCGCTTGGTCTGAAGAAATCCAGTGTCTGGGAAATCTGGATGCTTTTCAAGAATCGGCTAATGTGGCACTTTTGAGAGACACTGGAAGGTTACAGGAGGTTGTTGGTTAAGCTTCCTCAGAGTGGTTTTGGGGGTTTGCCTAGGTCTTTAGTTGTGCACAAAGGAGTGAACGAAAAGCCCAGCACAATGGTGATTTGCACCTGTGAAATTATCCCGGACAATTGACCTCCCTTTCTCTTCCATCCCCCTCCTCCCCGCACACGTTAGACAGGGATGGGAAGAGACAGAGGAGAAAGGGCTGAAAATGTTGAGGTCCAGTGGTATGTGTGGTGTTAGTGATTTTAAAACACAGATTTTAGTGACAATGAGGTATGCGGGCACCTTGTCTGCCTGAAGTTCATCTATAATCCAAGGCTAGGGGCTGGGTGAGGCTTTGATCTAGCAGTTAGGTGGCCAGGGTAATTCCGTATACCTGATTCTGGGGAGAATGACAGGTTACAATTTATCATTGGTTTAGGGTCTCCTCTCTGTCTCTTCCTTTCTACATTGGTTCGAGTTTGCCTAGCTGGGGGCTTTCAGGTGTGGCACTCACCCTCCAACCCATTCTTGTTTCATGTGTGCTAGATTATCCATGTTTTTGACTATTTCAGTGAGGGTGTTTCAGTGCCTGTATGAATGTTAACGATACAGGACACATGGTTGTATTTTGAATAATCAACATACTCCAGCTAACAAAAGGACTGTCATATTGTTGGGCAATCACTTCGTAAGACTCTCTAAAGCTTTAGTGTGATTCCATATTTACAGCCCTGGTCTTCTCCCTGTAATGATTCCAATTGATAATTCCAACAGAATTGAAGTTCTGAAGAAGACTCTAATAGCAGTAAGGTTGGATCAGGTATATCTGAGAGATTTTAGTGGCAGGGTTTTGTTTAATTTTCATTTTCAAACCAAAAACTAAAACCAAAACAAACAACCCCCCCAAAAAAAACCCAAACCCCTCCTAAATAAAAACAAAACAAACAAACAAACAAAACCCAGGCACAAAGGAAAGGGATCTTTGAATTGCTCATGCAATACAATATGTTGGACTGGCTGCTGGAATTAGGAAACTGTATAGTAATTTTGTCAAACATACTTATAAATCCTTGTCAGTGTTCTGTAAAACATTCATTTAGAGTTATACGGTAACCAATTATTTTTCTAATCAATTATTCCATTGATTATAAAATACATCAATCTTACTTTTCCACATCTCACCCAGCTTGTTGTTTTTTATTCTTCCTACTGCCCCCAGTAACAACAACAACAAAAATCTCAAATATTTTGTTTGCCATCAAGAGTTGGGTTGATTTTTATTTTGTGATGATATTTTCTGTAATAAAATAGCTGTCGACACAGACTAGAGAACTTCAGATCACGGTGGTATATAAAGTAGATGAGTACAGCCGTATCTTAAAACATTTTTCCAAATGCTGTGTGTTACAAGCAAAAACACAATTCCTTCTGAGCCTCAAAGAGTGACTGTGGCAAAGAGTTCCCCATGCTGGAGTGGCCAGAACATTTCTTTTCTCTTGCATTGCAAAGTACCAGCACTTCAGGACAAAGCCATGAATTATTGAACTAGGGGAACGGATAGGTTTTTTAGAGGTTTAATATGACTGTTTACTACAAAATGCTAAGATATGACTGCCACATTTCGTAGACTTTTCTTTGCAGAAGCATTCCATTTGAATTTAATATACTCGTAACAAATATGCCATATCCCTAGTTAGTGCCACAGTGAATATTTTTAACTAAAACTAGTTGTTTCAACAGCAGTTGCCTCTTCTGTCTGTTCAGGCACTAAACTATGTACCCCAGGAATTGACATGAAATGCAATTTGAAAGGATGAGCATAGAACTGGTTTAGTTGTGTACAGTTTTTGCCCTGTATGCATTACAGTCTTTTTGTACATTCAGTTAAGTTCTCAGAACATTTACACTGTTTTTTATATAATAGTTTGATTTTATTCCTAATGTGTGTGTAACCTTGTCAATCAAATATCCAGCAGATTTTCCATACACACAGAAAACAATTAGCTATACCAGTTATTTTATGCTACATTCTTATATTTTATGAAAATATCTGGGAGATCTGCATTCAGGACCTTTGGGTGTAGATAATCTTTGTTTTCAAGAATTTGAATTTAAATATACCAGCCGCTCAGAGATTATTTACTTAATCTGTGCAAATACAATTTTTGCCCAATCCATATATCTACAAACAAAATATTGCCCTTGAATACCACTAAATTCAATTACGCAAAATGCGTTTTTGTTTTGCAGACTCCTCATCATTCCTTCTTTGTTCCCTCTTAACAGAATATCAACTTCACTTTCACTACATGGTTATTGATAATCCACCCACAGAATTTATTCCTTTCGGGTTGTACCACTTCAGTCTTAACACTTGCTCTGCTGGAACTGCAGTTCCTCAAGGTTCTGAGAGGAGAAACAAATGCACATTTCCTCATCGAAAGTTTTGCCTCTGCTATAGCACAGACTACATTTAGAAACCAATGGACAGGCATTTGGAAAAAAAAATGGGATCTGATGAGCCCCATTCCATACCACACATAGTATTAGAAGCAATCTCACTTAGAGCTTCTGCCTTTCCATTGAATACCAGTGTGTCTCAGTACAAACGGAAGCTACATCCTCATGGTCATCCCTCTCACAGTGACAGATTTCAGGTGTCTCTCATGGAGGCACTACCTCCCGACCATTTTCAAATCCTATCTTCGCCAAAGGGTAAAACCCAATGTAAGCAGTGAGATTGCCACAGAACAGACCTAAGCAATCTTCGAGACCCTGACCCTGCCCCCTGACCACCACAGTGCTACTCACAAATGAGAGGACAAGGACAAGTGTGACATTTTAAAATTACTGAACAACTGAGCAAAGGACATTCAGCCTCTATTTTTTTTTTAAATAAGGAGAAAATCATGAATGCTTATACGGTCTAATTTTGTTACAGCTCAAGACCATTAATAGCTCTGGAAAAAAAAAAAGTCCTTCCTAAATTTGCAGCCACTTCGATTCATTTGATTTTTTTCACTCTCGATTTGTGCCCAGACTTTCCAACTTTTCCATTTTCAGGCAATTTTGCAGTATGAAACTGACAACGATTGTTCTGATTCATGGTTTAGGAGAAGTAGCTGATTAATCTCATGTCAGCAGTCTCGACCCGATGTGGCAAATGGAATCTGCAGAAGGCCTGCTCAGCACTATATCAGGGGGCAGCGTACGGCTTTCCCCTGCTCTTCAATGCAACGTACATTTTGGGCTGGTTAGATCAGGAATGATTGCATTTTCCCCTTCCCTTCAACCATCCCTGCAAGTTAAACTCGGAGATTTGGGACCGGTTAGATTACTTCCGAGCAGAAATATGTCCGCATCGTTTTGTTAACAACCAAGCTGTTTGATCTACCCTAGAGGAAGAATTTGTGTTTTGGTCAATACAGGCACTTAGGGATTCTTTGAATAATTGTTTAAAACAAAAAGGATCATCTCAAAACAGGAACTGTGAAAAATCTAATTGCTTGCTTCATATTTTCGAACTGTTATATTACTCTACCATTTAAGCAGAGACGGGAATTCTCTCCCCCTTTTAATATTTATTTTGCAGTTGGTAGGTCCTGTAAAACCTCTAGCGGATAATAGCCCCTCTAAGAACTGTGCTTACTCTGATACTATTTTAATTTTAAAGGATTACCCCGGAGGTGGAAACCTTTTTTTAATTCCAGTTATACAGGAAGAAAATTGTTGCCCCTTTTGGCTCGGGATACCGGTCCCTCCCGTCCCTGACACGGAAAAGGGCATGACGTTGCAGAGTGCATCTTTTATAAATTGCAGCGTCTGCTTGTGTTGCGTTTCCCTGGCATTGACAGTCCAGGAGAGGAAAACCGAATGTTCTCTGCATGTTTAAAATGTGGCATCCATGCTGAATTGCAGTAGTAAGACTTAAAGAGGGCAGCACTCCACAGCAGCTGGGAAATGCTACCCTGAGATGTGCAAACTTCAGGTGTAAGGTGCTATATTGAGTGGTCACAGAGAAAGGTGTGGATTTCATTATTGTAAGCCATGCACAACTAGTAAAAGCCCAAAATGGTACAGAGTGTAACTAGATAAAGCTGAAATCTGCGGAAATCTTCTCATGTAAACTGCATAATAGCACTTCAAATGGCCCCTTTCTGTCATCCACTGTAACTATCAGGCTCCCATTTCTGCTGCAGTCAGGTGAACTGTCAAAGAGCTATTTCGGTTGGCTGCCTAGTATTCTGAGGTAAGACAAATCTGGACAATTTTCTCCCTGGACGATAAATGGTTCCTTTTGGCGGCTTTTGATTTTCCTAAACAATTTTGATAAAGAATTGATGAGGGCTTTGTTTTTTAGTGCACCTCCCCCCATCAAAAAAATAAATTTAAAAAAACCCAAGGGGGATTTTATTTTGGTCAAAACCTTTCCAACGAATGTGCAGCATGTTCCATTGATGTACACTGGCATTTCTGAATTTGGGTAAGATTTTTTTTTTAATCCTTCATTTAGGTCCAAGAATGGTATGGGATTGCATGCATCATACTGGGGTGTATTTAGACACTGTCTTAAAAACCGGGGCAAGCAGAGCTGCTCTGCGAATAAAGGAATGGAATTTATAGAGCAGAAAACAAGAGAATCACGTAATCTACAAGTCAGAATTAATGAAGTCCCTAAAAAACTCTATGTTTTTAGCATGGTTGTTTAATATACTACATGCTAAGAAGAACACACCATTTTCAGATGCATCTTCGGATAAACCCAGATAAGCCCAATCTCCTAAATAAAAAAGCACTGCATAAATGAGGTTTCTTCAGAGGCAAGTAAGTGCTCAGTACAGAGTCTGGTGAGAAATTGTAACATTGGGAAAAATACATATTGGGATTTGATTGTGCCACTCAGAGAAGCCACCTGCATATGGATGGCTTCTAAGAAGAAGTTTGTAGGGCTCCCCTATTTGTTTTGATTGTAAAAAATTTAAAAGGCATTTGGAAATGTTTACCCTCCTTCCATCTATTCTTCCTGTGTGCCGCTGGCAAGGGGAAGCAGCAGTGAGTGTGTCTCTCTCATTCTCTCCTCCCAGAAAGATGGCAATATTTTTTATTTCCTCGTTACCTCTGTTATAGTGCAGCTTTACATGTGGAAACTTCCTGGCATGCCTGCTTCATTTATGCATGTGTGATTATTAAAAACTGCATGCGGCTCAAGACACTCAAAACACCTTGCCAGTAAAACAGTAAATTAAACCACTAGCATCAGGCAGGCATCTTCTGGTGAATCTCCTCATTAGCAGCCACCTATTTGGGGAGCTTTGACTCTTCAAGCCTTTCCACTTGGTAAATTTAAAGTGGGACATGGTTTATGTTTCAAGTGTAAGTGTGTTATGGTAGACACGGAGGGAAGCCATTCGTTTCGAGCCTTTTTAGGAGAAAAGTAACGTTCAGTGGAATTTTCTGGCAAACAACAGCTTTATTTACGAGGTTTCACATAGCACATTTCTTGTCAAAATAGGATATAATTTTGCATTTTGAAGCATTGTGATCACATTCATCAAAAATAAAAGCTAAGCAGAATACAAATTGCATATCCCTCAATCAGAGGGATTTTTGTTTCTAAATGTCTGGAATACATTATTGGAGCAGAGTCTTCTGGTGTCTTTACTAATCTGAGGGTTCTGTCTTGCTTTCTCCCCCCACCCCCGCCATTGAGAAAGACAGCATGTAGCATCTCTGAAGAAGCAGCCCGATGCTACTCAGAGGGTAGGGTTTGGGGAATGCTGTGTCCAAGCGTATTTGTTCTTTTCTGTGTTGGGTTCGTAGGCAGGAGAATATAATTCATTTCTGTATATCTGCGAGCCTGGACAAATCAAGGTGACAATCCATGGTTAGCTCTGTCAGGGCCTTTGTCCCGCTGCTGCTGTGAATCGAAATACAATGGAAGCAAAGTGGAATATGGAACAGTCCAGCTGCCTTGTTGTGTGACAGCACAGTCCCACTATTACAGTGTGTCAACTCCTGCTTGTGGACCGGTAGCCAATCCATATGATGACAATGCAAATTGTGTGAAAACTCTTCTATAAGATAACAAATCATGTCAAGAGGACCGGGGGGTGGGGGCAGGTGGAATGGAAACTTGTCTGTAGAAAATAATGACCCGTAAAAGGTTATATATTTTGGGTACGATGATCACACTGAGATGCAGGGCCCATTTCACAACCCTGGCAGGAGCCTGAGAAAGATGCAGGTAGGCTCCCCACTTCCCTCCTTTCCCTCCCCCCCACCCCGCCCAGCCTGACTCTATCAGAGTGGCTGCTCTTTACAGGGTGTGCCATTGATGTTCCTTTTAAGGATGTTTATATTTCATTTAAGTGTGCAATTAATCACCTTTACTGTGTTGCGGCGACTGGCATCAGGAGTGTGACTTAATTAAATTTGAAATTATTGTACAGTAAATACAGGCTCCCAAGTAGTCCATCCAAATTAAATGCTGTGGTCTATTTCTTACCCGGGGTGTTTCCAATTTAGGTGCTCATCCAAAAGGCTACACTGGATGGACCCAAATCCAAAATCCTTTTGCAAAATTTTCAGTATTTGACTGTAGCGCCGAGCTAGTCTAGCTGGCTGCCCATGGGTTCCGTGCACAAGCTCTGTTATCTCCTTATAGAGTATATAAATACACATGCAATCTATATTTATTACATTCCATTTAATATTGATGTGATTATATGCCTAATGTTCTTTAAGCACCATTTTTCTCCAATAATTTTTCTCGTCTGTCATGTCAGCCCCTCAGCTGCTTAAAAAGTCTTTCCTCCATTTTGTTTCAGTCTGGTAATCAAGCAATTAGGTCACAAAATGGAGGAACGCTGCCTTGCCATATATATCTATATTTATATTTGGATATCTACACATATGCTGTTTGTTGCGGGGGTGGCTACCTGTGTGAAAGAGCAGACCGAACAGCTTGCTGTTGATCTAGTTAAATCGGATGCTGAAGGATGTTCCCAGGATGTCAAATAAATGGCTGTTGCTTAGGGGAAACCTTCAAAGATTGAGACCTTTGTGGTGTTATCACCGGAGAGAATTACAGGACAGGCAATACCTGCCCCTCTCTGAACTCGGGGCCTCACAGAGCAAATGTGGAAATCTCTCTAAATTGTTTGTTCAAAAATTTCAAGAATTACTAGGCAAAAAAGCTTAGGGCAAGCCCAACTTTAAACAAGCTAACTTCATTTTTGAACAAAATGTTTATGTGCTGCGTGTTACAACCTTCCTCAGACAATTCACAACATGTCTAGCAAGGTATCAGACCAGAAATACAGTCACACTCCTATCATATATATAATACAGCCTTTGAATACTGGAAAATTTGTCATCCGTTAAGTGCAGCTCAGGACTTCTGTGTGAGAAGCACAAGCGTCTTTTTTTTTATGCAGTGCTGCCATGTCTGCACTTTTTGAAATTGCATATTTATCAGCCTATGAATTATTTATAAAGCTGAAAAGGTGGGGGAGAAGATGAGGAAGAAGAGCACAAAAACAGATGCTTCAGGGTGCGGGGGGCAAGGGATACCTTTCTTACTAGGAATGGCAATCCTCCTCAGGTCTGCATCCTGATGGTTCTGCCTAGAGATAGAGATAGATGTCTGGCCATCTGATTTCTGAATTCCTTTGTTTATTTGTTTACTTTTCAAAAATGAAAAGGGAAAATGCCGTTGCCGGTTAAGGAGCGAGAGGTTGTGCTGCGGAGATGAGCCAAGCATTTCCGTGCCTTATACAGTGGAGGGTATTTAATAAATATTAATCCTGTGACTGCCAGGCTGCAGTATTGTCAAGCGGAGCTGACAGATTGAGGATTAATGAAATGTTTCATAAATTAGAAATGAAACAACAATCAGTGGAATGTCCAAAATACGGATCAGCCGTGGACCGGTTTGGAGCTTTAGACCAGTCCGATATCCCAATAGCCCCTCCTTTCTGTCAGACCTCCCACCAGTAAACCCGCCCTTGGTGAAGATAACAAACACAGCTTCTTATTTCAAAAAAAGAGAGCCTGGAAAAAAATTGGTCTTTGATTTGTGAATGTGAACCTGATCACACTGCCAATATTAAATACCTGCAAAAGTGGCTCTGAGGACTAGGAAACAAGCAACAGAGAGGTTCCTTTCTTGGTTTAAGGCTGCCTGGTGTCAGAGAGTGCCGAGTGGGCCCAAGGCCGGGCAGAGGCGATGAGAGTGAGAGGAAGAGATGGTAGGTATCTGGGACCTCGCCAAAAACTCCCTTCACGCTCCCCTGACACTAACTCTGAGTCCTCCAAGAAAGGCGTCAGGCATGGAGTGATGCTGCTAAATTACAATATAATAATGATACCTGTCGGTGTTTAAACCCGACCGAGTGTCCCACATAAATTATGCATCGCGAGGGCTGTGCTTGCATAAAGTAAGAGGAATTTAATACAAGCTGATAAGATTTTCTAGGTGAGGGTAAAAGAGGCCAAGGAAAAAAAAACACACTGTACCTTGTGCTCAGATGCCTCATCTTCCTGGCTTTGGGAATCCTGATTTTTGCTTCAGCAGGTTAAAGGTGAAAGAAAATATTTATATTTTTTTATTTCTTTCTCTTATTCTGCAGAGGTGCCTCTGAATGCATTAACTCCATTTTGGGCACGGCTGAACCCCTCACCTGAGGTGCCGTTTTCCCACAAGTCCCTGGGAGGTTCGGTATGAGACCGGGCTACCGGAGTGTATGAAAATGTTTAGTCTAATCACTCCCTAATGACAGCGACTTATGTCCTTAGTGCAGTCGATTTGTTTCCTGGGTTTTAAAAGTAGATTATTTCCATGGTGCAGGCTTAGTGCGTAAGCCGTTGAGAAACCCCAAGCACTGCACTTCAGCCTGAGTTTGGGACGTTCGCCAGGGGTAATCTGATTAAAAGGGCATTTTTTACAACACTGTACTGCTTTGAAAATTCTCTGCAGCCAGATAGAGCGGGGGGGCCAGAAAGATTGCTTTTTCAAGGCTAACAAGTTGGCCCGAGCGAAATTCAAAGCCCCGATAATTCTCCCCAGCCGAACTGCAGGAAGGAAAAAAAAAAAACAACAAAGCATCTCCAGTAGCCCGGTGGTGACGGCCTCTCCACCAGTGAGTCATGATCTGTTTAATGCAGCTTTGGGCTTGTTTGTTCTGCCTTTCATCACTGGCGGTGACGACAGAGGTGCAGGCTGCAGCAGCCCGGCTCCATCAAAACGAATGGCCACGAATGCTGGCTCTAGTTCTCTCGAGACAGATGAGGCCCAACACTTTCATACTAGTGCCTAGAAGAAAAGGCTTTACTCAGGAGCAGCTTAAGAGCCGACCCCAGAGAGGGGCTCACCTGGGAAGTCCGGCAGCTGGACGTATGCAAAGGTCATTTCCCTATCTAAAAACCTCAGGCGTCTTCTAAAAGACAGGTTCCAATACTCCAGAAACATGGCAACCTTGCACCCATCATGGGGCATCGCTTACTGTAGCGGGCCCTTTCTTACATGGCCCTAGGGTTGGCGATTGGGCAAGGGAATCTCACTCTTCTCCCTGATTCAGATTCTTCCCCCCATCTTGGAATCGTGCCAAGGCAGGCTTGGGGGCCTATGTTTGTGCGTGATCCCTACCTTGCGGGAGTCATTGTACTCAGCCAGTCCCTAGGTCCTCTGTTACGAAAGGATCTCACTGACATCACGGGCAGGTAAAATGCAGGCTGTCTTCATCAAAACCAGCTTTTCCCAAACAGCGACATATTTTTCAGAGACAGACTGTCTTTTGGCTTTAAATTGACACAAAAGATAGCCCTGATCTGGAAAAGAAAGGCAATGAATAAAATGAAATCAAAGGGTTTACATGGCCCCCTCAATTATTAAAAAAAAAAAAAAGTAAACATAGAAGGTATGAGCAGGGCATCCGAGATTGTAATCATTTCATTCCACAATTGTAGGTTGTAAGCTTCTTGAGGGTAGGGATTGTGTTTACCAATTCTGTTGTATTGTACTCTCCCAAGAGCTTGGATTGTGTTTACCAATTCTGTTGTATTGTACTCTCCCAAAAGCTTAGTACAATGCTCTGCACACAGTAAGGCTCGATATATACCACCAATTGATTGACTGGTCAAGTACCGCTCTATTTCCTGAAAGGAAAGGGTTTTACTTAAAACACGATTCTTTGGTTATTATTTCAGAACATTCTATATACTGCATTCAATTCCTAAAAGCAGTTGATGTTCTGCTCTTGTTTGGCTCTGCGATCAACTTTGCCCCTAACGTGAATAGGGTCTCTACAACAAATACATTCTTTTCCCTTCACCGAATGGTTTGCTTCCTAACCCCTTACTGCCTCCATTTTCAGGATAGTGTGTATCTGTGAGCACACCTCACCTAGGTTTCAGTTCACACCTACAATACTAGGAAAGAGTCTGCCCTAGGACAGCCTGCATGGATGCTTTACCTGGATTGTGTGACGTAGAAACCAGCATTGGTGGAATTTCCGAGTACCTTGGGAAATCAACGAATACCCATTGCCAGCCCTTGCTCCCACCCACTGTCAATGGTGATCCACCCAGGCTGGGTGTCACAGCATTAAAGCTGGCATAAGTTACTGGCAAACACCTGCAATGTATTGGTTAGAAGCAGCATGGCCTAGTGGATAGACTCAGAAAGACCTGGGTTCTCATCCCAGCTCTGCCATCTGTCCGCTGTGTGACCCTGGGCAAGCCAATTCACTTCTCTGTGCCTCAGTTATCTCATCTGTAAAATGGAGATTGATACTGTGAGCTCCATGTGGGACAAGGGCTGTGTCCAACATTATTAGCTTGTATCTTCTCCAGCATTTAGTACAGTGCCCGGGACATAATAAGGCCTTAACAAATACCATAAAAAATATCTGTATCAGGCCATTTTGGTTTTACAGGGTAAAAGATTGCCAATGCCAGAGGCAGCATAGCTTTTGTGGGAGGGGGTGGCAGTAGGGAATGAGAGGACTAGAGGGACAAGAGGAGAAAATAAATTTTAGTGGTGAGGACTGAAAAGGTGCAGGAGTTGTTCATTTTACACCTTAGATCTAACTTAATAGGGAATAGTAATAATAATTATAACAACTGTGGTACTTAAGTCCTTACTACGTATCAAACACTGTTCTAAGTGCTGGGGTAGATACAAGTTAATCAGGTGAGGCCCATTCCCTGTCCCACATGGGGCTAACAGTCTAAGTAAGAGGGCGTAGTATTATTGAATAACCCAGGGTATCCTGAAGGAATTTGTGGCAAACCCTATTCTACCGATCTTACTTGTGAGGTCCAGAAAGCAAGGGGCTTATTTGTGATACTGCACTACTGGTTTACCCGTTTTTCTCCGTGGCCGAGTGAGCTTTCATTATCCCTCTAAGACTTTGGGATTTTGTACCACTCAAATGAAGGGTTCATGTTGCAGAGATGCCCTGTTCTTCCAGGGGTTGTGGTGGGGGACGGGGGGGATGGAGGAGGGTGGAGGGGAGAGAGAGAGAGAGAGATTATTTTTTAAAAAGGGAGATGATAGCTTTCTTGATAATCAAGGATACCTGTGATCCTCTGTGGTGTTTTAGAAGCACAAAGATGGAAAAACTGTTCTCACTCCAGTAAAATGTCTCTGATCCCATAAGACATGCTAGCCCTCTCCCTGCAAAGAAAAAAAAGAATGAAAAAACTGATGCTACAGCAGGATCAGCTGCTCGCTCTGTTTCTTCTTTAAAAAAACTGGGGTGGTTGCTATTTAACATAAAGCCCTGTGACCTTACTAGTGTGGCTGCTTTGAAACCCCAAGCTATTTAATGATGCAAATTACAAACAGAGGGAAAACATCAGAAGAATCTGTCTGGAAATTAGCTTGTTTGACTGAAAATTAGCCAGCTTAATCGAACTTGCTGGACCCAGATTTTCTCTGCAGCAGCCTGGCTGGGTGCTTTGAACCAGATGCATGATCTTCCAGTTCAGTGGAACCCTGGAAAGGGGCAGAATGAGGGAACAAATGTTAGCTTATTTACATGGGGCGAAGAACCAAATATTCAACTGGATTTCTCGGGGTAGGCCTTACAGTTTTCTCAAAGCCCCATTTTAGCCCGTCATAAAAGGTCATCGTAGCACAATAGAGCTAACTGCAATATAGGCTTCCAGGCCCTAGGAAATAGGCTGAGTATAATTGTCCTTTCAATGCTGAATGCCAAGGGGATCTGTAAAACTCACAAATGCTCCGGATCCATAGCCACTACTACCATTGACACAGAAGGAAATATGCCCTAATGGATCGAGGTCGCTGTATGGTTCTAAAATGTGACCCAGTTAATGTGGACAATTTCCCTGGAAGCACCATATTGTTTACTTCCAAGACAGTTTGGATAAAGCCTGGTTTAACCTTATCTAGGTCTCAAAATAATTACAAAGGTCACAAAACTATGACCCAGAGTTGCTAACATTTTCAGGCCATGATGCTGTGTAAAAGTGTCAGAAAATGGGACAGTTTTCTGCTAGAGGAATAAAGAGGTTCCTGAACAATGTTCAGAAGTAGCTCTTTATGAGCTCAGAGGAAAAAAAATATTTTTAAAGGCCCAGGCAGTAAAAAAAAATGACTAGCTGTATTTAGTTACTTCAGGATCTCATATATATTTTGTACTTGTTCAATTAAATAAGGCCAAGATACACACAGTTTCATTTTTTTTTCCTCTTGCCAGAGTCAGGTGTTCTGCTCAGCTTGTCCTAGCAATTGTCTAGTCATACATCCTAATAATGGAACACCCACACCTTCATCCAATTCTGAGGTTACAGAACATGAGAGGCAGGGAGGTAGTCCATTACATTCTGTAGCTCACATCAGTATGAAAGATCACCTCAAGAACAACATGAAACTGTATTATAATTTATTACATTCTAACTGCCCCTCCTCCCCCAACACACAAAATGTTGTGAACCTGTCTGGTTCTTCAACATTTTAGCACAGCCACAACTTTGGAAAATAAGAGGGAAACTAATCTAATTTTCAACTTCAATTTTGTTATCACAATAATAAAATAATTTTAATGACTTGGGGTTGGGAGGAAGATTCATGAAAGGGATGCTAACATTAGGAATTTCTCTTTTGTTTCTCCTGTTCTACTAAATAAAAGATATTGATTATTTGCTATTTATATACACTTCAAATTTAATGAAGAACTCTGGTGACCATTTGTAAATTTTACGTACTAGAATACTAGCAGTTCAACAGAGGTCTAGTTGGGTTAAAAGCAAGCAACTGTAATTTCAGTTCCACAAGGGTGGAAGGGACTCGGCTAATAATGTTTCTACAACCATTTGACAATATCCGAGAGCAGAACAATAAGGAAGAATAATAATTATTAAAACATTTGTAAATATGTTCTCAAATTCACCCTATTGGGCTATTGGTATTCAAGAGAGGACACTGCAATAGTGGATCGAGATTGACTCAACTGAATTACTGTAGTGGGCAAATTGTATGGTATTGGACAATTTTACGTGTTCATTTTTGCAAAACAAAAAAAGTCCTCTTGGCGAGTTGGCTTTTCTTAGAACTTTTTGATGAAAATGTGCAGTGATTACTAATCAAGTCTGAACGAAATTAAGTGGATGACTGAATTTTGCAGTCGAAATAGAAAGTTATAATTTTTTTAGGATTTAAAGTCTTTCACATGTGTTATAGCTTGCTTTTCCCCAAAATATTTTTAAAGTGCTCATGTTTGACCTTAAGGTACAGCACTACTGAATTCAAGATTCAAACTAATAAGTCTTGTAAAACGTCATTGTGAAAATTCTTTCTAGATCATCAAATTTGGTCAACAGGAAAAACAAGCTAATATCATCAGTGAAATTTACAAATTCAGAGGGGAACACATCGCTTCTGAGATGCACATAGCAGCTGAACCCCTATTTCAAAATAAGATAGTGAACAAAATCACCCACTCACTCTGTTGGCATTGGCGCTGCCAGTCCTGATCAATATATTTGCTCTGATCGAAACCTGACTCTGACCGTGTTTTGTTCTCTTGCAAATATGATAAAGACCCAAGATATTGATTCGAGTGGTGTGACTGACGATCACAGCCTGCCTCTGTGACAAAAACACGATCATTCAGCCTGCCTCTGTGACAAAAACAGGAGGCAAAGTTCCTAAAAGTTCCCCACTCAGTGACAACCGGCTGAAACGGTCCCTTTCTAATCAGACAATCGAGCCCTGGAACTCAATGCAGAGCCCCATTCTCTGAATTAAACCCACCCTAAGCTGCCCTGCCACTCTTCCAAGTTTTAGGAGCCTGGAGTGCTGGTTACTAGCAAAACATTTTGACAGAGCAGCCTCAACAATGCCTGGGGAGTCCATAAACCGAAAAGCCAGGCACTTCAAAAACAGAACAGTAAAGGCGCAGTTATCCTCTCACAAGAGGGTATGTGGCTCCCTTTTGGCCTGCCGTACTTCACTGTCCGATCTGCTTCCATTCAGATGATTCTTCATCGTTCCTATGTAACTGGGCTAGGCTCTTTCATACAGATCAGGAGGCCGAGCCCTCTGGTAAATATGATTTTACAAGGACGGGGAGGACTTGGTTCGGTTTCTAAATGATTTAAAAAGCTAGATGGGCTTTAAGGGAGGGTTGATTACTGACATATTTTCTGCCACTGAACCTGTCAAAAATGAATAAATTTGTTGTGGGGAGTTGAGAGAGATTCATCCTATGAACAAAAGTCAGAAGTGGTTCATGAATTTGGCATGAGAAAGATCCCACTGAACACGAAATCCTAAGAGATGATCATAGGAATATGTTTACTTCCACACTGATGTCTGCAGCCCTCTTTCCCTTCACAGTTGTCGGGGAGGGAGGGAGATGTAAAGAAGTTTTGGAAATTCTCAAAAGCACTGGAGGAATTGTTCCCTTCCTCCCTAAATGGTGATGCCAGATTGTGGGGGTTGGGGGGAAGGAAGTAGTTTCCATCCACCACCATGATGTAACTAATGCTCCTCCCCCACCAGACTCAAAAGTACCGGCATTTTTGCACCTCTGGGGAAGCATCAGGGGATCTGCATCCAGCAACACACACTAGCCTTGATATCAAATTACTTGAAAAGTAGAATCCACTGTGTTCACTTCGCCCTGAACCAGCTGCCCCTGTATGACGAGGCTCTGCCCAATGCTTAACAAACACATTTCCCTGCATCTTGACTACAGTAGTATCAATTGAAGTTGTTCTAATTTAAAATATTTGGGGTTTTGTGGGGGCACACAAAATGTAGTGATGGTCACCACTTGGAATTTCAGGGTGGGATCCTTGCTACCGCTTGGGGCAAACCTTACTGCAGTATGTCTTGTTCGAGCTGTGGGCGGCTGGTTGTCCCAGTGATGGAATGAAGGCCGGTCTGGTTTTCCAATCAATGTGCACCTGATGTGAAATCAGTAAATACTAGGATTCCAAATGACTTTATCTGTAGGTAATGTTAACGCATCTCTTCTTACCTTATAAGGAAAAGAGAGACAAGAGTCAGAAGGTAAAGGCTAAACTTTTAGAGGTTTCAAAAAAAGTAAGCAGTATAATGGTGGTCAGAGTCCTTGTTATCTGGAAGAAAACCTAAATGTCACTGAATCTTTTCCCCTCTCTTCTGTCTCTCTTCACTACCTACACTGTATTGGTTCATTTCACCACACTTTATTTTGCAAATTCCAAACTCAAATGGAACCTCGCGTTGGTCGGGAAAAATGTGCATTGTCTGGCTCCCTCACCACTTCTTCCCTGACAGTAACCCTGGCATGAGGCCATGGCAAAAAACAATTTGAAGTTACCATGTCTTCCCCCAGACGTCTTCGCTTTGTGGTGGGAAATGGTTCTGGTAACTCTTCTGGAATAGAATTACTCTTTCCTGCCTGTCATGCTGTTCCAGTGTGGCACGGGAACTAGACTAGAGAGTCCCAGAAGGGCTGGGCTGAGTGAGAGGCTATAGAGCTACAAATAAATAGAGAGTGTCTTCCAAAGAAGACACCACCAATGATAAAGTTCACCTATGAGTGCGTGGGTGGCTGAAAAGGCCACTGTGGGACCCACCGTCGCAGCCACAGTTTGCGCACACGAGGCTATCCATGGCTGTGTTGTCATGCTTAACGTCTGCAGTGCCCGGCGCTGTTTTCTCTTTTGCCTCCTCATCACTCATTCCTTAAAAACAAAAAACAATTTACAGGGACGTCCTGCTGGCAGCCAGTTTCTCCCTCTAGTCTTGCCAGGTGCTGAGGTACTAAGTGAGCATCAAATCATAGCCTCCTCCTCTTTGGCCTCTCCCGAGCTAGACAGAAACAAGATTTGGGCCCCATAAAGATTCTCCCGTGGCTTCGCTCAGGTGGTGACAGGCACATGGGAAAGCGATTTTGGGTTGCAATCCCGGCATTAACACCCAGGCCTTCCCCCAGCCCCACCTGAGGGCAACCGAGTTGACCATCGATGGGCCCGTTCCCTGGCGGACAGGTCTGGGTAGGCCCTGGGGCAGGCTCCGGAGAGACGACCCCCTGGTAGGGGGGTGGGCTGGGGGAGGGATTTTTTCCCAGCCATTTTCTGTCCCTGCTTCTTCCACAGGATCTATCTGCATACCCGCAAGATGTTTCTCGGCCCTCCTGAACAAAAGGACAGCCGTTCCAAACCTCTTTTTCTCCTCCCCCCCTCCGCACCCCCCGTTCTCTCTGTCGCGTTGGTCGGGCAAAGATCATCATGCTCTGATTTAGTGTTTTCAAATAAGTGTGCCCTCTGGTGCAGCACTCTATTGAGAGACAACACTGCTCAGGCAGGAGAGTTCAGCATGGCCACTAATAAAACACAAGTGCTGCTTTGTCAGGCCACCAGTGATTACTTGAACAAGTGCCAACGAAGAAACCAAACATTAGCGCACAGCGCTTCAGACCCTCAAGACAAAGGGCCAATTGACTTTCCTCATTAGTTTTTGTGCCAAACATGTAAACACAGTTTCCTCTCTATCTTTGATGCTCAAAACATGCCAGCTTGTTAACGTCTTGGGTGGTACTGTGGTTTATGAGGCTATAAAGGCTATTACGCAGGGGGCTTGGTTGAGCCACTGGCTCTGATTGGTCTAACCATTTTTGTTTTTTATAAGGAAGGCAGGGTCTTTGGGACAGTTGGAAAGTTCTCCTCATTGCTTTCTTTAGCACTGACGAAATGGTTCAGAAAAACTTTATGCTTACCTGCACTGCAGCTGGGGAGGCGAGCTCTGTTGGAAATGATATTTCTTCGGTGGGTCTTTTCTGCAAAGAGAATTGAGGGTTGATAAAGTGACATGAGTTTAGTTAGCTATGGGTACAGTGAGCTGGCATTGGTTGAATGGTCTAAGGAAGTTCGTGGGGTTTTTTTATGTTTACTTTTTTTCATCCCCCTCCTCTCATCTTCTCTGCCCTCATTTTCTCAAGTCCCATAAACACTCCACTTTGAAGCAGCTGCCATTCAATTTATTTTACTTTGGGCTTCACCTGTCTGTAAGCTGGCCTGTAAGCTCCTCCTCTAGAATGTAAGTTCCTCCTGGGCAGGAAATGCATCTACCAGCTCTGTTGAACTGTAATAATAATGATGGTATTTGTTAAGCACTTACTATGTGCCAAGCACTGTTCTAAATATTGGGGTAGATACAAGGTAATCAGGTTGTCTCAGGGCTCACAGTTATAATCCCCATTTTACAGAGGAGGCAACGGAGGCCCAGACAAGTTAAGTGACTTGCCCAAGGTCACACAGCAGTGGTGGAGCCAAGATTAGAACCCACAACCTCTGACTCCCAAGCCCGTGCTCTTTCCACTAAGCCATGCTGCTTCCCAAGCCGAAGTGCTTAGTAATAATAATGATAATAATAATAGCATTTATTAAGCACTTACTATGTGCAAAGCACTGTTCTAAGCACTGAGGAGGCTACAAGGTGATCAGGTTGTCCCATGGGGGGCTCACAGTCTTAATCCCCATTTTACTGATGAGGTAACTGAGGCACAGAGAAGGTAAGTGAATTGCCCAAAGTCACACAGCTGACAATTGGCTGGCAGGGATTTGAACCCCTGACCTCTGACTCCAAAGCCCATGCTCTTTCCACTGAGCCACGCTGCTTCCCCAAGTACAGTGCTCTGCACACAGTGAGTGCTTAGTAAATGCCATTGATTGATTCCGTCGGTTGCTGCCATGCAGGGTGAAGCCGAGGAAGCTTCGGAGGCACCTGGGTTGCCAGCGCAGTTCACCCGGGGGGAGGATGAAGTGCTGACATGGTGGATCTGCTCTGTGCTCCCAACCCCTTTCAGTTGAGCGCTGCAGGCCCACCCTCCATGTTGGTCGGGGACTGGGTCGGTGGTGGGAATAAGGGGCCAGCCCAGCCGTTTCGGCAAGTTACCTTTCAGCTCTTTGCCTTGGTTCTGTCATCTGCGCAGCAGGGCTCAGGCTTCTGCCCTCCTTCCTGCCTCCAAAGGTGACTTTAGGAAGTCCTTAAAGTTGAAAGGGTGTTTGAAGAAGGAAGCATACTATACGCAATTTCAAACCTTGTATAAAAGTCCAACTGATGATATCAGTATCCTACTGTTTACATTATTAAATCAATCAGATGGAAAAGTTCCAAAAATGGGTTAGGGACTTGGGTCCACCTCAGTGACCGTCCTGCTGCTACCGTCCCTCTCCTCTTCCGGGTCCCCCCTGCCACCTCCTCCTCCGCCATCAAACCCAGCATTTCCAGGAGCCTCTCTGTTTACTTCTTAGTGCCCTGAACATAGTAAGGGCTCAGTAAATACCATCGATTGATTGATTCTTTGTCCCTGGCTTATATATATCATTTTCTTTTCATGCATTTATGCTTGCTAGTCTTCCTCGTTGGATTGTCAGCTTCTCGAGGACAAGAACCTATTCTTATTCTTCTCCTCTTCTGTGTTCACCCCTCCAAGAACCTGGTCCTGGCATCTGGCTGAGAGATGGGGGGGTGTAAAAAAAATCCAACAAATCGATGGCTCTGGGTCTGGCTGAAAGCACTGGGTAGGGCAGACATCCCCTTCCCCATTGTGGGTCTCAAGAGAGAGTTCCAGGAAAGCCTGCAAGTTGGTGGTGATTCAGTTCTTGCTCTGCTGTAAGTGGTATTTTAAGATGTGAGTCACTGTCATGGCACAAGCATCAGTGGCGCCTCCTTGTCCGTGTTTTGTTGTTCACATTGTTACCTGGACCGGGCCTGCCTTGTCCCACTCAGTTGGGCTACTAGATGCTGTCCTTAAAGTTCCTTGCAGGTTTCTAAGCCATTTTTTGGGATGCCTTGGTGGCATCAATAGCATGAATCTGGACCAAACTGGAAATGATCAGCCCAGTCTGGGGTCCCTCACATGGCTAGTGGGATCTGTCATCTTCTAAGCCTCACTGACAAATGATGAAATAATCTGTGACAATATGCATCCGCAGGGTCTCTCTCTTATTGGAGGGGGAGAAGAAAGCTTGGGTGATAACAAGGTGACATTTGGCCCATCTTCTAAGTAGAAATAGAGCAGTTCCATTTAGCTTTCCAACCCCACGAGGACCGACAACTTTGTTTCATGTGTCGACATCACGCCCCCACTGTGCGTGGATATCTCCCCTGGTGATCAGTGTGTCTGGTTTTGGAGCAGCTATAATGAGGCCAACCGGACCCTCGTTGGGATTTTCGCTGTCTCCCATGCTATCTGTCATCGTCGGGGCCTCTGCGCTAATGACGAGAGCAGAGGGCTTTGGAGCTTTAGAGGCAGGTGGCGGGTCACCAGACGGTCACTCCTGCCTTGAGGCAGAGGCGGGAGGCCAGAGACTGAGGGCCGATTGCAAATCCGACACCTGAGTGATGTCCCCGTAAAGGGGTGGGGGCACCTCAAGCGGAAAGTGGGCCAGAACCGGCCCTGAGGGTTGGGGGCTGGGCCAGGGGGCTGGCCTTCATTAAACTGTCTGGTCTCACATGGTGCCGAACTGTGTGTTCTAATAACAATAATTATTGTAGTGTATGTTAAGTGTTTACTATGTGCCAGACACAGTGCTAAATGCTGCGGTGAATTTAAGTTAAGCAGGTTGAACAGAGTCCCCGTCCCACATGGGGCTCGCAGTCTTAATCCCCAGTTTACATATGAGGGAACTAAGGCACTGAGAAGTGAAGTGACTTGCCCAGGGTCACACAGCAGACAGGTGGCAGAGCCAGGATTAGAACCCAAGTCTTTCTGAATCCCAGGCCCATACTCTAACCATTAGACCATGCTGCTTCATTGAATCTGGCCAGTCCAAGAGCAACAGCTGCCCATTTTCTGCTTTCCCCTGGGGGCTGACCAAGTGTGGAGATAGGCCATGCTGGGTGCAGGTTCTAGAAGCCCACCTCTGATTTAGAGTTGGATATAGCAAAAACTAGGTGATGGTGGTTAAAGGAAACATGGAGAGGCTGGGCTAATTAGTGGGGAAAAATACAACCTTTGCTCTAAACTTTGGTCACCATTGTGGCAGCTTATCCTAGAAGTCTGCAGGGGTCCATTTGAGCCATTTTATTTCTTCTTCATGTTTTATTTCTGAAAGTTCCAGAGTAATTGAACTTCCTTAAAGATACTGCTCTCCAATGCCTGGTTATCTACAATATAAATTCAACCGATGCATCAAAAATTCAGTGTCCACACAGAGCCAGCCTGAAGGTGGAAGGAAACAGGTGGAGAGAAGTTGAGCAGTGAGGAAATAAGTCTGAAAATGAAATGACTTCACAGTTGCTCACCAGCTCACGAAACAGACCCTGCAGAGCTCCACAGAAGCAGGGAGGACAATTCAGAAGTTTTAGTTGCTCTCAAATTTAGAGTTCTGCAATAGGGTTCTAGCCTGCTCACCTCCAGAGGCAATGCAACCAGCCCTGCTCAAGAATTCACCTACTGCCTGGGGGCAGGGGGGAACGCTGTTCTTCCCGTAGTCTCCTTGTCTTTGCCAAATTCTCCCTGGGTTCTAGACCTGGATTCTAATCCTGGCTCCACCACCTATCTGCTGTGTGACCTTGGGCAAGTCACTTCAATTCTCTGCACCTCAGTTACCTCATCTGTAAAATGGGGATTAAGAGTGGGACAGCTTGTACCTACCCCAGTGCTTAGAAAACTACTTGACATGTAGTATGCGCTTAACAAGTACCACAATTATTATTATTATTTTTCCAGAACACCAGGGTTACAGTCTCGCAAACCACTGACATGAAGGAAATCCACTCACTGTGGCGCTCACCTGTTTCGACTTGGCACCAGTGGTTTCTGATGATAATATTCGATTTATTTAATTTTGTTAATATATTTTGTTTTGTTGTCTGTCTCCCCCTTCTAGACTGTGAGCCCAGTGTTGGGTAGGGACCGTCTCTATATGTTGCCAACTTGTACTTCCCAAGTGCTTAGTACAGTGCTCTGCACACAGTAAGTGCTCAATAAATACGATTGAATGAATGAATGAGTAATGTAGCCGACAAAGGCTCATGCTGTCAGAGCAGCAGCCCCATAATTCTCCAAATAATAATAATGATGGTATTTGTTAAGTGGTTTCTATGTGCCAGGCACTCTACTAAGCTCAAAGGCTAAGAGGCAAAACACTGTAGGGAACACGATCTATGGAGGAATAGGCGGGACAGGAGCCACGTCACTTCATCTAGCTAATCATGCTCCACTTTCCCATTAGCCCTCTGCCTTAGCAACAAGAACCAGTGGAAAAAGAATGGAGGGCCCCCATGGAGGGGTGACTGGTCCTGCGACAGCCTCCTCCAGGCCCGAGGCACTGCCCGGGCACTGCCAGGGCCCTGCCTGAGCCCTACGGGATGGAACCCTCCTGAAAGTCATGTGGTTGAATCACATCATCATCATCATCAATCGTATTTATTGAGCGCTTACTGTGTGCAGAGCACTGTACTAAGCGCTTGGGAAGTACAAGTTGGCAACATATAGAGACAGTCCCTACCCAACAGTGGGCTCACAGTCTAAAAGGGGGAGACAGAGAACAAAACCAAACATACTAACAAAATAAAATAAATAGAATAGATATGTACAAGTAAAATAAATAGATAAATAGAGTAATAAATATGTACAAACATATATACATATATACAGGTGCTGTGGGGAAGGGAAGGAGGTAAGAATTGGCTGCACCATTGGTGCAGGCAAACTAGAGGAGGGACATTTCCTCGCTTTAAAGAAGAGGTAAAGGAGGAGAATGGTTGTGGAGGAAGAATTTAAGCATCTGAAGTGATTTTTTTTAATGGTATTCGTTCTGTGCTTGTTATGTGCCAGGCACCGTACTAAGCACTGTGGTAGATAAAAGCTAATCAGGTTGGACACAGTCCATGTCCCACACAAGGCTCACACTCTTAATCCCCATTTTGCAGATGAGGTAACTGAGACACAGAGAAGTTAAGTGACTTACCCAAAGTCACAAGGCAGACAAGTGATAGTCCCGGGATTAGAACCCAGGACTTTCTCACTCCCAGGCCTGTGTCCTATCCACTAAGCTGTGCTGCTTTCTGTGGTCCTGGGTCCAGCGCTTTCACTTAACTCAAAGAGGTAAGGTCAAGAATAGATAAACCTTGTTTAAAGAAGACTAAAACCACTGTGACTAACTTTTAGATCCTGATGCTCTAAAATTAAAATACCTGTGAGTCCGTTGTTGGGTAGGGGCCGTCCCTATATGTTGCCAACTTGTACTTCCCAAGCGCTTAGTACAGTGCTCTGCACACAGTAAGTGCTCAATAAATACGATTTAATGAATGAATGTGAGGAAAGGCAAAGAGACATTACCGAGAGCCACTTGAAAATCTGTGGTCTCCAACTGTAAATGCCCAGATGGCATGCCTACTGATCAGCAGTATGGCCTAGTGGAGTCAGAAGGATGCGGGTTCTAATTACTTGTCTGCTGTGTGTCTTTGTGCAAGTCACTAACTTCTCTTCTCCGTGCAACAATTTCCTCATCTGTAAAAAGGGGTTAAAGACTGTGAACCCAATGGTGGGACATGGACTGGGTCCAACCCAATTATCTTTTATCTATCCTAGCACTTAGGAGAGTGCCTGACACATAGTAAGAGCTTAACAAATACTATAATTGTATTAATTATACATAATTAACACAATCAGTATGTTGACATAAGATAATATACAAATACCATAATGCCATAATACTATATCCAAACCTCCAAAGGGAACCAGGAGGGCTGTATTTCACCCAGGTTCCTCAAGCTGGGTTCGATTCCTACACTTCTGTGGGGATGTGCAATCAGTCAACCCTGGCCCACCCTCTCATTCATTCAGTCATATTTATTGAGTGTTTACTGTGTGAAAAGCATTGTACTAAGTGCTTGGGAGTGTACAATATAATAATAAATGGACACATTCCCTGTCCACAGCGATCCTAAAGTCTCCAGATTGACTGATGCCTGATGGGGATTTTGTGGTCCCGGCTAAGAGGCACAGTAGTAGTAGTAGCAGCAGCAGCAGCACAGCAGTCCCATTTACTGAGCACCACTTGGAGCCATGCAAGGAGAAACAGCGTGGCTCAGTGGAAAGAGTCCAGGCTTGGGAGTCAGAGGCCATGGGTTCTAATCCTGCTTCTGCCATTTGTCAGCTGTGTGACTTTGGGCAAGTCACTTAACTTCTCTGGGCCTCAGTTCCCTCATCTGTAAAATGGGGATGAAGTCTGTGAGCCCTACGTGGGACACCCTGATTATCTTGTATGTACCCCATCGTTTAAAACAGTGCTTTGCACCTAGTAAGCACTTAACAAATGCCATCATTATTACTACTAAGGCCGACCTACTCACCGGGCCTCAATCTCACCTATCTCACCACTGATCCCTCGTCCAAGTTCTGCTTCTGGCCTGGAATTTCCTCCTCCTTCATATCCAATAGACGATGACTATCCTCACCTTCAAAACCTTCCTCAGTGAAGCCCTCTTTTTGTCTTCTGTTCCCACTCCCTTCGGCATCACCCTTGCACTTGGATTTGTGCCCTTCATTTACCCCACCCTCAATCCTACAGCGTTACATACCTACGTGTAATTCAATAATTTATATTAATGTCTGTCTCCCCTCTAGACTGTAAGTTCCTTGTGTGTGTCTACCCACTCCGTTACACTGAACTCTCCCAAGTGCTTAGAATAGTGCTTTGCACACAGTAAGCGCTCAATACAGTGAATTAACTGATTTTTTTAAGGTACTTGGGGAGTACAGAATACTGAAGTGACACTTTCCCTGCTGTCATGCCCCCTGAACTTTACATTCCTCAAAGGCAGGGATTGTGTCTACCAACACTATTGTACTTTCACAACCCCTTAGTAGAATGCCCAACACAGAGTACATACTAAATACAACTGATTGATATTACAGAGAACTGGTTCACCACTCATTCAGTTGTATTTATTGAGTGCTTACTGTGTGCAGAGCACTGTACTAGGTGCTTGGGAAAGTACAATACAGCAATAAAGAGGGACAATCCCTGTCCACTAATGGTATTTGTTAAATGCTTCCTATATTCCCAGCACTGCAGCAGAGCTGGGGTTCTAACAAGATAATCAGATCAGACACAGATGCTGTCTAAGAAGGAGGAGAAAACAGGTAGTCAATCCTCTTTTTGCAGATGAAGAAATTGAGGCACAGAGAAGTTTGACTTCCTGCAGGTCATACAATGGGCAAATGAGGGAGCTGGGATTAGAAGCCAGGTCTCCTATCATCCAGGGGCTTGGACTCTTTCCACTAGGCCATGCTGCTTCTCGAATGAATCAAAAGGCCCCTCCGAGAGGTGGCTGAGGAGAGAATGTGTGTTGAGGTAAAGGATCAAGATGGGGATGAGGGCTGAAGACCTGACCCAGAGAAGGGAGGCAGAAGAGCCAGCGAGGAGCCCCATCCTGTGGGCTGGTGTCTCCCCGTTTCTCCCCACTTACCCTCTTATCCTCTGGGCCCAGCGGGGATCTGTTTCCTCCAGATCTCCTGACTCTCCTTCCCAGAGCTCCCTCTGCTAGTTTTCTCCCTGTCCTTCTCCTGCTCCTTGGGGCTAAGGTTGCATGCATTTGAGTGGGGAGAAGCCCACAGCACACATGGACAAGAATTTCAGTTAACCAACCAACCATCTTGCCCTAAGAAATATTTGTTTCACTAAATTATTGTGCTACTGTTGGAAATTAAAAAAAAGCCTGGTCTGTCTCAGAACTACACAGCAGTGGGTGATTCCCCCACACGCCCCCCTCCCCCCCCCCCGCGATTTTTTTTCCCCTCCAGAACCATCATTTCTAATGTATTTCCAATTCAGTTCCAGGTTTGATTGTAGGCTGGTCTTAGCGGGAGTACATTAATAATGATAAAATAAGGGAGCATGTTTCCTTGAGTCCACCACTAGAGAAATTTAGCAAACAAATAGGAGTTGTTAAACTCCGCAATCAAATCTATTGAATTGATTGCACTGCACAAAGCCCCAGGATGGCATGTGACCTTTCCCAAATGAAAACTGAAACGCACAGCCTTCCTTTCCTCCCTCAGCTGCACACTGAGGCTCACACTTTCCTTTGTGTGAGGGAGAAGGGACAGCCAACAGCCACACACTCCACATCTCCGCTGGGGAAGCAGCATGGCATGAGCAGGGGCTCAGTGGATAAGAACAGAGGCCACCCTACCACAAAAGCCCAGTTGTCCCTGATGTGGGAGTAGAGCTGGGTCCTGTCTAGATCCCCCAAAAGCCTCACCAATTGAGCCAGGGGTGGGTGTTACCTATTCCTTACATGGGGAAATGGGACTCCTGGGTACTGGGTTCTAATCCGGCCATCTCTCTGGTTGCACTTCTCTTCTGTTGGGAGCTGGTGTGGGCTGGAGTTATCAACCAGGAGAACAGATCCCTTTCCCACTGGCCCTGCTTCTACAAGGACACCCTCCATTTTTGTTGAACAAGGTGGGATTTTGCATGGGAAGTGGGGCAAAATATTGCCATCCAGCCAGCGAAACGGCCTTGGGAAGAGCCGGCACTTAGGGACCCGATCGGATCTGTCCTCTTAGCTCTCCCCTTGTCCCATTCACAGGACCGACTCCGAGAACATGCAAGACGTCCCCTGCCTGGAATTCCAATTGGGCACTTTTCTCTCTACCTTTGTTCTTCTGCACTGATAGTTTTTAAAATGAAAGCTCTAATCTGTATTATATAGGATCATTAATTTCTGCATTTTACACTTGAGCAACAGCATTCTGATTATCTGCTGCAATGAAAAGTAAGCAGCCCCCTTCCTGCAGACTTAATTACTTACTGCAGGGCCTGTCCCTTCCCCGTTCTCACAGGCAATCTGCAAATGGGGTCAGAAGCATGATCGGAAACCCAATTATCCATTGGGTAAGGAGAACAAACATGGAAACAGAGATGCACTCGACCCCTTTCGCTGTGCCCCCCCTGCCATCAGCCACCTCTCGGAGGCCTCGCCCCCGACTGGGAGGAGATGAAGCTAACGCAGCGGTGAAACCCCCTTCACCAAAGAAATAGTCCGACTCCGGAGCTGACCACCAAGAGCCAGGCATTTCTCTGCCTGGGCCCGGGCTTTAGAAAAGGAGGTTTAGACAGCTTTGTTTTAAAGCTCAGACTCGAGCATTAGCCCCTCCAGAGAATTTAAAGAACCTCCTTGGACTTATTGACCACGGTGGCTTTACAGAAAAGCAATGAGAGGCAATACATCCACCCCGGGACAACTGTAGGGGAGAAATAGATGTTCCAATTAGCATCCCCACCATTCTTCTCGAAACCGTCCATCCTCTGGGCGAGGATGGCTGCGGCCTCTGTTTTCCCGGTGCCTTCAAAAAGATCTTTAACTGTCAGTGTGCACACACTGTCGGGGCCAAGTCATTTTTCTTCCAACTCCCCACTTTTTCCACCCCAAAGCTGAAGCGTGGAACGGATATTGCCGGGTTCCCTCTAGTTACACTTGTACGAAAAATGTCTCGTAGATTTAGATCCCTCCTCTCAGAGAATTTAATGGACAGTAATAGAATTTTAGAACACAAATGAAATGCTGGTCAATTTAAATTAACGGGGATAATCGTGTTTACTTGCAATATTTATAGGGATGCTAACATGTTGATCTAATTTATAAGGCTGAAGCGTAAGACCACTATTGTTTAAAAATTTGCATAAAAAGCAATAGTGAAAGAAAATGATAAAATATTTAAAGAACACACGGGGAAATGAGTCAATAAAAACCTCAGTTAACACTAAGAGATCATTCAGTCCCATTTGGAATTTGGTTACTTGAATACATTGCATATAATTACATACAAGCAGCCACAATGGCGGAAACTCAAAATAGATCAGATGCAAGCCAACATTATTTATAGGTTGAATTTGCTGGAAGACAACATTTGAAAAGGTTTTACATTTGTCGATAAACAACTCCAGTTACACCATCAGGAGATTTGTCGAACGAGTCGCTCGCTGGGTTCAAATGGGGCTGGGGAGGGAAATGAAGTCTCTGTGTGACTTTAAGAGTTTTGATCGTCTTTTGTAGCTTCAGGGACCGCTGTTTTGAAATGAACACTGGGGCCATCGAAGGATTCTGCTGCTTAAAGCTCCTTCCTCCCTGCACAGCCGGCACAGAACAAACACCTCCCTGGCTAGAGGGGCCGTCTGTCTCACTTGCTACTGGACGATCCTGGTTTCCAGGCTCCCTCCACTCAGCTCTTGTCTCCCCTTGGCCTGTGGCTCAGATGTCATGTCCCTGTTTACAGAGTCTCAGAAGGGAACACCATTGGCTCCAACAGTTGTGCTGAGTTAAGGCAGGTAAGCGCACAGCGGGCACCCTGATCAACCATAGAGGTTCCTAGACAACTGGAAGAGCCAAAATGTTGGTCTACATCTCACAGGAGGCCTTGCTCTTTTCCAGGAGTAGAATGCTATGGAAGTTTGGCTTGGGCAAGGCTCTGGGGCCCCAATTCTCCTGAGCCGTGGCCTGCAAGGAACACCAACGATTTCCCAAGAGCCACAGAAGGAAGGGCAAGCTTTTGCCACCTCCTGCCAAGCTCTCCGCCCTTCACCACAGTACAACGTGGGCTCCATTGGGCAGTGAAGAGGGGCCGAGGCATAACTACTGTGACGATGGCAGGACTATCGCTAGGGAACATCAACCACCATGCCCCGGGCCGGGAGGTTGGTCCCCAAAAGTCTTGAAGAATAGGAAGATTTCAGTTTAACGGATCCATCGGAAAATTCTCTCTATCCAGAAATATGTAGCTTTGGAGTGAACTGCCTCCAGATCAGCCTTTTTGGAAGCACCTCTGCCTCTGCCTTGCCCTCCTGCCCGGGCTGAGCGGAGGAAAGGGGAAAGTGCGGTGGTGTGCGAAATTAATTAACATCGAGCCTTACCTAAGTTTCAGGGCTGGCTTTCATTTAGTTCTTTGGGATGAAGGTCCAGGTCAGTTCTTATTTTCTCCTAATCAATTCATCCATCAGTAATTATAATTACCTTTCTCCCAGTCCTTAATTACCTCTCTCCCCCAGTCTTCTCTGAATTTCAAGATTTCTTTTGTGTGCTCCTAAGGAAGACTTTGTAGCTGTCGCTGTTGGCCTTTCAGGTGGGAAGCTTGGCTTTTGCCCTACTTGGCAGCCAGTTCCCCTTCTCCTGTCTGACAAAGGGGGCCCTGGAGCTTCGAAGATCCCAGCACCAGCAAGGAGCTAAGTGCCGCAGCCCCCAGCATCAGTGTTCTACCCACCCCCACTGCAGTGAATGGAGTGCCAAGACAGGATTCCACAGTTGACTTCATGATCATTTTCTCTATTCTCAAACTGTGGGGCTGAACCCGATCCATCACAGATGTGCCTCATTGGCCTATGGGGAATAACCCCCGCAAGGCCGATATCCGGGTGGTCCTCCCCTCACCCCACACCTCCCACAAAGCAGCAATGGGAGTGACCGGGAGGGGTGGATGCTCAGTAGCCAGAAGCAGGCCAGACCAAAGAGGGGTATTAGGTGGGGAGGCGAGGGGTGAGGGGTAGGACATGCAAAAATGCCCATCTTGGACCTGAGGTGGCCACCAGCTTCCTCTGGTGACTGTGGGGCACTTGGGCCACTTCTCCAGATGAGAATCTGTTCAAGGAGGAGAAATCAAAGTGACGGGGGCGCTACAGGAATGGGAGGAGGAACTGGCACACACGGTGAGATTTTAAAATATGAGATCTGCTTACTTTTGAATGGCAAAATGACAGTCTGTAGGTACATAGCCTATTGCAGAATGAACCATTCTGCTTTCGGATCAGGTTGTGTAATGAAAGACAGGAAAGTAAGATGTTCTGAGATCTAGAAGGTTTCGGAGTTTTAAGAGGAAAAAACCAATTTTGCTTTTAATTGTAATAAGGATATGAAAGTATTCAAACCTGGCCACAAACATGGTTTGTTGGTGTTTGTTGGTGGTGGGCATATCACTCCCCTCCTCAGAAATCTCCAGTGGCTA
Source organism: Tachyglossus aculeatus (assembly GCF_015852505.1). Taxonomy (NCBI): domain Eukaryota; kingdom Metazoa; phylum Chordata; class Mammalia; order Monotremata; family Tachyglossidae; genus Tachyglossus; species Tachyglossus aculeatus. Next base: position 20,873,239 of record NC_052090.1, on the reverse strand, counting down.
CCAATCAATCTGCGCATCAGGCAGAAACTCCTCACCCTCGGCTTCAAGGCTCTCCATCACCTCGCCCCCTTCTACCTCACCTCCCTTCTCTCCTTCTCCAGCCCAGCCCGCACCCTCCGCTCCTCCGCCGCTAATCTCCTCACCGTACCTCGTTCTCGCCTGTCCTGCCATCGACCCCCGGCCCACGTAATCCCCCGGGCCTGGAATGCCCTCCCTCTGCCCATCCGCCAAGCTAACTCTCTTCCCCCCTTCAAGGCCCTTTTGAGAGCTCACCTCCTCCAGGAGGCCTTCCCAGACTGAGCCCCTTCCTTCCTCTCCCCCTCGTCCCCCTCTCCATCCCCCCCTTACCTCCTTCCCTTCCCCACAACACCTGTATATATGTATATATGTTTGTACATATTTATTACTCTATTTATTTTACTTGTACATATCTATTCTATTTATTTTATTTTGTTAGTATGTTTGGTTTTGTTCTCTGTCTTCCCCTTTTAGACTGTGAGCCCACTGTTGGGTAGGGACTGTCTCTATATTTTGCCAATTTGTACTTCCCAAGCGCTTAGTACAGTGCTCTGCACATAATAAGCGCTCAATAAATACGATTGATGATGATGATGATGATGTTTTTAAGAATGAGGAGTTTTCTCGATAAAGAACATTGGGATATTTTGTTACAGAGAATAAAGCATGGCCGCAGCTATCGTTGCTGGACTGGGGACAGGAAGGAGTATGCCTGGGATAGCATTTTGCTCACAGAAGTGTTTTTCCTCCTGCGTTACGTAATGCTGGTTGTCCTTGGGATCGGGACGTGACTTTGGAGTTGCCAGTTTTGCTCAACACATTCCTGGCTAGAGAAAAGTGGGAGGTGTGGAAGGACGAGGCAGAGGGTTAAAAAAGAAAGAAGGTAATCTAAAGATTCCCATCTACAATCTGCTCTGAGCAGAAGGAGCAGGATTCCCTGGGGGCCCTGTCGCCTTCCATTCAGAAAAACAACCTTTGACAGCACACTGCCGTGCAATCCCTAATAAGAGCAATTTGCGGTTGATGTTTTTTTCTTCTTGAAAGGAAGACAAATAATAATGATAATAATAATGATGATGATGATGATGATAAGAACAATGGTATTTCTTAAGCACTATGTGCCCAGCATTGTACTAAGCACTGGGGCAGTACAAGGTAATCAATTCGGACACAGTCCCTGTTCCACATGGGGCTCATAGTCTAAGTAGGACAGGAAACAGGCATCGAATCCCCATTTTACAGATGAGGAAACTGAAGCACAGAGAAGTCAAGTGACTCACCCAAGGTTACAGAACAGGTAAGTGGCGGAACCAGGATTACAGTCTGGGTCCCCTGTCTCCCAGGCCCATGGTCCTTCCACTAAACCAGTGTTACTCTGTTTGCAACTCAAATTCTAGGCCACAGCCTCAATCCTTATCACTACCCACCAGCTGACAGATCATCCACAGTGTGCAGAGCACTTGGGAATAAACCACAGAAATACAGGACCTGGACCCTGCCCTCAAGGACCACTGGAAATCTCCTCTATAGGGTCCCTATGAAGGTTTCATAACCTGCTCTCTCCAGAGCCAGAATCAGGGTTTAGCAGCCAACTGTTTATACCTGTTCCAGAACTTCCTCCCTTTATATTCTCTCAAACACTTAGTTCAGTGCTCAGCTGTCTCTGCTCTGCTTAGAGAAGCAGCATGGCTTAGTGGCAAGAGCACAGGTTTGGGAGTCAGAGATTATGAGTTCTAATCCTGGCTCCGCCACCTGTCAGCTGTGTGACTTTGGGCAAGTCACTTCACTTCTCTGTGCCTCCGTTACCTCATCTGTAAAACGGGGATTAAGACTGTGAGTCCCAAGTGGGACAACCTCATTATCTTGTATCTACCCCAGGGTTTAGAACAGTGCTTGGCACATAGTAAGTGCTTAACAAATATCATCATTATTATTATTATAAATATTATTGATTGATTGATTGCTGCTACTGTCAGACAGAAATGTTCACTCAGCTTGATGGTGATGTCCAAAGGACGTAAAGTTTTGTTGCATGGAAAGCATGGAGCAACCCTTAATACTGGGGCCCTCCAGGAGATCCTGAGCCCTGAAAGAGTTTCCCAGACCTGCGAGCTGACACGGATGGGCATCAGCCTTCTTCCTGCAGGTCCTCATTCAAGATGGTGTCGGCTATCTCCAACCTTAGACTAAATTCAGTCTGATTCTGGCAGGGTGAGGAAGAGCCGCTTTTAAATATCCTCCACGATGTTTTAAAGGTAAAAACTGTGTTGGTCTTTCCAACATGGGAAGCAAAGCAACAGTCAAGTCGTCTCCTCGATGGACCTTGAAAAACGCACTAAGGCACTAGTGCTGAACAGATTTCTTACCCTGTTGGCGACGAGGAATTTAGAAGGAAAGTGCCCTTGCTGCAGATTTGCTTTTAAGGTGAGGAAAAGGATGCAGTAGCACTTCCTGGACACAAGAGGGCAATGGGCAGCTAGCACACTTTCTTTTCTCTCCCCCCCCATCTATAATAATAATAATAATAATGGCATTTATTAAGTGCTTATTATGTGCAAAGCACTGTTCTAAGCACTGGGGAGTTTACAAAGTGATCATGTTGTCCCACGTGGGGCTCACGGTCTTAATCCCCATTTTACAGATGAGGGAACTGAGGCACAGAGAAGTGAAGTGACTTGCCCAGAGTCACACAGCTGACAAGGTGGCAGAGCCGGGATTTGAACCGATGACCTCTGACTCCAAAGCCCGGGCTCTTTCCACTGAGCCATGCTGTGGTTGAGTTGGGTTCTTGCTTCCATGCAAGCTCCTTAATAAACCCATTGAAGAGGGCTGGATTCCAGATTAGGGGGCCTCAGTTTAACTGGGTTTGGAGTCTTGCATGATTCCCTAAGTTATGAGTTCCTTCCTTCCTCCTTCCCTCCTTCCTCTCCCCCTCTCCACCCCCCCCACAGCATCTGTATATATGTTTGTATGTATTTATTACTCTATTTTATTTGTACATAGTTATTCTATTTATTTTATTTTGTTAATATGTTTCGTTTTGTTCTCTGTCTCCCCCTTCTAGACTGTGAGCCCACTGTTGGGTAGGGACCGTCTCTATATGTTGCCAACTTGTACTTCCCAAGCGCTGAGTACAGTGCTCTGCACACAGTAAGCGCTCAATAAATATGATTGAATGAATGAATGAGTTTGCCAAATATCTTTCTGCCTCTTAAGTGCACCATGTTCAGGCCACTGCCTCAGCCTGGTGCGGAGGGGTCAGAAGGATGAATGGAGTCCCAAGGCAAGCTATAGAGGTCTAATGCGTTGCCCTTCCCACCTTCCTTGAACCAATTAACCTCAAAAATTGTCGCTACTAATACAGTTGGCCACTGTTGAGTCCAGGGAGGCCATAAACCAGTCCAGGGAGGCAGGAGTAGTGAGTACAACTCTGAAAGCATCAGTCATGCCTGCACAGGGAAATTGTCACTTAGCGAGGAATGTGTCGACCAACCGGGTTGTGTGGTTCTCTCCCAAGAGCTTAGTACAGTGCTCGGCACACAGTAAGTGCTCAGTATATACCAACTGATAGATTGATTGATTAGCCCTCAACTGTCCCGCTTTGTGCCAATTCGAGCCAACCCCAGAAACACTGGGACAAATCCGGTCTACAACTCCATGGCAGTGGCAACTATGTGGTTCATTTTTTAAAAACTCCCTCTTATGCCGGTTTGAGGGCTCAGCTGTTCTTTATCCAACTCCACTTTTACATGATGAATTTTAATCTAGATGCTCCTCATGATCTCTGATTAAAGCAGAATAAACCTCCAAATAAACAAAGAGCCGACTAGCAGATGGTAGCTGTTCTTAAAACCACATTGAAAGCCTAGGGAGACGTTTGGAAATAACCTGGCCCCACCTCAGAGGAGTCCTCCGGGTCAACTGCAACAAGCATAAATACAAGCTCCACTTTCTTTGCTGCTGTGTAGACTGCAGCTACATCCTGAATGTTACCTTCCAGCCCCTTGACTTAGCGACCTGTCATTGTGATTACTATTATTGCTGGCATCTGGGAAGCTCTGAACTAAGTCTTGGGATGATAACCTGAAACTCAGTAAAGCCTCCCAGACCATATAGGGGAGGACAGCCACACCAAACAATGTGAGTGCAGTCAGGACAACAAGACGACGGATTAAAATTCAATAGGAAAAAGTTCCTCTTTGGGCAACTTCTTTGCTTCAGGCAACAACCACCCTGGATGAAAGACTGCCAGAGACTGAGACCTTTTGCAATCCCCAGTCCCCTTCCCTGAAGTCTTAATGCTGATCCCGGCCAGCTGCACCTCACCACCAGAGCCCCATCCTTCTTCCAAACATGTGATTGGGTGGGTCAAGGTAATCAATCATTTACTGAGTATTTACTTTGTGCAGAGCATTGTACTAAGCGCTTGGAAGAGTACTTTAAAACAGAAGTGGTAGACAATTTTCCTGCCCACAATGAGCTTACAGTCTCAAGGGGGCATTCAGACATTAATATAAATAAATTATGGATATGTACATAAGTGCTGTGGGGTTGAGCGGGGGATGAATAAAGGGTGATGCAGAAGGGAGTGGGAGAAGAGGAAATGAGGGCTTAGTTGGGGCACCTGACTTTGGCCCATAAATACTACAGCCTTGAGTGGAGGCATTGTGTCTACCCACTGTATTGTATGTCCACAAGTGCTTAGTATGGTGTTTGCACAAAGTAACTAATCCATAAATACCACTGACTGACTGTCCTCTTCCTCCTCCTCTCAGGATAAGAGCAGCGAGGACGGGTACCAGGGACAGCTCTCTTCCTGCTGGCAACAATCAGCAAACTTGGTTGAGTGGGCAGGAGACTGAACTGGGTTCATTTTTCCTGCATTTTCTGAATTGCCAGACACAGATTAGTACAAAGGCTAAATGACCTTTTGGCCTGGTATCAATCAATCGATGGGATTTATTGAGGGCTTACAATGTGCAGGACACTATACTAAGTGCTTGGGAGAGTACAATACAATAGAGTCAGTAGACAACATTGCCTACCCACAAGGAGCATACCGTGTAGACTGTCCTGTGAGGATTGTCTTGTGAGTCCAATTACAGAAGAGTCCATTCCTAAGGGAACCCCAGTTGAGGAAAGGAATCAATCACTCAGTCAATGCTCTCCCTCCTCAAATTGGCCGGACAATCACTCTCCCCTCTTCAAAGCCTTACTAAAGGCACATCTCCTCCAAGAATACTTCCCAGACTAAGCCCCATTTTTCCTCATCTCCCACTCCCTTCTGTGTCACCCTGACTTGCTCCCTTGGTCTTCCCCCGTCTCCCTGCCCCACAGCACTTAGGTATATATTTGTAATTTGTATTTATTTATACTGATGTCTGTTTATTAAGTGCCTACTGTGTGCAGAGCGCTGTACTAAGAGCTTGGGAGAGAATACAACAGAATTGGTGGACACGTTACCTGCCTGTAATGAGCTGACAGTCTGGAGGGAAGATACATCCTCCCTGTTTCCTTATTCCTCAGAGACACTCTGAAAGACAGTAAAACCTTTTAACCCCTTTCAACACCTAACTGCAGCCCAGGGCTCAGCTTCTGCCCAGGAGCTTGGGCTCAGAAATCCAAACTATCATGCGGCAGAACTTTCCCAAGATATGTAGCATCAATTGACACCCTAAGTGCTATTCCCTGGTCGGTGAGGAAGTTGAGGTCAGGAACAAACAGGAGAGGATCAGATACATGACAGAATCTTTGTCTAAATTTAGCTGCCATGCACCCTTCAGCAAGTTGTAAGGGAGCTGGGTTAGTGCGAGTGTGGCCCTCAGAAACACAGCTTCTTTGGGCCAGCAAATGACCTTTCCAGAATGTAAAATCAAGTTGGAATAAACCAAATCCATTCCCTCATTACCATTTGCATGTAGACCTCAGTGAAAAAACATTAGGTAATTACAGTAGGGTCATTTTTAAGTTTAAAGATTACAGCAGGAAAAATGTGTTGGTGCCGAAAGTCAGGCACAAGAAATATTTTTCAGGGTATAGGTTCCTAGAGATGGGAAGAGATTAAAGCTTTTTTCCAAGGGTTAATTACAAATTTCACACCTATCACTAAGGTGCCAAAATTTGCCTTTTTCAGTTCTGAGCAGAAAAAAAAAATTGTTGTTTTTTTTCCCCTCAGGGCCAGGTTGGCTAGCACACAATCAGGAGAGATCACCAGTCTGTGGAGTGGGAGAGGGTGGGTCTGATTGCCTTGTGCATCCTGAAATCCCTGCCTGTATCCTCCCACTGGAAGGGCAGCTTCAAGTGGACTCTGGGCACGAAGCACTCGTACCATTTTCTGAGTCTTGAATTGGAAGATTTCAAGCCCCAGCCACAGCTCCCATAGCCACTATGATGATTTGGCAGCTGGCCCTAAAGAGGGTGTGTGGGTGTACCCAGAAAAAAAAATATCTGAAGCAAAGTCTAAAATCAAACTCATAAACATATGCCCAAACTCCCCAGTTCTTCTTCTTCTGCTCGAGTGTCCTGTAGACCACTGACTCTCCTGAAATCCCAGTAAATGTTCTCAGGTTTCAGAGGAATTGGGGCTTTAGGGAAACCTTTCATGGATTTGGAAGAAGAAAGAAAATGCCAGAAAAATGAGACAGACAATAGCCTTGCAGAAAGGGACCCAGACAATCAAAAGGATGGCAGAGAAATCAAAAGACTCAAAGACCACAAAGGAATACAAGCCCCCAACTGCAAAGGAAATTAATGTAGCCTCCTAAACCACTTGTCCTTGTCTCCACTCTTATCCTGAAGTAGGGGAGAATGGCAAGGAGGAATTCAAAGCTGCACCTAGTTCTGAAATCGCGTGCGCAAATGAGATCCATTGGGTTTTGGTCCTGTGTTTTCTCTGATAACAATCAGAAATCAAGAAACAGCATGGCTTAATGGACAGAGCACAGGCCTGGGAGTGAGAAAGATCTGGGGTTCTAATCCCACCTCTGTCACTTGTCTGCTTTGTGATCTTGGGCAAGCCACTTAGCTTCTCTGTGCCTCAGGTTACCTCATCTGTAAAATGGGGATTAAGACTGTGAGCCCCATGTGGGACAGGGACTATGTCCAACCTGATTTGCTTGTACCCACCCCATCACTTAGTACAGTGTCTGACATATAGTAAGTGCTTAACAAATACCATAATTATTATTATTATGTGGCACCTGGACTGTGTCCAACATAATGAGCTTGTATCTACCCCAGGACTTAATACTACCAGTACTATCTGGTGCAAAGTAAGCACTAAAAAATACCAAGAAAAATATAAAGAAAACACCCATGATTTCTTATTTCCTAGCTTGATTTGAGAAGGGTCAGCTGGTGAGTTAGGAGGCAGACTAGATTTTCCAGATAGATGTTAAAACCCTGCTGGCCAGGGCCAGCCTGAGCTCTGGGGTTTCATGGTTTTTCCAAATCTTGGGATTCAGCCCCATATACTTCACCTTGCATCTCACACTCCAACTTTCCCAACCTTTCATGTTCGTAAGTGTGGCAGAGATAGGAGAATCGATAGGTCTATTGGGCTGTCTGGTTCTATGGAAACAAAGGCTTCCAAGAAGCACGTGAATTTGGAGCTAGAAAAGCGGTGTTATTATTAGTAATAGTAGTATTATCATTTTTGTGATAGTTGTTAAGTGCTCACTATGTGTCAAGCACTGTTCTAATACAAGTTAATCAGATTGGACACAGTCCCCGTCCCACTTGGGGCTCACAGTTTAAATAGGACGGAGGAGGATTTAATCCCCACTTCACAGCACAAAGAATTAAAGTGACTTGGCCAAAGTCTGGGAGCAAGCAGTTGGCAGAGCTGTGATTAGAAACCAGGTCCTCTGACTCCTAGGCCCAATGCTCTTTCCACTAGGCAATGCTGCTTCTAGTGGAAAGAAAACTATCCTGGAAATCAGAGGACCTGGGTTCTAATCACAGCTCTGCTCCTCACCTGCTGTGTAACCTCGGGGAATTCACTTCTCTGTGCCTCAATTCCATCATCTGCCAAATGGAGATTTCATCCCTGTTCTCCCTCCTACTTAGACTGCGAGCCCCATGTGGACCCTGATTATCTTGTATCTACCCTAGCACTTAGTATAGTGCTAAGCACACAGTAGCACTTAACAAACACCACACATTAATATAATTGTCAGCAGCAAGTATCCCAGCACCAGAGGCCCAAGAGCTCAAGATATGATGGACACAGCCTTTCCTGAGTAGTCTAAAAGCAGATGCCTGCTTTGAAGATAGTGACTCTCCCCGCACTTAGAAGCCTTCCCTAAACCCTCTTCTCCTTTTCTTCAGTTCCCTTCTGTGTCACCCTGACTTGCTCTGTTTCTTTATCTCCCCATCCCATCCCCACAGCACTTATGTACACATCTGTAATTTATTTATTTATATAACTGTCTGTCTCCCCCTCTAGACTGCAAGCTCGTGGGCAGGGAATGTGTCTGATTTACTGTTATATTGTACTCTCCCAAGTGCTTAGCACTGTGTTCTGCACACAGTAAGCACTCAATAAATATGACTGACTGACTAGAGAGCCCTGCCGCCCCTATTCCCAGCCAGGATGAGTACTGATAGCTGATGGTCACCTGGCCAAGTGACCTTGGGGGCTGGTTTGCGGCACAGTCTCCTAGTAAGAGCATTAGTGGGACAGGGATAGAGCACGGGTTAAGGTCGGTTTTCCTTAATATTGCATTTGCTTAATAATAATTAAGGTATTTACTTACTACTTAAGTTGCTTACTAAGGTGCCAATCGTGTGAAGTGCTGGGATAGATGCGAGATAATCAGATTGGACACAATCTCCATCTCATTCAGGGACTACCTGGGGCCTAAACTGGGGGTATCCTTTCCCCATTTTCTAGATGAGGAAACTGAGGCCTAAAGAGGGTATTTGTTTGTTTCGGGTATTTGTTAAGCCCTTACTGTGTCAGGCACTGTCCTAAGCATTGGGATAGATATGAGTTTATCAGGTTGGACACAGTCTCTATCGGGCTCCCAGTCTAAGTAGGAGGACTAGGTATGTGCTTTTCCTACGATTACCTGGCACATCTGTGGCAGAAGTGGGACTAGAATCCAGATCTCTTAACCCCCAGCCCCACCCTCCTTCCACTAGCCGTACTGTTTGACGAAATTAAGGTGGTTGGCAGAGTGCCTGTTCAAAAGCCTCTCTCCCTCTCTCTCTAGATGATCACATCTGTCTTATTCTCCCTTCTAGGCACAATGGGAGAGAATGAAAGAGCCACAGTTTTCACAGTGCAAAGCAGAGGGGGATCATGATGTAATTCCTGGTGAGCCTGGGCACAGAAGATAGCCGGTCTGGCTCATCTATCTTTTTTCATGAGCCATCCAGGTAATTCACTAAATAAAGCAAAGTTGCAAAGGAAGTAGCTAGACAATTCTGCCAGAAAGACACAGTGATAAACAGCTGAAATCTTCCAATACAATATTTCTTATTCGTCTGCAAATATCTACAATACCGAGCAATTTAAACCCCCTGATGACATACAGGAACCTCTGGGGCAGAGGGAAGAATTAGACATTGTTTTTTGCTACCTTAATTCCCTTCCCGCTTTGGCACACATGGCTAGTTGCTCATGAAGTAGTTAGTTACTCATTTATTCTAGGAGAGTTTGGATTGGAAGCCACACTCCTGACTTCTAAGTTGGGGAGATCTTTTGAATCTCTAGAGACCTTCATTTTCCTTGTATTTGCCTTGCATGGTGTTTGCTCGGTTCCTGGGACTGATATCTTTGAGAACGTGAGCAAAATATTACTCTACACGAGGTTATCAATTGATTATTCAGTCAATTGTATTTATTGAGTGCTTACTGTGTGCAGAGCACTGAATTAAGTGTTTGGGAGAGAATAATATAACAGAGTTGGTAGATATGTTCCCTGCCCACAAAGAGCTTACAGTCCAGATGGGGAGACAGACATGAAAATAAATTACAGATATGTACCTAAGTGCTGTGGGGCTGAGAGTGGTGAATAAATGGGAAAAATCCCAAGTTAGGCTTTAATACCCCTAAACCTAGTTAATCTATTTCCACTTCCCCTATTTCTTGCCTATTAACTACCTACGCAAGTGGAAAAGGGGCATTTATTACTTGTCATTCCTTAAGTGAAAGTCATGAAGAAAAAAGAAAAAAAATTTTAGGTTTTGCTGACATCACAGCTGATTACAACTTGCACAGAAGTCTGGAACTTGCCGCTACATCCCAGAGTTTCAGTACATTATCTTTTGTGGTTACCCTTTCCTCTCCACCCAAACTGCTACCACATTAGTACAATCGCTCACCCTATCCCGCCTTGATTACTGTAGCAGCCTCCTTCCTGACCTCCCAGCCTCCTCTCTGTCCTCACTCCAGTCCATACTTCACTCTGCTGCCCGGATCACTTTTCTATGAAAACATGCAAGACATGTTCCCTACTCCTCAAGAAACTCCAGCCATTGCCCATCCACCTCTGCATCAACAAAACTCCTCACCGCTGGCTTCAAAGCACTCAATCACTTTGTCCCATCCTACCTCACCTCACTACTCTCCTACTACAACCCAGCCCACACACTTCACTCCTCTAATGCTAACCTTCTCACTGTACCTCAATCCCATCTATCTTGCCGCCAGACCCCTGACACACGTCCTGCCTCTGGACCGGAATGCCCTCCCTCCTGAAATCCGACAATCTCTCTCCCCACCTTCAAAGCCATATTGAAGGCACCTCTCCTCCAAGAGGCCCTCCCTAAGCCCTCCTTTCTTCCTCTCCCACTCACTTCTGCATTGCCCTGATTAGCTCCCTTCATTCTTCCTCCCTCCCAGTCCCTCAGCACTTATGTACATATCTGTAATTTATTTATATTAATGTCTGTCTCCCCCTCAGACCATAAGCTTATTGTGGGCAGGGAATGGGTCTTTTTATTGTTATTTTATACTCTACCAGGTGTGTAGTACAGTGCTGTGCAACACAGTAGGCACTCAATAAATGCAATTGAACGAAATACACTGACTGAATGAATGAATGTCATGAAACAGCATCAGAATCCTGAAATAATCATGGGAAGAAACTGGTCCCCTGTGGCTACTGTTGACTGGCATCCTATATTTCAATAGAAGCTTCTATAAACTTTCAGAATTAATGCTGCTTGTTTCTCTTCCATCCCCACCACTTTTACAAGAGACCTACATTGTGCCCTTGTACAAAAGAACTATAATTTGATTTGCTTTTAGTAGGAGGCAGGCAAAACCATTGTCTTTGATTTCTAGTACATCTCAAGTGACTACGGATTTGTATCTAAAATCGTAGCATTGGCAAAACAATCTCCTACTGTATCCAAAAGACATCCTTCCCCTACCACTTTTGCCAAAACACTGGAATATTTTGGTTTCTCAACTCTCTGATTCTATGCAGAGAGATGAAGATTTTATTTTTTGTGACTCTTGCTTCGGGACACGTACTTTGACACGAAGTTTTTTCCATCATTAAGAAATATTGGCTAATGAGAGTTCCTAACCATCCACCCTGCTCAGTATTCTGTCTCTGCTAGTGGCACTGGGATTCTTGTCCTTGTGATGGTTGCCCAAATTGGTATCCACTCTACTGTTTTCTTGTTTTTTGTTTTATTGGTTTTTTTAATGGTGTCTGCTACACCCTTACTATGTGCCAAGCGCTGCACTGAGCACTGCGTAGCTACAAGATAACCAGGTTGGACAAATATTAGGCTCACTGTCTTAATCCCCATTTTATAGACAAGGTAGTTGAGGCACAGATAATTTAAGTGACACGCCCAAGGTCACACAGCAGAAAATTGGCAGAACAGAGATTAGAACCCAGGTCTTTCCTTCTCCCAATCCCATTCTTTATCCATTAGGCCATGCTGCTTCTCTTCTACTAGTTATAAATATACCATCAAACCACCATGACTGCCACAGCCCCGATGAGTCCACCACTCCTGTGAAATGTGGCTGACTCGCTTTGAAACAAGTTCACTTGTAGGGTGGCTACAACCATGGGACCAGAAAATTTAGCCCCTCATTTCTGGGAACTGCAGATATGCTACAGAAGGCTACCAAATCCAGAATACTGCTGATAAACTCAGATGAGCCCCAGAGTAGGACCCTGTGACCCACCAGGAGCCAAGGTTTATTTCCCTGATGACAGCACCCAATTTAGGTCTTTTTTTTTTTAGTAGTACTTGTTAAATGCTTATTATGTGCCAAGGGCATGGGTAGATACAAGCTAATTCGGTTGGACACAGTCCATGTCCCACATGGGGCAAACAGTCTTAATCCCCATTTTACATGTGAGGTAACCGAGGCACAGAGAACTTAAGTGACTTGTCCAAAATCGCACAGCAGACAAGTAGGAGAGCCAACATTAGAACCCAGGTCGTCTGACTCACCAGGTCAGGCCCAAACCCTTTCCACTAGGCCACACCACTTCACCTAAGGTCTTCAGAGATCCACCAGCCCCTATTTCAGCCACTGTTGCTGGTGCCCACAAAACACTTCTAAATATATCGCCATTTTGGAATCCTCCTGGGAACAACTGGAGGGCCTTTTTAGGTCTCCAGAAGGGTCTTAAGCCACTCTAGAAGAAATTTAACTGGATAGTCACCTCAGAATGATGACAGTGGGAACCTCATTTGAGCCTAGGCTGAACCTCATGAGCAAGCTTAATGACCAAAGTGGAACATGGCATGTTTGGTTTTGCCAGAATACCCGCTTTCACCAGGTGTTTTGCACAGGGCATGCTGGCGGATTTATGGATCCAGATTCGGCGTGATGTGGTATTGGAGAGAACAGTTGCACCCATGCATGTGACATCAGGCTGGGGCACTGCAATGTGAGTTTTCCTCAGAGTGGCCTTTCACACGATTGCAATCCCCATGTCTTAGGAGAACTGGGAGAACCTCATTTTCTCTCACCATATTAGCACAGCCAATTGCTGAGGGTAAGCTCCTTGGGGTCAGGGAATGCATAACTTCCCTGTGTTGAACTCTCCCAAGTGGGAAAACCTAGTGGGTACTCAATGAATACAATCACTACAACAATTACTACAAGGACTACTACTAGTACTAATACCAAAGCTACTACTGTCAATCAATCAAATCATGTTTATTGAGTGCTTACTGTGTGCAGAGCACTGTACTAAGCACTTGGGAGAGTACAATATAACAAAGTCAGTAGACACATTCCTACTACAACTACTACCACCACCTTCATACAAAGGAGAACAGAATGATCCGAAGAGTTGAAATCCACCAACAACACTGAACTAATCCTGGCCAACAGACTCCATCCCGTTCCCTTCCTAAACTGTTTCCGGAATCACCCTCACCCGGCCAGATGTCCTTCCTTTCTTTCTTCCTTCCCTTTCCTTTCCTTCCCTCCCTCTTTCCTTTCCTTCCCGCCCTCTTTCCTTTCCTTCCCTCCCTCTTTCCTTTCCTTCCCCACTTCCCCAGCTCCTCGGTAGCAGTGTAAGGAGCAAAAAGATGGTCCAAGAGTGGTTCTCAGAGAGAAAAGAAAAAAAAAAGCCAAAGACCTGAATAATCCATAAACCAAATCACCAGCTCCTGAATCCCTGAGAGCTGACTGTAGTACTTTCTGAGGTTTCACAGTTCCTCCATTCCTCAGAGTATCTAAATGAAGACAAACACGGTCAGTCCCGTCCTTCACCTCAGCTTAACCTTTACAGCATTTATTAAGTGCTGATTATGTGCTAGGTACAGGGATAACAATCTTATTGCCATTTCACAGATGAGAAAATAGGTCCAGAGAAGTTGTGACTTTCCCAAGGTCACCCAGCAGGCCAGTGGCAGAGCTGGGGAAGAATTTAGGTGACTTGAGGTCTCTTCCCTAGGCCATGCTGTGGAGAGCTCTGAATTAGAGGACTTTTCAGTTGAAGCCTCCAGGCAGGTCCTTTGGTTGGCTAAATTCCCGGCTGAACAATTGCATCATAGACAAGATACAAGCTGGGCCTGCCTCAGCCCCAGACTTGGTCCCAGACTCCCCTAGGAGAACAAGGCCAAACCCTCCCTCAAACTCTCTGGGTGTCAGCAATGGAGCTGGTTTTCCTCGGCAGACTTGTGAGGAGGATGAGACAATATTTACCCAGCTTTTCAAGCTCTCCGGACGAAAGACCTCGCTTAAGTACAAACAATTATTTTATTTTCTAAACCCCGCCACAGCCCACTCTTTGAAGACTCCCTGCTCATCTCAACTTGATTCAGATCCATCTAAATTGAAGAGGTCACCTGACACAAAGGGCTTTGTTTCCTTATTTCCTTAATGGTAAGGCCAGGAATCAAAAATTTCAACTATTCCCTTAAACTGCACAGTCATTTATCTCAGTATAAATGGGAAGGCTCCCATTAGATTGAAATGTAAGGGGAAGATTTTCATCAGGGCTGTTTTAACATGGGATGATCCTTTTGGCAGAGAACACAGCAGAGATATTAAACAGTTTGCCTTTCATAAAGAAGTGAAACACTGTTCTTTCATTCCTACTGGCATTTGAGTGGCCAGCCCTGCTCTCACTTCCAAACTAGAGGTCACAATTTGTTTTGAATTTGAGATGGGGAAATAGATATCAAATACTGCCTAAAGCTTTCCGGGGTACCTTGCACAACCAAAAGAGATTAGGCAGTCAGAAACTATGGCACATTCTTTTCATTTTTGCTTTTAACCCTAACAGGCAATCAGTGATGCAACTCAGGCAGCAACTGAAGAGGAAAAGTTAAAAGTACATCAACGGAGACTTGTCTTGAAGCTTGAAATCTTGTGTGTATATTCTGTGTACATTTCAGTGCCCTGTCGTGGACTGCATTGTCACCGGGGATAAACAGAAAGCATCCTGAACCTGCTTCTGCTCTTTTTAATCATCCTGTTCGCTGTCATAGTTCCTTATCTTTGGCGGGGTGGGGGGGGAATATAGTGGTTAGTGTTATTAGATGAAAAAAAGTTTTTTTTTCCCTTTTCATTGGAGAAATTCATGTTAATTATTCCTCTGCACCTGCCTAATGGAGCTGAAGTAATTCAATTGTCATATTGTTGTAGATTGTTGCTTTGTGTAATGTATCACCCCTGCTGTTTCATTTAAAAAAAATTCTATACTCCTCCATTATTCAGCAAGGCCTAATGATTATTCCGGCATTTGTACATGCTGCACTGTTATTTTGATTTTAATTGACTTCACTTTTTTAATTAAGCACATTGGTTTTAACACTATTGTTGACATGCATGGTTTTGTCAGTCTCAGTATTTCTTCTACGGTATTTACAACGAAAATCTATTGATGTTTCATTTAGATGTGTTAGAAGGGAAGAGAGAAGTATATACATTGAGCTTTATCATTAAAGGTGGCATCTATTTGTGTTAGATGATTTTTATCTCATGGTCTGCCAAATGTAAAGGCATAAAGCTATTTGTTTTCTGGAAGAAATCCTTTGTGACGGGCTTTTGCAGAATTCTGGATCTTGGCCTACAATGAAATCTTGATTTGCCAGTAACATACTGGGATTTTGAGAAGCAGCATGGCCTAGTGGAAAAAGCATGGACGTGAGAGTCAGAGGACCTGGGTTCCAATCCCGGTTCCACCATTTGGCTGCTGTTCGACCTTGGTCAAGTCACTTAACTTCTCTGGGCTTTAGTTCCCTCATCTGCAGAATGGGGTTTCACTACCTGTTCTTCCTTCTATTTAGACTGTGAGCACCATGTGAGACCTGATTATCTTGTATCTACCCCAGTACTTGATTTGTTAAGTAAGCACTTAAAAAATACCATTATTATTATTTCTGTTTTGGTGACAAAGGCATCAATCATATGATCCCACAACTGAGGCCTCAGGGAAGCAGGGTCAGAGTGGACAGACTTGGCTGGCTGGAATGCCCAGGTTGGGGGCTTTTCAGGACCACTGAGGCACACTGGGGTGATGGAAGGGGAAAGGGAAGGGGAAGGCCCTCTGTGCCTGCCTCTGAGCCCTTGGATCTGGGCTCCATCAGCAGAGCCCCGTCCCATCCGCACTGCACTCCCTGGTTGGCTGACTCCTTCAAGAGGAGGTCTGAAGCATCCAAAACTCAAACCTAGTTGGGGTGAGTTATCGGCCTGCATCTTTGGAGGATTTCAGCTACAGAGCGGGACACTTTTACCGCTAACCGTGGAGACTGGGAAATCCTGCCAAGGAATTTCAGTGCATGATGAAAAGCCAAGCCTTGCGGCGCTGATCCAGGAGACAGCCTGCCCAGTCTCAAGCAAGCATTCCTTCCCCTTTTACACTGAGCTCTCCCAGAAGCAGTATGGACTAGTGGATAGAACACGGCCTGGGAGTCAAAGGATCTGGGTTCTAATCCCAGTCTGCCACTTGTCTGCTGTGTGATCTTGGGCAAGCCACCTAACTTCTCTGTTCCTCACTTACCTCATCTGTAAAATGGGGATTAATAATGGTGGTATTTATTAAGCACTTACTATGTGCAAAGCACTGTTCTAAGCACTGGGGGAGATACAAGGTGATCAGGTTGTCCCACTTGGGGCTCACAATCTTAATCCCCATTTTACAGATGAGGTAACTGAGGCATAGAGAAGTTAAGTGGTTTGCCCAAGGTCACAAAGGACAAGTGGCGGAGCCGGGATTCGAACCCATGACCTCTGACTCCCAAGCCCGTGCTCTTTCCACTGAGCCACACTGCTTCCTCATTTGGGACATGGACTGTATCCAACCTAATTGCCTTGAATCTACCCCAGCACTTCGAACAGTGCCTGAAACAGAGTAACCGCTTAACAAATACCATTGAAAAACAAACAAAAAAACTCCAGACAGCCTGCAAACAAATGGAGGAGATGAATAAACCACAGAGGCCGGAGGGGATGAGAAGGTAGCAGGGATGCACTTCTGGGGTAACCTAGCACCTTGCTGACAACATCCTTTAGTCTATTTTTCCCTTGAACCCACACCCCTCTGGTATTCTTTTTCATAATGTGGAGGAAAGTGGCGTCCTCTGAGAGGAAAGCAGATCTCAGGTTGGGGCTCGTATTCTCTGCAGAAGCTCTAGATATATGAGCATTTGCCCTCTAACCCCCGCCCACCCCCATCACCCCATAGCCCTGCAGGACACCTAGGTAGATTAAAATCAATTCAACAAGAGCATTTGCTGCAACCCTCACTAGAACCTCTGATTTCCTGTGACACATTGCATTCTGTCGGGAGTAAAAAGGATGAGGATTTTCAGATGCATGTTGCATGGATCATATCATGTCTAGTTGAAGCATCACGTGTCTAATTAACAGAAAGCAACAGGATATGGTTTAATTTGATATTAGCGATTGGGCACGGTGTCAAAGAGGCGAAACATGGCTGGGGTGCTTCCGGGACTGAAATTTAATACTGTCGGTGGCTCCAAAATCTGTGGCACGGGGATCTTAGTTTGGCCAAAAGAGTTTCCCCTACCCAGTAAAATATTCCTAATGGCTCATTTGAGAGAATGAGAACCCAAAACTAGCAGCAGCCTCC
The DNA here is from genome assembly GCF_015852505.1 of Tachyglossus aculeatus. NCBI lineage: Eukaryota > Metazoa > Chordata > Mammalia > Monotremata > Tachyglossidae > Tachyglossus > Tachyglossus aculeatus. Next base: position 20,855,687 of record NC_052090.1, on the reverse strand, counting down.
CATTGCCTGTTAAGTGATCTGGGATTAATAATAATAATGGCATTTATTAAGCACTTACTATGTGCAAAGCACTGTTCTAAGCACTGGGGAGATTACGAGGTGATCAGGTTGTCCCACGGGGGGCTCACAGTCAATCCCCATTTTACAGATGAGGTAACTGAGGCACAGAGAAGTTAAGTGACTTGCCCAAAGTCACACAGCTGACAAGTGGCAGAGCTGGGATTTGAACCCATGACCTCTGACTCCAAAGCCCCGTGCTCTTTCCACTGAGCCACGCTGCTTCTCTAATGAAATGTCCAGTATGGGGCAAAGTCACATGAAGAGGCAAAGTCTCGCCACCTCAGCTGTTGGCATTTAGTGTGATACAGAAGGAAGGAACAGGTCAGACCAGCATATGCCTCTCTAAGGGAAGCACATGCTGTTGGGCTGTTTCCCACCAACTGCTTTCTTGGGACCACTGCGCCAAGGGGTGGGAATCCAAGGTCCGGGAAGGTAGCCGGGAGACCTCCACAAGAAGCTCAGGGAACTGGTAGATCCCAGGAGGCAAATTGGGAGGCATGGTGGCTTAGTGAAAAGAACACCCCCTCCCCACCGCAACATTTATGGCACTTAGGTACATTTTAGTCTGGAACCTCTCCATCAACCAGTAGCATTCATTGAGGGCTTACTGTGTGCAGAGCACCATACTAAACACTTGGGAGAGGGAAGCAGCATGGCTCAGTGGAAAGAGCACGGGCTTGGGAGTCAGAGGTCATGGGTTCGAATCCCAGCTCTGCCACTTGTCAGCTGTGTGACCTTGGGCAAGCCACTTAACTTCTCTATGCCTCAGTTACCTCATCTGTAAAATGGGGATTAAGACTGTGAGCCCCACGTGGGACAATACGATCACCTTGTGTCCCCCATGAGCACTTAGAACAGTGCTTTGCACATAGTAAGTGCTTAAAAAAAGCCCACTACTTCTCCAATGTGTAATTTATTTTACTGTCTTCCCCACTGAATTTTAAACTCCTTTAGGGAAGGGATTGGGTCTACTTATTCTGTTGTGTTGTACTCTTTTAGGGCTTAGTACAGTGTCCTGGACCCAATAAGCACGTACTTCATTCATTCATTCAATCGTATTTATTGAGCACTTACTGTGTGCAGAGCACTGTACTAAGTGCATGGAAAATACAATTTGGCAACATATACAGTCCTTACCCAACAAGAGGCTTAATGAATACCATTAATTGACTGATAAAAGAGAGTTAGGAGACCTGAGTTCCAGTACCGGCTCTGCCACTTCCCTGCTATGTGTCCTTGATCAAGTCCTGACTTCCCTGGGCCTCAGTTTCCTCATCTATAAAATAGAGATTAAATACCTGTCCCCTCTCCCCTAAGACAGTGAACCCCATGAGTCCAGTTCCTGTGTCCGATGTGATTGAACTGTACCTACCCCAGTGCTTAATGAAGGGCTTGGCACAGAGTCCACACATTACAAACATCGCGATTATTATTACTAGGAGGTCAGGTGCTGGAGCAATCCCCTGGAAGAACCCCGGACTGAACAGTTGCCGACTTGATCTGGGTGGCCAGGGCACCATCTGGGTAAAGCAGAAAGAATCTGCTGCCGGAGCCAGGGGCAGGAAACCATCAGTGCCATTTGGCTGGAAAAAGAATGGGGGTAAAATGTGCCAGGGGGACACTTGCCAGGGAAACATTCGTTCATTCATTCAATTGTATTTATTGCACACTTACTGTGTGCGGAACTGCACTAAGCGCTTGGGAAAGTACAATCCGACAATGAGCAGTGACATTCCCTGCCCACAATGAATATCTCAGTCCCCATCACCCCCCATGGTCAGCGCTGGGAAGGGTGGGATCTCGGGAGCAGAGGCCCCAACTGAATCAAGCAAGGAAGCTTCAAGGAGCCTTGCCTCTGCTGCTGGGAGTGCGATTGTGTAGAACCACATCCCAGAGAGGCCCTGGGCTGCGGCGGTTCAGACGGAAGACCACGAGGGGGTCGACAGCAGGCCGCTGGCCTTGGGGGGGGTGGCCTAAGTTTGCGGCCTTGGCCGTCCCACAGCCCAGAAACCATCCCGAGCACCAGAACCATCCCCAAACCCACGCTGTGTGCCATCCAAGTCCATGCCGACTCGGACACTCGGGTGGGCTAATGCCTCGATAGGCGGTCACCACCCTGGCTTCGGGGCCCGATCGTACGAGAAATCTTTCGAGAGTCAGGACCCATCTCCGCCTCGCTGCTACGCGAGGGGATAATCAAGAGTGACCCCAGCAATGTCACCAGGGGTTCCAGATGGTCTATAACCTCCATCCTCCCCTACCCCCCTGTGATTTATGGGAGCCGATGCAGTCAATACATCGGGAACAATAGGCAGGGTGGGGGGAGGGGGCCCAGCTGACCAGGGGACCAATCCCAGGACAAGCCGCAGAAAGCTTGATGCCAAAAGCAATTGACAGAGTCGTCAAATCCATTTCTGAGGGTGCAGATACTCGGCCATTCAATCTGATTGTGCACGCTACACCTGCCTCTAATTCAGATAGTCCCAGCCCAGTGGGAGGCCATCTCAAGGACCCGACCGAAGCTAACGGCCATTGTCTGGGCTGCCTTGCTTCACACGGAATTCTGTCACCTGGGAACCAAATGATCCTTTCAAGGGGGGGAGCGGGGGATTTAGTCCCCCAGTGTTCAGCACTGAGTCGACACCCCTCTCCCACACCCCAACCTAATCCCCAATCTGTAACCTTGGTGAAACAGCGCTCCGGGACAGGGTACACCTCTGCACAACTCTCTGATTGTGAGGGTGCCTTCCAGTTGCAATGTCCGGGTCCTCTGCCAGAAGTCAAATACAATCGTAATAAAAATGGTACTTGTTAAGGACCTACTCAGGGCTGAGCACTGAATTAAGCGCTGGGGTAGATTCGAGATAATCAGGTCAGACACAGTTCTCATCCCATGTGGGGCTCACAGACAAAATAGGAGGGTGGGCAGGCCTGGAATCCCCATTTCACGAATGAGGACACTGAGGCACAGAGCAGTTAAGTGCCCTGCCTAGGGTCACACTGCAGGCAAGTGGCAGAGCCGGGGAATAGAACACAGGTCCCCTGACTCCAAGGCCCGTGCCCTTTCCCCATGACCTCACTGCTTCACCAAACTACCAAGTGTCCCAACAATTCAAGAAGCTATTTTCATGCCCAGGGTAAGAAATCAGGTCCACCAACTTGGTATGATGTTCAAACTGCTGGGAAAGGAAAAGCAGAAGGTTCTCTGGGGAGAGGGAATATAAAGTACATCCACTGGGGGTGTGGAGGACACCCAAACGTGTCTGCTGGGTGACCTTGGGTGAGTCACTTCACTCCCTGTGCCTCAGTTACCTCATATGGAAAATGGGGATTGAGACTGTGAGCCCACGTGGGGCTGGGACTGTGTCCAATTTCCTTTGATGGTACCCACCCCGGTGCTTCATACAGTGCCTGGCACATAGTAAGCACTTTACAAATACCATCTGCTGTGTGATCTTGGGCAAGTCACTTAACCTCTCTGGGCCTCAGTTACCTCATCTGTAAAATGGGGATTAAGACTGTGAGCCCCACGTGGGGCAACCTGATTACCCTGTATCCTCCCCAGCGCTTAGAACAGTGCTTTGCACATAGTAAGCGCTTAACAAATGCTTATTATTATCATTATTATTATTATTATTATTATTATTATTATATGGGCACTGCCCTTAAGGAGCTTGCCTGGTAGGAGTTCAAGTTAATATATATCTTTTTGGGTTTGATTGGGATTGATATCCCTCCCGATCTTTCCTGAAAGCCCAGTCTCACAAAGAGAGCAAAACCCAGTCAATGAATCATATTTATTGCGTGTTTACCATGCTAAGAGCACTGTATTAAATGCTTGGGAGAGTACAGTATAACACCAACTTGAAAAAAAATCCTCTTTTCCTGTATTGCAGAGGCTGTTAAGTGGAAATACTGTCCCTCATCCCCTCCCAGCTAATTCTCTTAAAATGTTGGGCTGCAGTCTCGCAAAACCCAATGGGAAGGAAAACCTCACTTTATGGTGGAGTAGTGTGACCAAGAGAAAGGAGCCCAAGCCTGGGAATCAGAGGATTTAGGTTCTAATCCTGGCTCTACCAGCTGTCCGCTGTGTGACCTTAGGCAAGTCACTCCATTTCTCTGTGCCTCAGTTTCCTCATCCGTAAGATGGGGATTCAATACCTGTTCTCCCTCCCCCTTAGATTGTGAGCCCATGTGGGTCAGGGATTGGGTCAGAACTAATGATATTGTATCTACCCCAGCGCTTAGTACAGTGCTTGACACACACAGTAAGCGCATAGCACATACCTTGATTACTATTAGTACTGATGGAGTCTGTTGCTGTGCCCTGGCAACCCAGATCTTTCTTTTGTCTCCTTGGTGTCCTATGTCCAAACAGGCTCCCATGAGAGCACTCTAACTGACCAAGAGGCTGAGTGAAAGCCCTGGATACTGCAGATCTGGACTGCTTTGCTAAGAGACCCAGCCAGCAATCGACCTGAGGGTTAGTTTTCCTGAATCCACCTGGCCAAAGAACCACGGTTCTCTCCTATCTACCACCCCCACCAGCTAAAAAAGCGTCTGCAGGGATTGATGGTCGTCGACCGAGTCACATTCCGGTTTTCTAAAAGCTGGCCTGGAAACGGACTCCGCCTCGCCGACCAAACGTTAGCCAACCGTTATCTTGCATTCTCTAAATCAGTAAATTACAATTTTAAATTAAATTTCAAAATGCCTTCGATGCTATTTTATTGAGAACAAAAAAAAGCAATTTGGGATCTAAATACTGAATGACATCACTAATAGGAGAAAAGGTGGAGAAAACGATCTTCGGAAATCCCCAAAGGAGGCATCTTATTAGTGAGATAATAATCCAGCCATAGTGTTGGTAATGAAACCCACCACAAAAGAATAATTCTGTTCAAATGAAAGTAGCATCGACTGGGGGAAACACCCAGATGAAGGGGAAGTTGAGATGTGGTCTGAATACCGCAGGCCCACGTTTGTGGAGGACAGGAGCCACATCCACACACAAAATGGCCCCTCTTGCCCCAAAGATCCCACTGGGGAGCAGCGATAAATTCTTTGAAAAACCTTCCTTTCAAAAAGGTAAGTGACTGTCCTGCTTACTTGAAGAAGATTGCCTTGTGGATAAAGCATGGGCCTGGGGGGTCAAAAGGGCCTGGGTTCTAATCCCAATGCCGCCACTTGTCTGCTGTGTGGCCCTGTGCCAGTCTCTTCACTTCTCTGTGCCTCAGTTACCTCATCTGTAAAATGGGAATTAAGACTGTGAGCTCCATGTGGGACAGGGACTGTCTCCAACCTGATCAGCTTGTATCTACCCCAGTGCTTAGAACTGCTTGACACATATTAAGTGCTTAACCAATAGTATTATTATTACTAATATTATCATTAGTAATAAGAAGAAGATATCCCCAGTGGTGAAATCCACCCATGGGTGCATGTGTAACTGAAAAGGCCAGCGGGGCCCTACAGTCCGGACAGCAGGGCCCCCACGGGCTGCCCTCAGTTGTGCTGCCGTGTTTATCACATGGATGTCTGGCACTGCCAAAAAATTCCCTCTGGATGAGGCAGGCAGGCTGCCCCTGCCACAACCGGACAGGGCCTCTGGGGCATGAGAATCACATGGATAAACCAAGTGTATCTACCCAAAGCTCAGCACAAAGTCCGCACATAAGAAATCATAATTAGAATTACAGTTTCCCGGCAAGAGTGGGAATAGGTTGCCCCAGCATGGATTTTGCCACAGGGGGATGGAGGGGATGAAAGGTCAGGACATCCGGTTTGTTTTCTGGAATGGCAACTTAATGCCACAGAAATCCTAAGAATCTCTGCCTGCTCATGCACAGGTTATTAGAGAAAGACTCTTCAACCATTCACGTATCTGTTACTTGGCCTGCAGTGACTATGAAAGGAGAGGTCCTAATATCTAGAGCATCCTATAGGATCAACGTCCCATTCATTCATTCATTCATTCATTCAATCGTATTTATTGAGCGCTTACTGTGTGCAGAGCACTGTACTAAGCGCTTGGGAAGTACAAGATATAGAGACGGTCCCTACCCCACAACGGGCTCACAGTCTAGAAGGGGGAGACAGACGACAAAAGACAACATGGAGACAGGTGTCAAAATCATCAGAACAAATAGAATTAAAGCTATATACACATCATTGACAAAATAAACAGAATAATAATAATAATAATAATAATAATAATAATAATAATTGGCATTTGTAGTAAATATGTACAAGTAAACATGTACGTTGTTCTCTTCCCAAGCGTTTAGTTTAGTGCTCTGCACCTAGTGAGCGTTCAATAAATACGATTGGTCCCAGGGCCAAATTCTTTTTTTGATGGTATTTGTTAAGTTCTTACTATATGCCTGGCACTGTTTTGTTGTCTGTCTCCCCCTTCTAGACTGTGAGCCCATTGTTGGGTAGGGACCGTCTCTATATGTTGCAGACTTGTACTTCCCAAGTGCTTAGTACAGCGCTCTGCACCCAGTAAGTGCTCAATACGACAATGAATGAATGAAAAGTAGATACAAACAAATCAGGTTGGACACAATCCCTGTTCCGCATAGGGCTCTCACAGTCTTCTTCCACATTTTACAGATGAGGTAACTGAGGCCCAGAGAAGTGAAGTGACTTGACACACAGCAGACAAGTGGCAGAGCTGGGATTCGAACCCAGGACCTTCTGATTCCCATGCCCATGTTCCATCCACTAGGCTATGCTTTGTCTCAATTTTCCACTGTAGTATGTTCCAATCGCATAGTTCTGTGCACTGCACTCAGTGGGAGCTTAGTAAATACCACTACTACTACTACTACTACTACTACTACTACTACTACTACTACTACTACTACTATGAAATTCTTGACCCTGCCAGTGGAAATATAGGAGTAGTGTGGCCTAGTAGAAAGAATATAGATCTGTGAGTCAGAAGACCTGAGCTCTGATCACTGCTTCACCATTCACTTGCTGTCTGACCTTGGGCAAGTCACCTCACTTCTCTGAGCCTCAGATTCATCATCTATAAAATAGGGCTGTCACCTATTCGCCTTCCCCGCTAGACTCTGAGCCCCAGATGGGACAAGGACTGTGTCTGATCTGATTATCTTTTATCCACCCCAGTATTTGGCACATTCGGGAAGGGAACATGTCTACCAACATTGTTATATTGTACTCTCCTAAGAGCTAGGTACAGTGCTCTGCACACAGTAAGTGCTCGGTAATACAATTGATTGATTAACAAATACCACCATTATTATCACTAATATTAAGGTTGACTCAGTCTCTTCCCAAAGCTTTGGGGATCAGTGAATTTGAACCCCAATTTCCCCTGGAATTTGTCCAAACTTATTAAATTCCTCCAGTATACAAGGTTGGAAAAGAATGGATTATTTAAGAAGGAGTTTAAAAACATCATCTTAGTTTTCACTTCTACCTCTTCCTCCCTAAAGAACATCTTAAATTGTGAAGCCCTCCAAGCACTAGAACCTCTTTGATGTATATTAGAATAATCTAATAATTAACCTCAGAATGGAGCCGCATGACATAGTGAAGCAAAACGAATCGGTGCTTCTGATGAAGGCAACTCCAGATCAGACGGCCCCAAGGTATTGCGAAGGCTATTTCTGACTCTAGCTAGAAATGGAGGGGCTCCCTACTCTCCGATTGACAAACTCCTCTGTCTTCTCACCAGGTGATTCCTTCAGAACACACTTCCTGACCAGTTTCTGGGAGCAATGGCCATAGAAATGTGGTATTTCCTTGAAAGTCTAGAGAGAGAAATGGCATCTTGCTGCTTTCCTGCCCAATTTGCATAATGCATTTATTTTGGGTGAGGTGTTAGAGAGAGCCACCCTCCCTCTACCATCACTAGAGTCTGCTCTCTAGGAGTACTGTTCAGTGGGGAGTAGTTTATTCAACACTTTCTATTGGTCCTGCCACCAGGTCTACATATTAGCCCAGCTCCAAAGTCCTCTGGTTTCTAACACAGAGAGCTGGGCAATGCTTTGTTCCCTTACTTTCCTCTTTCCACCAGGCACTTGAGATGGGGATAATGGCCCTGCTCGAGGCTAGAAGGAGAAGGAGGGTTTCTCACTTCCCCAGAGGGTCATTTGACAAAGATCATTACTGTTCTTGCCACAGAAACAGGCACGCATGCAGATGGGGGCTGAACAATTGCGAAGCGATGTGGCCTAGGGGATAGAGCATGGGCTTGAGAGTCAGAGGGACTTGGGCCCTAATCCTGGCTCTGTATGTGTCTGTTGTGTGACCTTGGGCAAGTCAGTTCACTTTTCTGTGCCTCAATTCCCTCATCTGTAAAACGGGGATTAAGAATGTGAGCCCCATGTGGGACACTGACTTTGTCCAACCTGATTAACTTGTTTCTAGCCCAGCGCTTGGTACAGTGACTGGCACATAGTAAGTGCTTAATAATAATAATAACAATGTTGGTATTTGTTCTAAGCGCTGGGGTAGATACAAGGTAATCAGGTTGTCCCACATAGGGCTCACAGTCTTCATCCCCATTTTCCAGATGAGGGAACTGAGGCACAGAGAGGTTAAGTGACTTGCCCAAGAAATACCATAAAAAAACTGCTGTTTGATGACGGTGAGTGTTGGGTTTAACTACAAAGAAGGGAATAGCAGTCTGTCTTCTAGACTGTGAGCCCACTTTTGGGTAGGGACTGTCTCTATATGTTGCCAACTTGTACTTCCCAAGCGCTTAGTACAGTGCTCTGCACACAGTAAGTGCTCAATAAATACGATTGATTGATTGATTGCAACCTTTTCCAATATTCTGTCCAGTGTATGAGAGTGGGTCAAATTGAAGGAGGAAACCATTTTCCACCTCCACAAACTTCCACCAATCCTGCAACTAAGTACAGTGCTAAAGGCTCAAGACCCCAAAGAAACATGGCTAGGCCTGAAAGAAATCAGATAGTGGGCAAGAATTCCAGTGGAAAATAAAGCCCCCCATCCTCCAAGCCTGATGCTGCTTCTGCCATTGGATTGTTCCAACCCGCACACACCACTTCGCTAAGCGCTTTAGTAAGACCCACCCAAGGACTAAGCCTTGTCCTGCCTAATGGGGTGCTCTGCTCTCTACATGGGAAGCTACAGACTTTACCAACTCTGGGAAGGGAGATTAACACAGTCAGCGGAAGCAAAAAGAGAGCCCCCACATGTAATCCCTCCAAGCATCCTATCCTGACTGGTGGTGAGAGGGTCCTTGGCCAGCTGGACCATTCCTCTGACCCAGAAAAGGCCTTGAATATGGTCTTATGCTGTGGGGGGTGGGGGGTGGGGTGTGTGTGTGTGTGTGTGTGTGTGTGTGTGTGTGTGTGTCCCCGCACGCGCGCATGCACACACGTGCACGAGGGACATCACATGTGAGAAGCAGCATGGCTTAGTGGAAAGAGCACTGGCTTAGAAGTCAGAGGACATGGGTTCTAATCCTGGCTCCACCACTTGCCAGCTGTTTGATGTCGGGCAAGTCACTTAACTTCTCTATGACTCAGTTACCTCATGTGTAAAATGGGGATTAAGACTGAGCCCCAGGTGGGACAAACTGATAACCTGGTATCTACCCCAGTACTTAGAACAGTGCTTGGCACATAGTAAACACTTAACAAATACCATCATCATCATCATCAAATCCATCCCTCTCCCCTCACAGTGCCTGGAACAAGAGAGTGGACCCATTTTGCTCCACCATGTAGCATGCTGGGGGCAGGCCTGCAGGTGAGATGACAGGCTCCTGCTGCAGGGAGCCAGCGGCCCCTGCTCTGCTCCAAGCCGCCCTTCCCCTGGGTGACTGAACAAATCTCCAGGTAGGGGGTGGGCACCTGCCAGGGCCAGGAGCTGCCTCCCAGCGAGCGACGTTCCTGTCACGCGAGCCCTCGTCTGCTCTTAACAGGCATTGGAGGGCGGTGCCGAGGGAAGAGGAGCCCAATTAATCCCATCCTCAGCCCCAGATGGTGGGTTCCTGGGTCCAGGGGACCCACTGACCAGACAGTCAGGCTCGGTAACCCACATGAAGCTCTTGCCCTGGACTCGGGCATGGTGTTCTGAACCAGTTCCACCATCTCTGCTATGCTAAGCCCCCACAGATTGCACTTGGCCCTTTGGGCAGAGGCTGGGACAGCTCTGGGACAGCCAGGAAGAGGGCAGACCTCAAGTACAGTCCTCTGGGACCCTACAACCCAGGTCTCCTCATCCACAGGCCCAGGTGCTGGCCACTTAGGCCACACGGTCTCCTGCTGGTGGCCCCTGCTACATATGGGGGACAAAAAATGAAGTCCGAGACATGGTTCCTGCCTTCAAGTAACTTGCAGTCCCACGGGTCGAAATAGGTTAATTGCAGACTAGCCAATGTGGCAGTGATAATGGGCATTAATAATTATAACAGTATTTGTATTTAAGTGCTTGCTATGTGCCAAAGACTGTACTAAGCGCTGGGGCAGATACGAGATAATCACCTAAGACACAGTCACAGCCTAAGCAGGAGGGTGAACAGGCATGAATTCAAAATAGAGCCCAGGCCCACACAAAGCCAAAGCCCGAAGATGTTACGCATGGGGATACCTACGCTGACTAGGGTTGCCAGAAGGGCTCAAGCATGAGAAGCAGCGTGGCTCAGTGGAAAGAGCACAGGTTTTGGAATCAGAGGTCATGGGTTCGAATCCCAGCTCTGCCAATTGTCAGCTGTGTGACTTCAGGCAAGTCACTTCTTTGTGCCTCAGCTACCTCATCTGTAAAATGGGAATTAAGACTGTGAGCCCCCGTGGGACAACCTGATCACCTTGTAACCTCCCCAGTGCTTAGAACAGTGTTTTGCACATAATAAGTACTTAATAAATGTCATCATAAAAGTTGTTGGTAGCACCGGCAGGAGGGCAAGTCGAATTCCCATCAGCTTTTTGGTCAGGTCCCAGGGCGCTGAGCGGAAGCCCCTCTACTTCCCCACCCAGGGTCCCAGCTGCCACTGCGATGACCTTCGGGACTATGCAGGGTCAGGGAAGAGGGGCCAACTGGCAGCGCAATCCACCCACCGCGGGTCTTCCTAGCAATGGAGCAATGGGGAACACCAGAACAGAGCAAGAGCTGAGTTTCCAGGAGAGCTTGGGAGGGAGGGAGGGAGGGATGACTCTGCTGTGGCAAAGACGAGTCGCTCGTCCTGCCACAATCCAGTCCTGAGTACGCCTGTCTCTTTTCTGGGACTTGAACTGCAATCAACAGACAAGAAGTGGAGGCAGGAGGGAGATGAGGTAAGCTGGAGTTGAACTTCAACACAGACCCACAAAGGAGTGTGTATTGCTCAATTTTCAGGCCTGGTGCCCTTCAAAGTGACAGGCTATTGTTTGGCCTGACAGTAATTGAGCAACAAGGAGTCAACTGTACAGAAGAGAAGGTTGGGTGAGTCTCAGTCAAAAAGCTTTTGGAGGGTGACAGACATTTTCCATTTGGGGGCCAAACTTGCTTCCTTCTCCTCCTCCTGGGTGGGTCCAGGTGGCTCCGAGTCCAAGTCCAAATCAACCAATCAGTCTATCAATCAGTGGCATTTATTGAGCACTTACTGGGTGCAGAATTCTGTCCTAAGTCCTTGGGGAGAGTACGATAAAGGAAAAAGACCTGGTTCCTGTTCTCAAGGCGCCTATACTCTAACAGGTGGGACAGAGTAATTTACAGATAGGAATGAAAAGATATTGGAAAGAGGGATGAGTGAATAAATGAGTGGGTAACAAGAACAGGTCAAATGCTATGTACTAAAGCGACAGGGTAAGTGTTCAGAAAAATAAATTTCAGATAGAGAAAAAAACTTCATCAGGGAAGACCTCCTGAAGGAAGGAGGTCACAAGGGGGCTTTCACAATTGGGAGAATTGTGATTAATCCATCAATCAGTGGTATTTATTGAGCACCTACTGTGTGCAGAGCACTTTTCTAAGCACTTGGGAGAGCACGATAAAACAATAAGCAGACATGTTCCCTGCCCACAACGAGCTTACAGTCTTTGAGGGTGATCTGAAGAATTGGAAGGAAGAAGGGATTCCAGGCAGAAGGATGGACATGAGCAAGGGGTCCCCCTTTAGACTGTAAGCTTGTTGAGGGTAGGGAACATGTCTACCAACTCTGTTGTATTGTACTCTCCAAGTGCGTAGTACAGTGCTGTGCACACAGTAAGCGCTCAATAAATGCAACTGATTGATTCTTAGGCAGAACTGACACTGAAGCTCAGTTATCTTGGGAAGAATGAAGAGTGTGACCTGGGGTGAGGTGGGACAAAAGAATAGATAAGTAACGTTTGCTATGGGCCCTACCACTCTTCCCAGTGCCTTATCGGAGCCTTTGTAAATGTTCCCACCTAGCAGAGAATTTGCTCCTCAATCAGGTTCCACGGTCTGCCGGCCTCCACGGGGTCCTTCTCCCAAAGCCATTCCTCGTTCACGCCACCCTCCACCCCCTACAAACATCAACCACCCCATCACCTCCTCTGTTCAATCCAGACTTGGGCTTGTAAAATGGCAGCTCGATTCTGATTCCTGGTTCATGAGAAGGTTTCAGGAGGGGCCATTCTACAGCCACAGTGCTGAGATTGGGAGAGCTGGCTGTGCACTCTGGGGATCCGTGACAAGCCCTAGGCTCAAGGGAGATGGACTACAAATACATTATTAAGCCTTTCCAGCTGACAGGGAGGACATTTTCACATCAACAGCGAGGCGTGTCAACACATAGAGCAAGAGGATAAGCAGGCAAGGGTTGGCTCGATGAAAATTGATAGTGACTTTTGCATCCCGACTCACAACCAGTTCTTTCCAGATCGAGGCAGTTTCGGTCGGCAATTTCTGAGCCTGACCCCTGTAGCCGCCGCCCTGATTGTCAGTAGACCTGGTTTGGGAACGAGCTTTAATTCACTGACTCACAGTGCCATTGGTTATTTGCAGAACCCACCCGGGGAAAGTGCTTTTCTTGGTATCCTGAGTGAGTAATGTGACAGCCCCTCTCAACACATTTCACCTTCAGGCAATATGGGGGCTGGCATGTTCCAATCACTGACCCCTGCTTATCCGAAGTCATTGACTTCCATCAGCTCCACTCTGCAAATGGAAATGAGGGCATCCCAGGCCAAAGCAAGTCAGAGAGTCGAGGATGCTCCTCAAGAGATATAAGAGACTAGGGGGAGGAGGCAGGGCAGGTTACTGGAGATGTTTCCAGACACTGGAGAAATGCCATGTGGGAAGGCGGGTCTGTGAAAATGGAGAGGATCTGTGCTGGCATCAGCTGCCTGGGGTCAGCCCTGGGGGCGTTACAGCCCCAGCACTGTTCCATAGTCTTCTGCATCAGTGACCTCATTCTGTCCTCCTCACAGCACAGGGTGTGGTGGAATTTCGCAGAGGCAGAGATTGAGGCTCAGAGAGGCTGAGTGACTTGCCCATAGCCTGGCCTAGGACAGTAGCAGGGCTGTGATAATAATAATAATAATAATAATAATAATAATAATAATAATAATAATGGCATTTGTTAAGCACTTACTATGTGCAAAGCACTGTTCTAAGCACTGGGATAGATACAAGATTATCAGGTGGTCCCACATGGGGCTCACAGTCTTCACCCTCATTTTACAGATGAGGTAACTGAGGCACAGAGAAGTGAAGTGACTTGCCCAAAGTCACACAGCTGACAAGTGGTGGAGCTGGGATTTGAACCCATGACCCCTGACTCCCAAGCCCAGGCTCTTTCCACTGAGCCACGCTACTTTTCTAATGATGGCAACCCATGTCTCCTGACTGCTCGACCTGTGCTCTTTACAGTAGGGAACCCAGGGGAACAGGAGGTAAGTTGAGGAGAGCGATAAGATTGGAAGTTACTTGGATTTCATCCAGCCTGGAGGGGCTGAGGCCAGTTGGCAGGGTGTTACTTATTCAGGTAAGCTCATCCACATGGCACAGACCTATCTACCAATGGGCTTAGGAATGCAGATTCAGTGATGCCTCCCTACTTTGAGGACAAGGAGCTGGATGATGTGCCCTGGTCTTAAGCTTGTGAGTCCCCACTCATGTACCTTGCTTCCCAACGAGGAGAAGCATGGCTTGGGTGGAGTCCACACCAACCCAAAGCCCCCCCAAACGACCTCATTCATTCCCCAGCTGCAATCCTCAATCACCTTGGTCACACCTTCCCTCAGCCACTTCAGCACTCTTACGTACTTCTCCGTTCATTTCCTATTGATGGATTTATGCCCTTGAGTTTATCATTTCTAGCACCTTGGGCATGTTTATTCATTTATGTCAGCCTGACTCCCCTCTCAGAGTGTAATTTGCTGCTATAGTACGCCAGCTCACAGCTGTGATGCAGTGTTCATGGCAACACAGCTGCACTGGGTGGGACACATCATGTGAGGAGAATGGAGGAGAGCATGCTACCCAAGCAAATGCTGGATGGGGATCTGAAAGGGAATATGCATAGGCATGATGTGTCATTACGTAATGGAGCACAGCTTCCAACAGTGCAACACAGCAGGGGACAGCTGGGAGACCAACAAGAAGCAATGTGGCTTAGGGGAAAGAGCATGGGCTTGGGAGTAAGAAGACGTGGGTTCTAATCCCACCTCTACCACTTGTCTGCTGGGTGATCTTGGGAAAACCACTTCATGTCTCTGTGCCTCTGTGTCCTCATCTGTAAAGTGGGGATTAAGAGTGTGAGCTCCACGTAGAAAAACCTGCTTACCCCAGCACTTAGAACAGTGCTTTGCACATAGCAAATACTTAACAAATACTATTATTATTATTATTATTATTATTATTATTATTATTAGACCACTGAAGTGGGCAAACCAGACTGTCAGGCAGCAACCAGGAGGGGCCTGTTCCCCTGCAGCAAAGGTACCTCAAAGATCAGACACAGAGTCAAAAACAGAGACCCAATATGGCTCAAACTCATGAAGGTAGTATGGGGCTTCCTCTACTTTTATTCATTTTGGAAGGAATCAGTCTTTTCAGTACATCTGTTATGTATTTTAATGTCTGCCTCTTCCTGTAAACTGTAAGCTCCTTGTGGACAGGGATAATGTCAAGCAACTTTATTATACCGTACTTTTCCTCACTTCACCTCACTTCTCTCCTTCTACAGCCCAGCCCGCACCCTCCGCTCCTCTGTTGCTAATCTCCTCACTGTGCCTCGTTCTTGCCTGTCCCACCGTCGACCCCCGGCCCACATCATCCCCCTGGCCTGGAATGCCCTCCCTCCCCACATCCGCCAAGCTAGCTCTCTTCCTCCCTTCAAGGCCCTACTGAGAGCTCACCTCCTCCAGGAGGCTTTCCCAGATTGAGCCCCCTCCTTCCTCTCCCCCTCCTCCCCCCTCCATCCCCCCCGCCTTACCTCCTTCCCTTCCCCACAGCACCTGTATATATGTATATATGTTTGTACATATTTATTACTCTATTTATTTTACTTGTACATATCTGTTCTATTTATTTTATTTTGTTAATATGTTTTGTTTTGTTCTCTGTCTCCCCCTTCTAGACTGTGAGCCCACTGTTGGGTAGGGACCGTCTCTATATGTTGCCAACTTGTACTTCCCAAGTGCTTAGTACAGTGCTCTGCACAAAGTGCTCAATACGATTGATTGATTGATTTTCCAAGCACTTAGTACAGTGCTCTGCACACAGTGAATGCTCCATAAAAACCACTGATTGACTGATTCACATTTACAGTCATGGTTAGGACCTCACCATCAGCGGCAAAAATAAAGAACAGATTGGGTGTATGTGTGTGTGCATATGCCTGTGTGTACGTCATATCCAGAACAGTGCTCTAATCCTCCCTCCTTCTCCCGCTTTTTTTTTTTTTTTTTTTTTTTTGGTTTAGGAAAGTAAGAACTTCATAAGGTATTTTGTATTAGCTACCAACTCCACAGGGTTAAATAGATAAGAATTCCCCTAGCATACCTGAACATGCAGAACAGACAGAAATATTCATGTTTAGTAACTGGAATGGCACTCTTTTGAAGAATTAACTAGTGATTCATTCCATCTTAAAGCATTATCGCAACCAAAATGCACATTAGAATTAAAAAAAATAGAGCAAGAAAGAGACTCTGAACTGGCCCAAGACAGAGGACAAACCCAGCATTTCTTTATCGCTGCTTAGGGAAAAGGAAAACCTTAATTACAATACTTGTCTCTGAATAATATTTCTGTCGTAACAGCACATTTTTCAGATTCCGCAAGATAAGTGCATTAATATTTATTCAGATTCTGTGACCTTTAGATACCTCCCAGGGGTTCTATTTTCCAAACCTTGCTGTTTGCTCTCTCTCAACGCTCTTCGCTCCTCGCCATGAAGGCACGATTTTCTACTTCATATTTTCCAAGAGTCTGGGGGTCAGAAAGCAACTGGAGTCAGGAGAGGGTTTTAACCCTCACCTTGATGGAATGACTTTGATGATGGAAATGTGAGCCAATCACCAACCCAACTGTCAGTCAGTCATGGCTGACAGTAGGTCAGGGGTTGTCCCCGCTTCCTGCTCATTCAGTCCAGCATGGCCAGTCAGTTCTGGACCAAATTGAGCCCTTGAACCAACTGCTTTCAGCTTCAGTTTGGTGGGAGAATGGTTTAAGGAGGGGAATTCCTGCATCAGAAAGGGTTCCACACCCCAAAACCCCACCCTCTTGCTTTGAGGGTGGAAGCAACAATCCCCAAGTTAATTCACAAACACCTCAGCTGTGTCAGATCAACTATACCTACACTTGGCCCTTATAACCTTAATTTTACCCTCACCCTACATTCTGTGTCGACTCTGCATTCGGGCCTGTAGTTCTTTAGCACTATGATTCTCCCCCTAGCTCCACAACACTTACATACATATCCTTAGATTCTGCTGTTCTCCTTATAATTTCCTTTAGTCTTTCCCCCACTACACTGTAAGCTCCTTGAGGGCCATGATGGTATGCACCAATGCTATTGTAATGCACTCTCCAAAGAGCTTGGTGTGCATTCATTCATTCATTTAATCGTATTTATTGAGCGCTTACTGTGTGCAGAGCACTGTACTAAGCGCTTGGGTAGTACAAGTTGGCAACATATAGAGATGGTCCCTACCCAACAATGGGCTCACAGTCTAGAAGGTACGGAGGCGGGTTGGGGCCCTCCAACTAGGCCACTGCCTGGTGTGCCTCAACCATGCCCAGTCAACGCCAAGCCCAGGCCCCACAAACGGTTGGGGGGCCAACCCCATGATGGGAATGGGGAAAAGCATCAGTAAAGAAGCAGCTCTGTGCCTCAGTTACCACATCTGTAAAATGGGGGTTTAAAACTGTGAACCCCCCGTGGGACAACCTGACCACCCTGTAACCCCCCAGCGCTTTGCACATAGTAAGTGCTTAACAAATACCATCATCATTCTCATTAAAGACGTCCCCTTCTCCCCTAATTTCCTCATTTCCAACTCTCTTAACTCCCCAAGTCCTAGCCCATCACCCAGGGGGGCGGGGCACACAGTAAGCACTCACGAAATAGCGCCAACTGACTGACTGAGCAAACTGCCCTTTGCCCAAGTCTGAGAATGTCAAGGTTTCACCTCAATGTAACACACCCAGCCCAGCCACTGTCAACACTGATAATGGGGAAGAGTGTCTGGAGTCTAGAGAAGGAGAACCAGGGAGTGTGGGACACCAGCAGAGATGGGCTACACATTAACTGGAAATGCTGCCAGAAGTGGCAGGGAGCCGGGGGAGGACCACCCACCAAGACCCAGTACCTAGGAGAAAGACCCTGGGGAAAGAAGCTGAATGTAGGGTGCTGATATGATGCTAATGGAGGCTCTGCCTGGACCACAGGCAGACTGGAGATTGTGTGTGTCCGTGGGGGGAGTTGGACCACATAGCCTGGAGCTCTTGGTTCTCACCACTTGCCTCCCTGCTGCTCTGCTGGCTGCTCTCTGCCTATCAGAGGGGGCCATCCCCATGGCCAGCCTGCTTCTTTCCCAACCATGAGACTCACTAGCTGGTGGCAAATAAATCTGATGGCATTCCCTCCGTTATAACAGACTACTGAATTTGACGGATAGGGATCCAACATCATGGGCCAGGAAGGGCTCTTCGGGGCCACTGGAAAATACCTTTTGGCACATCAGGAATAGCCAACCACTCATTGTCAATGAGTGACACAGACGGGCGTGAGTCAGGCTCCCCTCATTCCCAATCTCCCCTTCCTGCTCCAATGGAGGCCATTTGGCCTGAGGGAAAGAACATGGGATTGGGAGTCAAGAGGCCTGTGTTCTAAACCCAGCTCTGTCCCTGGCCTGCCGGGTGACCTTGGGGAAGTCACTCCGTCTCTCTTGGGTCTCAGTTTCTTCATCTGCAAAATGGGGATAAGATAACCTGCTCTTCCTGGATCTTGGACTGAGCTCCTGGTGGGACAGAGGCTGGGTCTGAAGGAATTATCATGTCGCTGCCCCAGCGCTTGGCACATAGTGAGTACTTAATGAATACCAGAACGAATTAACAAATACCATAAAAAAAATTAAAAATCCCCAAGTCTCCTAACTCCCAGTCCTGGGCTCTGTCCTGAAGAGGCAGTGGCTTTTTCCTCACACCCTGTCTCCCTTTCAGAAAGTCAACAGGTCTGAGTCTCGCCATAAAACCTGGGAACTAGAAGAACATTACGAATGCCCTTTACGCAGGAAAATATGGCTTATCAATTATTCTTACTTTCTCCTCTTCTATCTCCCTTTCAAAAAGTCAACAGGTCTAAGTCTTGCCTTAAAACCAGGGAATCAGAGCACATTATGAATGCCCTTTTGCAGAAAATATGGCTTATCAAATATTCTTATTTTCCAGGGGTGGTATCTAGGATCTTCCATTTAGCCTGAATAAAACGTGTCTCAATATTTTAGGCTCAGTCATTCCGAAGTCATAGAACGATACCCGGCCCGGCTGGTAGAACTGAACACAGGGAGCGATACCTATCTACATATCAGTGGATCAGCACTTACTTTTGTCTTGAATAATTTAGAAAAACAAAGGCGGACTATCTCTTTGAATGGCAGTATTTCTTCCATAAACAGTTTCCCCAGATAAGGCCTATCAGAGACCTGTGCTAACGACTGTTTTATAACAGAGAGAATCAAATTATTATCTAATCTCACACTTGGACCAGGATGGAGAGGATTTTTTGGAAAGAAAAGGAAAGTGAACAAAGTATACTTCCTTGGCTTTCTGAAAGTCGTCTGTTGACAGCAGAACTAACTGCAGGCTGCTTGGGGAGGAGCTATTATTCTTTGTTTCAAACGACAAATGAGCTATTTTGGATATCTTATTTATAGTATGGGGAATTAATCTAGAAACCACTAGTTGAGAGGACAAGTGAGGAGATCTTCAGCACTGACTCCAGTAGCCTTCTCCCGGCAAAATCGGTTGTGGAAGTGAGAGGGCTTTGGCTCAGCCACCTTGTCTAACTTCCCCTTCTGATACATCTCCTTTAAACCTGGCAGGGACTTCCCACCTATCAGCAGGCTCGCATCCTTGCTGATTCCAGGACAGTTACTGGACAGCCTGGTGACCCTCATTCCCTCTGTGTCCACTTGTACCCTTTCCCAACATATCACTTATTGCTCCTTTGGTCTGCTTTTCCCAGTCCCACTTCTTGGCCTCTTCAGAACTGTAGTCCCCTGAGGGGCTGCGGGAGGCTCATGGGGCAGTAGGGGCAGGGGATGGGTGGCCTGAAAAGGACATGGCACCTCTCAGAGGTCTCAGGTCATGGGACAGCAGGGACAACATTTGTGACCCTCTCAAATTGGTCTCCTCAGTTTACTTGGCCCACATAGAGAAATCCCTCAATGCCTCTCCTTCCCATTGCTCTCATGCCGGGAACATCCACCCTGCCAGGGCCCACACCTTTTTTTTTTGGTTCAAAGGGATCCAAAACCCTCCACCGCCTCCAGGAAGCCTTTTCCTCATCCATTCCGAACACCTCAAGCCATGTCAACCCTACTGCCATCATTAGCACTTTTACATATTTGAGTTTAGGTATGTTTGTATATTCAGCTGCATGCTGTTATTTATTCAGCCATTTCACTTTGACATAGTCATTCAAATACCTGCTCTACGCCTGCTCTCCCAGGTTGGACGCTTCGCTCCTTAAGAGAAACCGATGGGTCCCGGCGGGGGTGCAGCCGGGACAATTGTAAAAATGGAGAAATCCATTTCTACGAAAAATGCTGGATCCCTAAATTCAAGCTCTCTCCCTGGAACAGCAGGAATTCAGAAAATGAGCCAGCAGGACAAAGCCCTTGCTTTTCCCTTAG
This sequence comes from Tachyglossus aculeatus, assembly GCF_015852505.1. Taxonomy (NCBI): domain Eukaryota; kingdom Metazoa; phylum Chordata; class Mammalia; order Monotremata; family Tachyglossidae; genus Tachyglossus; species Tachyglossus aculeatus. Next base: position 20,835,309 of record NC_052090.1, on the reverse strand, counting down.
CCAAGAAGATATTTTTATATTTGTTTTCAGTTTGCTGCTACCCCCACACACCCTGAGTTATTCACTTGACAGATTTTAGATCAGCAGCTAATCTGTCACTTTAGGGAGCGAAAATGACGAGAGGGAGAGATGTCCTAATTTATTCGTGTGCTCCTTTATCTGTCGATTCAATTTATCTAATTCATTCTTTCGGGGCAAAAGTATTGAAAGAAAATATGAGTTAATCTGAAACTCGGAGGTAAGAAAGAAGAAGGCTCTGCTATCAGTCCCCCAGAGCCGGGAGGATGCCAGGGTTGGGGTTCAGCCCAGGAGAAAGGAAAGGAACCTAGGATTGGCTGATACTTATCTGCTGCAGGGTCGGTGGTATTGTTTTGGATACCACATTACTAGAGGGGAGTTACCGACTGACAGCAGGTAGGTGCCCGCTGCTTTTGTGTACCCAGACTAGCCACATGAATCTTAGATGATGCGGAAAAATTCCAACTCCTCTACTCACACTAGGGAAACACTCGTTTGCATCACATTACAGTGCATCAAAACGCTGGAGCTTCTAAAGAAACTTTACTTAATGTGCAAGGACCACTCTGGCTGGAAGACTTCACTCTTCCAGGCAGGCTTCCCTGATTAACCTCTCATCTCCCCACCCTATTCCCCCCACACATTCTGCATCACCTATGTTCTTGGGTCTGTTTCTACAAAGCACTTCGATTCTCACCCCACCCCCACTGCTCTTATGTACAGACCCTTATATGCTGAGCTTCCCCTATCTATTATTTATTTTAATGTCTGTCTTCCCCTCTACATTGTAAGCTCCTTATGGGCAGGGAATGTAGCTACCAACTATTTTTTATTGTACCTTCCCAAGTGCTTAGTACAGTGCTCTGCACACAGTAAATGCTCAAAAGTAATTTTGATTGACTGATGTACTGAACTCTCCCAAGTGTTTAGTTCAGTGCTCTGCCCAGAGTAAGTGCTCAGTAAACACTACTGATTGGAAACCCATGCCCAGTTCAGTAGGGTCTTCATACATGTCAGTTTTATGAGACTACATGGCCCATTTAAGAGGCCACCGGTCTGGGTTTCTGCAGGCAGTCTGGTTTTAGATGGTCAGTCCAGCTTACATCTGGCCTGTCCCCTGTCCAGTACTGATCTGGAACCAGATGCTTTTATGTCCAATTTATTTCCTTTTCAACATCCAACCTCTCTCCCATGACCCCTGCTGCTGGGTTCTGCACCTTGAAAGCAACGTGAGAAGAGAATGCAAAGAATCTGGAGGGTCAGGAATCCCTGGAGAAAAACTCCGAGATTGGGTAAACTTCCACAAAATGATGCGTGCGATGTCAACATATCAAGCCGGATGCCTGGAGTAGCGTGTAGTGACATCATGCATCTCTATGTCTGGTATCCACAAGGCCTTCCTGTGGCCACCCTAAGTCTGGTCAAGGTTTTGGAGCTCCAGGGATACACTGACCGGCCCTCTAAAGGACTATAATCCATCCCTAGCTGTGTCCCATAACCCTCTGCACTGGTGCTCCTGAGGTTCAGAGTGATGTTCAGAGCCCAGAGTGATAATGATAAGATTTGAGTTCTACAAAAATGCTTGCACTACACTTTGTCCATCACAATTTAGAAATAACTGACTTCTGTTAGTAGTGAGTACTGTAATGAGACAAACTTACAGGATTTGTTAATTCAAGAGGCATACTGCCCCTTGGCCAACCTAGAGTGGAAATCCTTTCCCAGCATCTCAGATCTCTCAATCTGCCAACCTTCAGAGTTGGGGAAAGTATTCTGGTTTCTAAAAGCTTATGAATGGAATAGCCTCACAACTGCCACACTGTTTTTTTCCTTTAGCGTAAAAGACTTGATTTATGACGCCCTTGATTGCGGAATCACATATATCAGCAATGGAAAACAAATACAGGGATGTTGAGCCCATCTGTTTGCTGGTGGAGAATAGAAAAGTAAATAGAAATTTTAATAAAAGTACAAGAGTGGAAAAACTGCAAACCTATTAACTTGAAAGTTCATAGCAAGCACCTTGGTCTGTAGCTACCGTCAGAGAAATTTCCGGCAGTTAAATTAGCTGGAGGATGACACCCCTCCTGTTCCCATTGTACAATAAGAGCTTATTAAAAATTACATGGGAAAATGAACCACAAAAAGTGAAACTAGGATGCATGGAGCTCAAACAAAGCATACTCCCAACGTCATGTAAAAGCCAATAAGAATACAGACCAAACTTCAGGAAGATGAACCTTAATGCTCATGAGCATTTTTGCTGCACATTTTTATTATATAGTCACTTCAAAGTCTTGATAAACATGAGTGACAATGGCCACTGGCCACTTGGACTGGATTTCCAGAAGAATGAAAGGATGAATGATGGTATCTGTTAAGCATTTACTATGTAATAATAATAATAGTAACAATAATAATGGTACTTGCTAAGCTCTTACTATGTGCCAAGCACTGTTCTAAGCATTGGGGTAGAAACAAGTTAATCAAGTTGGACACAGTCCCTATCCCACTTGGGGCTCACACTCTTAATCCCCATTTTACAGATGACATAATTGAGGCCCAGAGAAATTAAGTGACCTGCTCAAGGTCGCACAGCAGACATGTGGTGGAGGCAGGATTAGAACTCAGGTCCTTCTGACTCCCAGCCCCGTACTCTGTCCACTAGACCATGCGGCTACCCTGCTGTGGAATGAACTCTCTTTAGAGATACTTTCTGAAACACTAAGCTTGCCTGGGCTATGTTTCCCCCGGAGTCTAGTAGTAGTGCCCGATGGGGTCATCGAGGTCTCTAAGCATGAATGGGCAGATGCCTCCATGCTGGTAAGGGCGACAGAAAGGCCCCTGCTTGTTCCACCCACCCCCAGCTGCAACCCTGATGACTCCCCTGGGGTAAACTGAGACAACAGGGATGATGGCCCAAGGTAATGGTGATATGGACTGAGCCCCCTTTTTCCCAGACTGAGCCCCCTTTTTCCTTTCCTCCTCCTTATCCCCCCTGCCCTACCTCCTTCCCCTCCCCACAGCACTTGTATATATGTTTGCACAGATTTATTACTCTATTTATTTTACTTGTACATATTTACTATTCTAATTATTTTGTTAATGATGTGTATCTAGCTTTATTTTTATTTATTCTGGTGACTTGACACCTGTCCACATGTTTTGTTTTGTTGTCTGTCTCCCCCTTCTAGACTGTGAGCCCATAGTTGGGTAGGAACTGTCTCTATATGTTGCCAACTTGTACTTCCCAAGCGCTTAGTACAGTGCTCTGCACACAGTAAGAGCACAGTAAATACGACTGAATGAATATGGGCAGAGGCAGGACAGGGCCACGGATAAGCAGGCCTGCCATGGATGGCTTTCACCCCCTCCGGCAGGCTAGGTGGCCACCCCTGTGTTTAGGGATCTTCTCTGGTATATCCTGGCTTAGGTCACCAGGCAAGATGAAAAGCATTGTGTTCTAGTGGGAAGAGCACTGGGCTAGGAGTCAGAAGACCTGGATTCTAACCCTGGTTACATCGCTTGCCTACTCTATGAACTTAGGTAAGTCACTTCACTCCTCTGTGCCTCAGTCCCCTCATCTGTAAAATGGAGATACCTGTTCTCCCTCTCCCTTCGACCGTGAGCCCATGTGGGGCAGGGATTGCGTAAAACCTGATTATCTTGTATCTACCCCAGAACATAGGCTATAATAATAATAATTATGGCACTTGTTAAACGTTTACTAAGTGCCAAGCACTGCTCTAAGTGCTGCAGTGGTACAAGTTAATCAGGTTGGACACGGCCCCTGTCCCACATTGGGCTCACAGTCTTAATCCCCATTTTTTACAGATGAGGTAATTGGGGCACAGAGAAATGGAGTGATTTACCCGAGGTCATACAGCAGACACGTGTCTCAGCTGGGATTAGAACCCATGACCTCCTGATTCCCAGGCCTGTACTCTCTCCACTCACCATTTTGTGTGCCTCATATGCCTTTGTATGTAGTAAGCCCTTAACAAATACCACAATAACTATTATTTGCTGATTCCATCAGCGAGACAAGGACCTTCTGACTATACTTCTGCTTGCAATTCTGACTGAACCAGGTAGGAGACTGCAGAGTTGCACCATGATAATCCTACCACCCAGCTAGAATGGAAGAACCAGAGGTGGGAGAAAAGACCCCTGAGGAAATTGAATCCAAGTCAGACAAATTAGCTTAGATATAATGGGCACGGAGGGGTAGATAGGGAAGGGATGGACACAAGAGAGAGTATCAGCGTGGCTCAGTGTAAAGAGCATGGGCTTTGGAGTCAGAGGTCATGGGTTCAAATCCCGGCTCCACCAATTGTCAGCTGTGTGACTTTGGGCAAGTCACTTAACTTCTCTGTGCCTCAGTTACCTCATCAGTAAAATGGGGATTAAGACTGTGAGCCCCACGAGGGACAACCTGATCACCTTGTAACCTTCCCAGTGCTTAAAACAGTGCTTTGAATATAGTAAGAACTTAATAAATGCCATTATTATTATTATTATTATTACTACAAGGAAGGAAATGAATATATTGTGTGGTCAACCTGCTTCCTGTCACCATGTAACTGGCCCATCTGAATACAGATCTGTTGCCATGACTCCCTGATACACATCCTGGAGAACCAAACAGGCATCACTTGACTTGAGGGCTGGTAATCCCAATCAGAGAATATGGGTTTTGGATACCTATAGTGTCCCCTGTTTCTGAAGGTGACTGTACAGTGGGTGAGATGGTGAACGTGATTCTCAACCCTGCTAAAATCCCTCCAATCCATCAGTCAATCTATTAACTGAGCATTGTACTAAATGCTTGGGAGAGTACAACATGACAGAGTTGGAAGTCACATTTCCTGCCCACAGTGAGCCACACCACCAATAAGAGGCTTTCCCCAAATTAAGCCCTTCTTTCTCCTACCCACCTTCCCCTCACTATCAACTAGGCACATGGCTAGGTAGTCCTTAGTACCTTTGATATTCTCCTTGCTCCATAGCATCTACATAAATATTCTTATACTCTACTACTTTCCCTATCTGTAAATTAATTTTAATATCTGTCTCCCTCTGCAGACTGTAAATTCCTTGTGGGCATAGATCGTGCCTACCAACTCTATCATTTTGTACTCTCCCAAGCACTTAGTACAGTGCTCCACCCATCATGAACACTCAATAAATACCACTGATTGATTGTTGGCATGGTTGCAAAGTCTGCTGCTGACTCTGGCATGCTAGGTCATGTTATTTCCTGGTCAGGATAGATCCTTGTTGTTTAGATGGATTTGAGCCTGTCTCCATTTCAAGCTGCCTCTTGGTATCTCAAACTATGAGAGAGCAATTCCTTTCCCGAAAGCAGAGTCTTGTCTTGTCTCGTCTCATGCCATCAGGTTGTTTCCAACCCATAGCGACACCACGGACACATCTCTTCTAGAACGCCCCGCTCTCCATCTGCAATCATTCTGGTAGTGGATCCAGAGAGTTTTCTTGGTCAAAATATGTAGAGACTGACAACTCTGCCGCTCCCTTCAAAAAGTAGAAACTTTTGGTTTTAGACACCTACTTTAATACTCTCGAAGAGAGGAAAAATATTTTCTGATAATAATAATAATCATATTTATTGAGTGCTCACTATGTTCCAAGTACTGGGACAAGGGTAGGGATGGCCATCAGACATTCAGATATTTAAATTCACGCTGAGGTACTTTGGCGATAGGCAATAGAGCAACACACCATAGAGGCATAGATGACTCATGCTGTTTTAAGTCACAACCATGACCTCAAAGACTACTTATACCTTGTAAGAAGTGGGACCCATGTACAGAAAGCACACAACTGTGGTTTCATGCATTCACCATTGCCTAAGCTGAGGTGAGTGAACTCCCTAAATCTCCTGGATGGACATTACTAGATACAAGAATTAGGAAACTCCACACCACTTTCTGGGGTCGGACTTTCATGGCAAGGTCCAAAATGCTCTCTCAGTCGTTCTCCTTTCTGCCAAATGTGGGGCTGGAGCATGAAGGACAAATAGAAACCGGCTCATCTGGGGAGCTTCGATTGGTTGCCTGCTCACTTTCACCTATTTGATTCACTCAGGAAATTGGATTTTCACACCACACACCTGATCAAGGGAGGAAGGCCTGAGCCATTCCTGAATTTTAGGAAATAATAAAACCACTGCATTTGGTTGAACTTGCCCCAGATCTGGTTTGGGTACGGACAGAATGGTTAAATGCCAATTCATGGAAAAGGCATCTCTGGAAGGTCGAGAAACTAGGCATTTTCATCTCCAGTTTACTGTAATGAAGTCGCTACTCTCTGGTTTTGGTTCTCTGGTTTGCTGAAGAGATGTTACATTCTCTCCTTTTTTCCCACTGAAAGAAAACATACCCCCACTCCCTCTCCCACCCAGTTGCTCACAGTTCATATTCATGCAAACTCGGGGTTAAATTTCAAAAACATACATGGGATATTCTCTTTGATCTTTGGCTTTTCCCTAAAAAATTTTCAAAATACATTTCTTTTTGCTGGAATGTGAAAAAGGGAGTCCTTTTGAAAGACGATTTTTCCTGACTCCATTTCTTTTGAAGTCGGGGCAAGTTATCCGTTTGTATTCCCTTTCCTTGTGAATAGAGAAATTGATTTATCCTCTAGAAGAAACCTGAAACATCACAGAAGGCAAAAGGCAGGAGGGAAGGCCACCAAACCCAACAAAACATCTGAGAAAGAATAAGGCTGTCTATCTAACAAAGGGCCACTTTGGGATCTGCTTTCCAAGTTTCCTCTAGCCAGGAGTCGAAACTGGCAGCTGTCTCTTCTGGGGAAACCGGAGTGTCTAGGTGAAGTAGCTGTGATGCCCCGACCTCGCTCAGAAAATTTGGAATCTGTTCAGCAAGGACAAATACAAAGTTAGCATGGCCTAGTGGAAAGACCATGGCCCTGGGAATCAACAGACCTGTCTAATAATCCCAGCTCTGCCACCTGTCTGATGTGTGACTTTGGTTAAGTCATTTAACTTCTCTGGACCTTAGTTACCTCATCTGTAAAATGGGGATTAAAGCTGTGAGCCCCTGTGGGACGCAGACTGTATCCAACTTGATTATTTTGTATCTAACCCAGTGCTTAGAACAGTGCCTGGCACATAGTAAGTGCTCAACAAATACAATAAAAAAACGCTAAGGAACTCTGGAACAAACCCTCCCCACCACTCCCACCTTTCAAGTGCTTACTATTTGCCATGTAGAGCCATCGTGCCACAGTGATGTCTGGGGGTTGCTTCTGCTCAGAGTGGGCCCCCGCTCACATGGCAGCAGTCTGACCTCACCTTGGAGGTCCAGAAACAGAAAGTGACAAATCCCACGGTAGCCAGAGTGATGTTTCAGCAAAGAACACCAGTGTGGCCTACTGGAAAGAGCACGGGGCTGGGAGCCAGAGGACCTGGGTTCTAATGCTGCTTTTGCTGATTGCTCTACCAATCGCTTGCTGTATGACTTAACTTCTCTGGGTCTCAGTTTCCTCAACTGTAAAATGGGGATTCAATACCTGCTCTCCCTCTTACATAAGACTGTGAGGTCCCATGCAGGACAGGGACTGTGAATGACCTAATTAACTTGTACCTACCCCAGCGCTTAGAACAGTGTTTGACACATAACAAGCACTTAACGAATACCATAAAACAAAACAAACGAACAAAATCAATACTGCTCTCCTCTAGGGTTGTTTAGTTATCTATTAATCCCCTTTATCATTTCTTCTTGCATTTTTAAACACTTCTTTTGGATGTGATTTATGGTTTCTATCCCCTACACCTAGAGTGTGAGCCCCAATGTGGAACAAGGAGCAGGTCTGAACTGTTTATCTTGTATTCACTCCGGTGTTAAGCACAGTACCTGGCACAAAGTGAGCACTTAATAAATACCATAACTAACTGATGTTCTCATAATTTGGACAGGATTGGCTCCCTAAACCTTACCAGATCCAGCCCTAGCCATTGTCCTTTTCTGTGCCAAACTGGGGACACAAAGTTCACTATCCTTTGCTCTATGGCCCCAAAGACAAACAGGCCCACAGAACACGGAAGAATTTTAATGGAGTCACACTAAACCAGAGGGATTATATGCCTCTTGGCAGAAAGAATTGTCTTCAATAGATTGGTCACAAAGGGGAACATATGCCCTAGCTGGGATCCCAGACCGAAACGTGCCCAAAGCCCTGACGTCACTACCTAAAGAAAAAGGTGATAAAGTCACGGCAGATACATCGCTTCAACAACACCACCTTCTCAAATCAACTGACAGCCACATACCTGGAATTGAACATGATGATGGAGAATGACATTGAGAAGGGCAAATTTGTCAGCCAAAAGATGCTGATTAACATGGCCAGGATCCAAAGCAATATTGCTCCCCTGGAAGTCAATCCAGAAGATTTCCATAACCCTGGGCCTTTCCCCTTCTGCCTCATATGTATAATTTTTTATCACGAATTAGACTCGACTAGATGAAGGAGAACTCTGAGAATGCTCATAACTGGGGAACAAGTTGAATTCCAGTAGTCTCCCCAATAATCACATCCAACCAGAAACCCAAGTGCAGGTGAACAACGATGCACTGCCCTGTACCCGACTTGTCTGCCATATGAAGGCAGGGTCATCTATCCGTGTCCTAAATGACTTTAGAAAAAAGCCCAGCAGATATTGACTTACTGGACGAGATCAATAGCAACTGTACAACAGAGATTACACTGTCCAGCGACCCATTGCTGCATCGATATCTACAAGGGAATGAGGCGAGGCAATACAATATCCCCGAAGCCTTTTCCTACAGTCCCAGAGTTGCTCTTTAACAGAATCAACTGGGAAAATGTAGTTCACGTAGAAAATGAATGGCTAATGCATTTTCTCTTTGCCAATGACTGACTATTATTTGCCTGCAGAACTGGAGAGGAAACTACAAAGCTTCCTGGGGAAATGGGCCAGAATCGGTCTGGAAAAGAATACATGGACACCAAATGGTTGTTACAAATGGCAGCGACCAGAAGTCTTCCCAGGTTTAGACAGAAGAAATTAAGAGGCTGACAGATACATTCATCTTTGTCAACATGCAAACAAACAAATTTGATGGTGAATGCAGGAGTGGAAGGGCAGCATGAGAACATTCTTACCATTGAAAAGCTATTTGGAAAGAGGGCTTCTTCAAGTTCCTGGGTCAACTCCAACAGTGTGTGTTTCCCAGGAGGGAGGGGGTGGTCAGGGAGATGCCTAATTCCCTGGGATCAATACAATCACTCTGGTCAGTGGACATGGAGAAGCAACATGGCCTAGTGGAAAAAGCACAGGCTCGGGAACCAGAGGACCTGGGTTCTAATCCTACCTAATTATACTATGTGACAGTCACTGAACTGAGCACTGGGATCAGTACATGCAAATTGGGTTGGACAGTCTCTGTCCCACATCGGTCTCACAGTCTGTCACCATTTGTCACAACTTACAGGCCTGAGAGTCAGAAGGACTTGGGTTCTAATCTTGGCTCCACCACACCTGCTCTGTGACCTTGGGCAAGTCACTTAACTTCTCTGTGCCTTGGTTACATCATCTGTGAAATGGGGATGAAAATTGTGAGCCCCATGTGGGACAGGGATTGTGTCCAACCCGATTAGCTGTTATCTAACCCAGCATTTAGAAAAGTGTTTGACATATAGTAAGCCCTTAACAAATGCCATCATTAGTACTGTTGTTATTATTATTATTATCTCTCATCAGCATGAGAGATGCTGATCTCAACATGGGGATTCAATACCTGTTCTCAACCTGAGCTTGAGAGAGTCACAGCACAGCCTAGTGATAACAGCAAAGACCAAGGAATTAGAAGGCAGGAGACTTGGGTTCCAGTCCCAGCAATGTCACTGGCTGTCTGTGTGACTTTGGGCAAGTCATTTCACCTCCCTGTGCCATTTCCACACCTGAAAAATGGGGATAAAATCCATCTCGTCAGAATGTGAACAAACCATCCACGGATTGTTTGGTTGATGGGACAGAGAATTATCTATATGGCAGTCCAAGACAGTTAAAGTAAATCTTTTCCCCACTGTGCAGTGCATAATATCCACATATTCAAAAAGGGTTTGCCTAAATCCATGGATGAGAGAGCTATAATGAGTGAGCAAAGTAGAGGGCTCAACTGTACAGAAGAATGACAGGTCCAGGATGGAGTCATTCATTCAATTGTATTTATTGAGTGCTTACTGTGTGCAGAGCACTGTACTAAGCACTTGGATGACTTGAGGGAGGAGTTAGGAGTGTTGCAATATCCCACCTATGATCATGAGTTTATAATCAAGGAGGGTAATGACCACCATGTTCATCTAAGCATCCTTTTAAGGCAACATCAGAAACAGAACTCAGGCCTGGAAGGAACCACTGGTTTCTTCCACAGGAACAAATTCAGGAACTACTGGTGGTGACTCTGAGGGCAGGGCAACTGGAGCTTGAGAACTTGGCTCTTTGATGCCCAAAATGTGGCTTATCATGACCTCACATTTAAAAAGAGGAAAGAAAGCCCTAGTTGGCCAACTCCTGAGATGATTCTTAAATCCTTTTTTTGATGAAATCTTGAGCCCGCCTGGGCTCTTGGAGTAATTAACCTCTGCTAGATTTGCCTGGAAATGCCAGGTAATATGCTGGGTGCTAGAGGGCAACCCACTGTCCAGTACCCATTCGAGGACACTATCCACATGGAGGGACACCGTTTGCTCCCAAATGAAGCTCCCTTGCAAATTCAGCAGTGTCATTTCTACCATACGCATCTTCTACACCGCACTACTATCATGGCAGGACAATTGCTGGCATAATTACCCTTTCCTCCTACTAATATCTTATGGGAAAATGCTTAGCCCAAGAATCTGTTTTTAGTCAGCAGATAACATCACAAGGGAGGTTAATGTGCCCCTTTGACTACAGTATTTGAGTTTAAATTACTGTTTTACAAAATAAAATAAGTGTTCATTTGAGGGAACCAAAGACCAAAGGCTGCCCAAACACAATGCAGTGTTGAAAGCCTGAATTCTAGAATTCACACGGTTGTTAACTTTGCTGATTATCCACAAAATCTTTACCCAATATCTCCCATTTGATTTGCAGTGCATGGTTTCATTTGACAACAGGGGGAAATGACTTGGAAAATGGGAAATAGTATAAAACTTTGTACTAACAGCTTAAAATGTTTAACAACCTCTAAAAGTCTTCTAAGCACTCTGGAATGATGGAGAGCATCCAGAAAAGCCTAGAATAATGTTCACTTTAAAAATCAGAGCTCTTACAAATGCTGAAGTAAACCCAGAAAGCACTGCCTAAAAGAGAGGCACTAGTTATACCTGACATAAGGCACATACGCTAATCAGTGCTCTGCACACAGTAAGCGCTCAATAAATACGCTTGAATGAATATACACTAGGGTGGGTCTAAAAATCCCCCTTGGCAAATGCATGGAAATTTGTTCAGGGATATTTTGAGGCTACCCATGCCCAAACTGTTGCTAGATCAACACATCAGTGTCACACACAGTCCAGGAAGCATAGGTCCAGGTGAAGATTAGCATGTAAACTCCTTGAGGACAGGGATGTGCCAACCAACTCTATTGGACTGTTCCTTTCCCAGGTGCTAATACACACTTTTCTGCACATGGTAAGCACTCAGCAAGTACACTGATTGACTGATTGGAGTGGCTAACAAACAGAGACCTAGCCTTTACTTACATTTAACAAAGTCCCAGTCCCAATGCCAGCCCCAGAGACACGAAGCCCCCATCAGAAATTTTACCTGCCCAAATTCACTACTCAGATGGCTGCACAGGTTCTTGAGAAGCTTAAAGGAAATGTCATAGGATTTTGAATAATGTCACCCCCATCACCAACTTAAAAAAAGCCAGTCACTGCCTATCAATTCCATCACGGCCTCTCCTGGCTCTCCAGCTGGACTGGTCCCTTCCTGGCCTGGCCCGGCCCCTGGACTCACACCCAGAAACATGTGTCGTTTCAGACCCCAACAGGACCTGGGCAATATGAGATCTCTGCTGCACATCTGAGACAGGAGATATGTGCGGACTGACAGTAATAATAATTAATAATAATAATTACGGTACTTGTTAAGTGCTTACTAAGTGCCAAGCACTGTTCTAAAATGCTGGGGTAGATACAAGTTAATTAGGTTGGACACAGTCCCGGTCCCAAATGGGGCTCACACTCTTATCCCCATTTTACAGATGAGGGAACTGAGGTACAGAGAAGTGAAGTGACTTGTCCAAGGTCATACATCAGACTCGTGACAGAGCCAGGATTAGAACACAGGTCCTTCTGATTCTCAGGTCCATGCTCTATCCACTAAGCCATGCTGAGGATAATAATAATAATAATATTTACTAGGATGGTTCTATATTCCAAAAATTGTGCTAAGCACTGGGGGAGATACAAGGTCACCTGATGGGACAGAGTTACTGTCTCACAATGGGACTCACAGTCTATGAGGGAGGTAGAGCAGACATCGTATCCCCATTTCATATTTGAGGAAACTGAGGTACAGAGAAGATGTGACTTGCCCAAGATCAGATAGTTGGCAAGCAGCAGAGCCAGGTCTAAAAACCAGGTTTCCTGGCTCCCAGCCCTGTGGTCTTTCCACTAGGCCACACTGTCACTTTGCCACAGAGTTCCCTAGAAAACCACACAATCTCCAGACCACACTGGGCCACTGGCCAGTACACACAAAGACAGCTTCCCTGAGAAGTGTTGGTGGCATCCAGCACAGCAGCTAGCTGTTCACTTCCCTCTCTCCTGTCCGTGTCCTTGCCCGCTCACCTTGACCTTTCTGCACACCTTGACCTGCCGGCTGAAACCAGAGATGTGTTATCTGGGTGGGCTCTTTAGAGCACCTGCAAGCCCCCACAGGCACCCCTCGAGGGGAACCCCCAGGGATCATGACCTGGGAAAGTTGTGAGGACCACCCTTTCCCTTCAGCACCCCCATACCAAGCCACCCTCATGGGGATGCATACTTCATGCCCCCCATGGCAGCACTAAAAACAAAACCTGGGCACACTGAGCAATGTGAAGCAAGATTTCATCAGCAAAGGAGTGATCCTCTCCCCCTCTAGCGCTATAGATTCGAAGGTGGCTCTTGGGCAGAGAATCAAACTGATTCCCAAGTTGCCATCTTGGAGAGCTCACCATGGGCAGAGAGAGCACCTCCTCTCACTGTGACTGCTCATCCCACCACCCGAGTCATGCCTGTTGGGGGTGGGGGCTGAGATGTGGGAGGAGGGGAGTGCAGGCGTTGTGGAGTTGGCAGCCATGCACACACGGTCAGAACCACTGGCACAGATGTTCAGTTTGGTGGCCATTTTGTTGGCTGCTAAGAAAGACTGATGTTTAGCCCTCTGAGGCTCCACACTGCCAAAAGGAGACAGAACCATCAGTCAATCCACGGTATTACTGAGTGCTTACTTTGTGCCGAGCACTGTACTAAGCACTTGGGGGAGTACAATATAACAGAGTTGGAAGGCATGTTCTCTGCTCCCAGCAGCTGCTGAAGGGTTAGCAGAGGCCCCGGAACTCGGCTTTTCCCTCTTGGTGGACCACTCCCAAGCCAACCTCCTGTTCCAAGATGTTCAAGCCAGAGAGGCAGGCATCCTCCTGCCCCAGGTGGTCAACGGCTCAGAACTGGAAGCTATTTAGGAAGGAGGTGCAAGGAAATGCCAATCTTCCCTTTAATAAACCAGCATGTTGGAAGAAAAAATCTAGAAGGAAAACAAACACAAACCCAGTGCATTTCAGAATTTAAAGGTGGTAGGAGAAACTGTGATTTTGGGACTAAAAAAAACCCCAACTGCGTGAACTCTGTCTCGAAATCACCGAAACTTCAATCCATTGCCTAATCCACCTCTACACTTCTCCTCTGGCCATAATACTCTGATGTTGCCCCCTGGCTTTGTGATTGGACTCTCCCAACTGTTTAGTATAGTGCTCTACACATGGTAAGCGTTCCCCCTTCTAGACTGTGAGCCCACTGTTGGGTAGGGACCGTCTCTATAGTTTGCCAACTTGTACTTCCCAAGCGCTTAGTACAGTGCTCTGCACACAGTAAACGCTCAATAAATATGATTGATTGATTGATTGATTGGTAAGAGCTCAGTAAAGTGCTCAGTTCCCAGAGTCGGTCTGGGCCTCTTCTAAGCAGGAAGCACCTTAACGACTGCAGGAACAACTCTTAGCCTCTGTTTCTTCCTGTCCCTTTGCTTTCCCATGTCGATCTCTTGGACTCCGCCAATGATCCCATCTGCCATTTTTCTCCTCTCCAGGCCTTGCAATTTCTCCAGCCCCTTTCTCTAAGCTCTGCTCATTCTTCCCCTTGAACATCCTAAGCCATCTGCTCTCTCTCACCAGTGCTCCTCCTTGGAGTACCTCAGTTCCAGGGGGCTACATGCCTGCGCTCTCTGGCCATGAGTGGGTGTGAGGGAGGATCTTTTGGGGAGCGACCCAGAAAAAAGGTGTGGCATGTAGTAGTGGGTTCCAGGAGCCCTTTGCCCATGGCACACACATGCTGCCTTTGTGGCCTGGTGCTGCTGCCCAAGGCCGAGGTGCTGTTGGTGATTGTAACCTTCGGTCCTGTGATCTGTGCACAGCTTGGCCCTGCTGCTGTCTGCTGCTACTACATCCCAGAATTCCATAGCAGTGCAGCATCGTGGGATGATGTGCTTCAGTGGGTCCTTTCCCAGCTCCTCCTGCTTGCATTCCCCTCCCTTCAGCTCTCCATATGGCATTTGCTTGGATCTCCCACTGGCACCCGTCCCACAAATCTGCGCACCGTAATTCGGGAGTGACTACATTTAGGTAGACCGTATTATGCCTTTTCAGGGATGGGGTCGTTCTCGCCGACCACGCGGTGCCATTTACTAAACGGTAAACCCAGCTTGAAAAACATGCTGCATCTTCACCGTGAAATGTGCGGTAATGCCGCAGCTCTCAAACCGCGTTCGGCAGGTCCCCGAATAGTATGCAATATTTTATGGCTTTAATGAGACTCTCCAGTGGAAGAATAATTGCAATTTCAGGATCGACCATATGTGAATGGAATTATTACTGGGACGCCGCACCCTTTAGAAATTTAACGACGAAGGGTAAAACGGTTTGGACTCAGTTCTGCCGCTCTCCCGAAATCAAATCTGGTCCCCTGAATGAGAGAAATGGGCTCTTTTGTGTGTGTGTGCACATTTAGCAGTCCATTGTGTGGATTTGGTTTGCCTAATACATTTCAGTTGCTGCAAGAAAAACAACTGAACTGAAAGGGGAAAGCATCAATCTATTACTTCTCTCTAATTATAAGACCTTTCTTACTTGCCCAGGTGTGGCTCAGATTCAATCAGCCTGGGATGATCACCCAAACGCATATTTTTTTTTATCATCTTAACTATGTTTGGGTTCCTGCAAAAACAAGTCCCCAAAGTCCTGCTGGATTGGTCTGACTTCTCTCACGTCATCCGTGGTTCGCTGCAAACCACACAGGATGATTTTGTGATTATTAAATTTCAACCTCTGTTCTGCCTTTCCAGAATTCTGTCAGTACCAGCCAGACCTTTAATGTTATTTTAATGTTGGGTGGGCTTTTTTTTTTTTTTACTTTAATTCAAACATATTTTTCATTTTAAAGTTATAATGACTAAGTACACCTGCTCACTTAAAAATTATCACCTAGCTAGGCAGTTTTCAATAGCCTAATCATCTTTTGATTGTCTCTCCATGTATCACACGCAGTTCACCTGCTCTTCATTGCAACTTAAATGTTTCCTGTTTACACGTTGGGAAACACAGAAAGATGATAATATTTAGAAAACAAAGAAAAACTGAAACCTACATTCAAATGCATTATTTATATAATTATACTGTGATTAAAGTAATTATAGTTCATGAAAACTAGTTTTATTTTCTTTTAGAGATTTCCCATGGGGTAGAGCTGGGATCAGCATGGAGAAAGCACACAAAAAAGTTGCTGGGGATATTGCATGGATGAGTCACCAACACATTACTCCCCACTTCCCTCCTGAAACAAACATTCGCTCGGAAAGCTAGCTGGTGGATGTTCGATGCACTAATCCTACAGATGGGATTACCTAGATTGAGTTCGGGAGAAATGGTTAATTCTCTAGAGTTTAAACAACCTCCCTGCTGTACCTTGCTTTGCTTCACAATGGTTTTCTGGACAGGAGGGGAGGTCAGATTAATTACGTGTCTCCAGAATTTCTCATAGGCTATAGGACCACCATACTGGGCTGAGGGAGAGAAGGGAACTGGCGATGGGGCAAAGGAGATTTCAGAAAGTCACAGAAGGATGCTCTCGGTAAGATTTGCGGTATCTTTCCTGAGAAGGCATATCGGAAAGGCTTCCGGCACAGTGCAACCTGCAGGGTCATTTTTCAATGGATCCAGACCAGATGGCACAATCTGGGGCCTGTTCTTTGACCCCCACCAAAGATCCTGGTTGGTGGCTAGCCAATAATAATGATAAATTATTACAATTTTTGTTAAGTGTTTACAGTGTGCCAAGAACTGTAAAATGCGCTGGGATAAGTACAAGACAAAAAGGTTGGATACAGTTCCTGTCCTATACAGGGGCTCATTGTCTAAGTGGGATGGAAACAAGGTAATCCCCATTATTCAGATAAGAAAACTGAAGCTCCAGGAAGTTAAATGACTTGCCCAGGATCACACAGCAGGGAACTGAAAGAGATGGAGTTAGAACCAGGTCTTCCGACTCCCAGACCCGTATTATTTCCACTAGTCCACACTACTTCTCCGGGGCCATGCTGCTCCTCATTCTCCCTCTATTCTCTCCCTTCAGATATTCAGCCCAGATTTGGGGAAACTCGGGGGCCTATCCGATCCTTGGAGGTGTGTGGCAGGGAGTCAGAGAGTCCAAAAAAGCGTGTTTTAGAAACCCAAGGTACCATTCCTGTGAAGTTAGAGTTGTCCCACGCAAGTCCAGTGTCTTATGCATCTGGTGGGACTCTACTTTACTAAAACAACACGGGGGGATTTTGTGATTATTAAATTTCAATACACCATCTCCTGTCCCCCCCTCTCCACACTGCCCAGAGCCAAAGTCCCATCTCCTTGCCTACCACAGTATTCTAAAAATTCAAGGAGAAATGGAAGGTGATGAGTTCACAACAGGTCCTATAAAATCCCTGAACCACAGCTTTTAGAGACTACATCTTTGGAGATTCCAGATGGCAGTTTGAGATGCTTGGAGGCAGAAGACAGCTTGCTGCTCTTCTCTACGCCTGGCAGAGGGATTTCTCCTTTGTGGGTGACAGTTCAGAGAAGTAGGAAGTGGTGACCTTGGGGAAATGCGTTGAGTTACTTTGTGTTGTTTTAAGAGTTAGTAGCGGCATGAAAGCTAGCTAATTTGACAAGCACGGTGGCCATTTTTATACAGGATGTTATGGTTTTCAGTGGTCTGTCTCCTGCCTGGTACAGACACAGCACTGGGCATTGTTCTGTCTGGTATTTTTCTTCCAAGTGTCCAGAACGGTCTGAACAGGAGCAAGAACATATTGTACTCTTCCTGCAATCAATCAATCAATCGTATTTATTGAGTGCTTACTGTGTGCAGAGCACTGTACTAAGCGCTTGGGAAGTACAAGTTGGCAACAAGTGCACTGCAATGGCAGTGCCCCAAGGGGAAAAAGAGGAGGGAGAATGGCATTCCAGGATTCCAGGAGACTCAGGTTACTCCAGCACCAGGGAGTCAGTGGGACGGGAGCCCTAGGATGGCCATTTTCCTAGTTCTCGTCTGGGAGGCCCCATAGGGGAGGCCGCACTGGGGTCTGGGAAAGTGGCGGCAATGGTGGCTTGAACCTCTAGTGCCCCCTGTTTTCTCAGATCGCCGAGGTCACGTAAGTTGCCACATGAGCTGCTATTCAACCAGCTGCTCCTGCCTCTCCTCCCCTGGCTGCGGGTGGCACCTCGCCTCCTGACATCCTGCTCTGTCAGAAGCCCGAGGATAAAGCAGAAGCGGGAGCAGCAGCAGTTGAAGGCATGGGCAGCTCCACCATTCCCAGCCCCACCATCGTCGTGCCCTGTGCCCCTGGCATACCTGGACTCTGGGCTCTGCCTTGCCGACCGGGACTCCGGCAGGTGGCAGGTTTGGGGGGAACCCGTCTGAGCTCCTTCCTGGAAGTGGGTCGACAGAGCTCTGCCTCTACTAATGTTTCTGCATTGAGGCATTCCAAACATTACGAACAGCAGACCAGCACTGAGCAGCTACATCCTTTAATCAACTGGGAAGAGAACAGCCCTTTCTCCTAATATATAAATGTGTATGTGTGTATACACCCATTAGAACACTGTTCTACGGACTACTTCCCTTCCCACGATGGTGTTTAGAACAGTATTTGATACATAGCGAGTGCTTGATACAATAATAACAGTAATATCAATAATAATAATCATCATACATACTTACATTCAGGCACGATTGATGCTATTTTAGTTTGGGGAATTTTAACCTGTCCCAGAGAAAGTCAGTGATACTGATCGTAGGTGCAGAGAAGAAACAGATTAGATTTCCCTATAAGAGAATCCAGGTATCACTTACAATGACACCGTGCTTAAAAAAACCCAAAAACTGGCAAACAAAAAAACTCCTTGAGAAAGCTGACTCGTATTCATCCAAAGTGAGGCAGAGAGAAAACAGGCAGGTGTTTGTGTGTTAAGCATATGTTTTATCATTCAACTTTAAATAGTTTGACTTCAAATCAGTAACCCAAAAAACAGTTTTTTCCTTTCAGAAATGGAGAAAGCATGGCCCTTGTCTATTCACTAGGGAGGCACTAGAACCCCAAGGAGCAGTCCTAATATGAGGAAAAGTGCATGTAACAAAACAACAAGGATCAGAGATTTATATAGTTGGAAGGGCCCTCAAGAGACCATGAAGCCCGGCTTCCTGGCTTCCAGCAAGGGGTCTTGAGAACTCCTGTAGGAAGGATCAAGAATGCAGCATCCGGCCTCAGTGGAAGCTAGAATGGAGAGGGCTGTCTGAGGAGAAGTTTGGGAAGTTGCTAATGTTCTTGGTGGAATGGCTGGTCAATCTTGACCCCCCCTTTGAGTTTCCACAATATATTATCACTAATCAGGGCTCAGAGGTAGGCTTGCCCTGAACTATTGGGACCACAAGCTAAGCTCGTCAGGTGGTCAGTATGCCAAAGGGAGGAAAGGATGGGGAAGGAGGGCAATGACATGGGGGAGTCTAAGTTCTCTCAGGATAGACTCTCTGGGAGAAGAGAGTTTAAGGATGGAGCTGTCGAAGCCTGTCTCCACCCTAGGGATGGCTTGCAGCAATATGCATTTTACTCTTGCTTCTCCACTTAAAAATTCAAAGAGGTGGCCAATTTAGAAGTGCACTTGCTGTGGATGACTTCTGCTTCCACATTGGCATACTGAGAAATGCTTGCTTCCTGAAAATGACATCTCCATCTCAGTATGTGCACATGTGTATGCATGCTAATTTACTCCTCTTTGGCCATTTTCGGGTTGCACCCGGCATGCAAAGTCTTGAATCTTGACTCCTTTGGGGCTTGGATGTGATGACAGTTCCGGGTACACAGCAGAGCTATCACATGGCACCTGTGCACTGTGGCTACCTGCAGTGTGTAGGTATTTTTTAATTAGCTCCTTAAGCACCAGATGAGCTAATTAAAGGCATGCCCCAGAACGCAAAGGGCTTTATCGTGTTCTCAGATGAAGGCTCTTGTGTGGACCACCTAAGCCTCCCTGTGGCTTCTAGTTTCACGGTCTGGCCTTCCTTGGCTCAGTCTTTCCCATAGTTTTCCCCAATTTGGGACTCCAGTTTTTTTGTTGTTGTTTTTCTCTTTCCTCTTCTCTCTCTCTCTTCCCCCACCCCCACCCCCCACCTCTTTTCCTCCACCCCTCGCCTCCCCCAAGTACCTTTCCAGGATCTCTCCAGGAGACACTGCGGCACTGGTTCTGCTACTGCTTCTCTGGGTCCTCCAGAAGCAGCAGGAAAGAGCAGGGGTTGAGAATCAGAGGACCTGGGGTCTAATCCCAGCTCTGCCAATTGTCTGCTGTGCGATCATGAGCAAGTCACTTCACTTCTCTGTGCCTCAATTTCCTTAGCTGTAAAACTAGGGATCAATACTCATTCTCCCTCCTACTTAAGAAAGTGAGCTCCATGTGGGACAGGAACTGTGTCCTACCTGATTTTCTTGAACTTATCCCAGTGCTTAGTATATAGTAAGCTTTTAACAATTATTATTTTTATTACTGTTATCATCCGACACTGAGTTATCTCTCCTCTCTGGCAGGAAAATGACACTCTGATGTCTGCATATTATTCCAGCTTTAGACATAGCTCTTTCCATTTCCCCATGACCTTTTTCAAGACCTTTGTCAGCACTACTCATTTCTTTGGAACTTCTGTATCTTAATGTTATAAATGTATAAACTCTATGACTACACTTGCTGCTAACTACTAGCAATTCTACTCTTCCCCAGTTATTGTTTCGTTCCAATCCATCAATCAAGCATATTTATTGAGCACTTACTGTATGCAGAGCACCAAACTAAGCACTTGGGAGAGTACAATATAACAGAGTTGGAAAAATAGTAATAATAATAATAATTACAACAACAATTGTGGTATTTATTGGAAGCTCATTATATGCCAAGCACTGTAGTAAGCACTAGGACAGGTACAAGATAACCAAGTTGGACACAGTCCCTGTCCCATGGGGGGCTCACTGTCTAAGCAGGAGGGTAAACAGGCATTTATGTCCTCCATTTTACAGATGAGAAAAGAGACACAGAGAAGTTAAGTGACTTGCTCAAAGTCATGCATCACAGGCAAGTGGCAGAACCAGGATTAGAACATGTCATCTGACTTTCAGGCCTGTGCCTGGAAAGATCCACTGGGCCACACTGCTTTTCTAAAGCAGTATAAAGCTTTTAAAAGCTAAGTCCAAGTGTGCATATCTGTGTCTGCTCTCATCCTCCTATATCCAAGCTACTGTTATAATTGTGCTTTTCTTCCTGTTACTTATACATAAATTAAGTTTGCCCATCTTTTCCATGGGATTTCAAGCCCCTAGAGGGCAGGGGTGAAAGTATTCAGTATACTGTATACAGTATACTTGACGGTATACTGGTATACCATCCCATGTGCTCAGGACAGAATTCTGCACACAAAAGGAGCTCAATAAATACCACTGATGATAATAATAATGCATGTTTCACTGGTCTACTTCTCTTTCCTTATTTAATGGTCAGGCCTAAGCACTCATATCAGTGACAACTGTTGACTTTAGAAAGCAGCTGAAGAGATGGGTTGGTGAACTCATACAATACCACATAATCGATAGGCAGACACTCTCCGTACCCACAACTGAGCTTACAATCTACAGGGAGAGACTGATGTTATAATAGGTTGGGGATAGGGGAACTACTAGAGTAATAGGGGAATCAATTAATCAAAGTTATGGAGTGCTCACTGCATGCACAGCACTGTGCTAAGCACCCACGACAGTAGTAGAGTAATGAGAACTTAATGAGTTCTAATGGTTCTGGCAAGGAGCAAAACAATTCACTACATAATAATAATAATAATGATGGTATTTGTTAAGCACTTACTATGTGCCAAGCACTGTTCTAAGCGCTGGGGGAGATACAAGGAAATCAGGTTGTCCCACCTGGGGCTCACAGTCTTAATCCCCATTTTACAGATGAGGAAACTGAGGCACAGAGAACTTAAGTGACTTGCCCAAAGTCACACAGCTGACAAGTGGCAGAGCTGAGATTAGAACCCAAGACCACTGACACATCTCAGGGAAGTGCTAGCAAGCAACTTGGGAAACATTTCTCCCATTTAAGTATTGGGTCAAAAACGCCCGGTCTTGGAGCTTACTGGCCAGGTACTGGACTCCTCAGTTTAGGAGTTGATCGTGTCCCACCTGTTTTCTTGCCGCTGGAAGGCATCTCTCCCTGACTGAACTCGTTGTTAAACAAAGCTGCTCAGAATGGCAGTTGTGTCAGATTGGCAATTTACACCTTTAGAGAAGGATTTAGTAGAACTATATTGTTTTGACACATTCCTTTTCCTTTCAAGTCTTCATTCAGATTTATGGTTCTGCTCCTTTGTTTTAATCTTGACAATCTGGAGGAGTCTTAAGATGCACTTTTAAAAAATGCTCATTTTGTTGTTGTCAACAGTTGTATTTTGGGTTCCGGTGCAGGATTGATTAAGGCAGGAGCTCAGTCTGTTTCATCAAGGTACTTGCTCAAGGAAGGAGATTAAAGGAAGTGGTTCTATATGGGCAGGGAGCAGGTCCAGTTGAGTGGGTTTTCTATTTCCCCATCTACTGTCTGATTTATATAAACTAAGACTATTTCAATCAGCAGTACTTTTACACCGAAGATTTGCATTCTTTTGGATATTTTTCTCAAGTCAAGAGTTTCTCAAGATTTTTCTCAAGATATTCTTCTCAAGAGAAGCAGCATGGCTCAGTGGAAAGAGCCCAGGCTTTGGAGTCAGAGGTCATGGGTTCAAATTCCGGCTCTGCCAACTGTCAGCTGTGTGACTTTGGGCAAGTCACTTAACTTCTCTGGGCCTCAGTTACCTCATCCGTAAAATGGGGATTAAAACTGTGAGCCCCCCCGGGATGACCTGATCACCTTGTAACCTCCCCAGCGCTTAGAACAGTGCTTTGCACATAGTAAGTGCTTAACAAATACCATCATCGTCATTATTATTATTATTATTACTATTAAGTCACAATGCCTAGCACCAAAATACAATTTCACCCATGCCCCATCCCAATCTATGCCCACCATGTTCCTGAAATTCCTTTCTACAGATGAGTGGAGGTGATTGGTCCCAGAGGCCACTGAAGAGTAGAGGGAGACTGTACACAGCCTGGAAGGTTGTGCCTATTTCCCCTTACAGACTGCAAATTCTCTGTGGGCAGGGAATGTGTCTATCAACTCTAATGGAATAGAGACTGCTCTCCCAAGCACTCAAATACCACTGATTAATTGATACCTGGGGCATATGCTTATTGTCTAGGTCATCCAGCTACTTTTATTACCTACATTAGTTTCTTTTTCACTGATAATTTGAGACCATTGAAAGTACCGTCGCTGCTTCCTCTCCAGGAGAAATCATAATAATTGTGAATATGTGCCAAGCTCTGGGGAAAAGGCAGATACAGATCAAACACAATCCATTTCTTACATGGGGCTCACAATCTAAGTAGGGGAGAGAACAGCAGCGTGGCTCAGTGGACAGAGCACAGGCTTGGGAGTCAGAGGCCATGGGTTTTAATCCTGATTCTGCTGCCTGTCAGCTGTGTGACTTTGGACAAGTCACTTCAATTCCCTGTACCTCAGTTACCTCATCTGTAAAATGGGGATTAAGACTGTGAGCCCCACGTGGGACAACCTGATCACCTTGCATCCACCCCAGCACTTAGAACAGTGCTTCACACATAGTAAGCACTCAACAAATGCCATTATTATTATTAACAGGTATTTCATCCTCATTTTACAGACAAGGAAACTGAGGCATGGGGAAGTAAAGTGACTTGTCCAAGGACATTCAGCAGATAATATGGGATTAAAACTCATTCCTTTGACTCCAGGGCTGGTGTTCTTTCCATTAGGCCACACTGTTTCCAAATATCTAAAGGGTATTGGTTAAATTTTGGAATAGGTTGCTGCCTTTCCACGAAACTGGTCACAAAAGGGCTCACAAAATGTAAACTGCAATAATAATCGCAGTGCTTAGTACAGTGCCCAGCACATAGTGAGGACTTAACAAATACCGTAATTAGTTAAGTGAACAGGAAACAGGAGCACAATCAATAGCGGCAGCAGAGAGACTGCCAGATGGACCGAAATTGAGAGAGGGATTACTTTCCTAGAGTCACAGCTTCGGGAAGATCAGGATGAAACGAGGCAGTGAAAAATCGAAAGAGTTCCCAATGTGGAACAAACCCATGAGGATCTTTCCTTACTTGAAAACAATTTGGGAGGCTAGATTAATCCCACAATTAGAACCTCTCTGGTGATAGCCTCATCTTCAAAAACCAAATCCAGCTGCATGTATGTGCTACTACGGCTAGTTCCAGAAGTAAGATTACCGAGGTTATCACTTATGTGAACATAACTAGACTTTAAAATCAACCATCAAAAAGAACAGGAAGAGATTACCCATTCCTTCACTGTGGTTGGGTCCCCGGGCTAAATCAACCCAGTGCCTTTAGATAGCAAGGGCATCGAAACAGTTTCGGGCTGAACGTGGAGAGAACAAAAGAAATGTGTTTCCAGTCATGCCGCGTTCCCCTTCCGGCAGCTAGAGACAAAGTGCTGATCAAGCTGCCTCCCAGCAGGGAAACGCCAACCGAAGCCAAAAACCTATGTCGACACATCCATCCAACACAGGACAAACAGCAAATTGTTACAACCATCGTGCAGTAAAGCAAGGTGTGTTTGCACCACTAAGGCCCACCCTGGACTGGATGTAGTTTTTTAAACCTCATGGGGGCTTTGCCCTGGGAGACATGGCCAACAAGTTGGGAGAAAAATCATGAAAAGCACACGGTTCTCTTGTCTCTCCTATCTAATGTCTTATTTACTAAATCTCACTGCTTCCCCATCGAGGAGGGGACAAATTACAGAAAGGATTTTATAGGAGTCATAAATCTAAGAAGAAAGAGTTGAAAATGCAGTTGACCTTTTAAGACTCAAGTTTTCTCATAAAAGGACCAACTACCGATTTACACCATTAGCAGAGTCTTCAGTCTATTCAACCAGAAAAGATGACTTTTCTCTCAAAAGATGATGAATGGATTCTTACATACTTAACAACGATAATATTGAGTCCGAACCTCCTGATGCATAGGCAAGAGGGAGGCTTCAGCATTCTCAGAAGCATGTGGTCCTGAGAAGACCTCCAGGATGAAGACTGAAAGGGTGGGAGAGTCATCCAGAGAAAATTCCCACCTGCGGCATGGAGAAAGGCACTGGACCCAAACTGGACCCTGATCTGGGCACTTGGAGAGTTTAGAAAGAACCCGGCATGTGGCCTCTGGCTAGACTTCATTCAGGAAGCAACACAGGGAGGGTTAGTGGATAAAGCACGGGCCTGGGAATCCGAAAGACCTAGGTTCTAATCCCAGCTCCGCTTTGTGTCTCCTGTGTAACCATGGGTAAGTCACTTAACTTTTCTGTGCCTCAGTTACCTTATCTGAAAAATAAGGATTAAGAGTGTGAGTCCTATGTGGGACAGAGACTTGTCCAATCTGATTAAAATAGCTACCCCAGTGCTTAGAACAGTGCTTGGCACATAATAAGCACTTAAGTACCATCAATATTATTATTATCATTATTAACAATAACCAGGACCAGGTTGATGTAACTGTGGCTTGGTCCAAGTGTCTTGGTGTATATAGAACACTACCTGTCACAGACCCAAAAAGGAGGCCCTCCTTTTGACAGCTCCTTCAAACTTCCCTAAGCCACTCTCCCTGGTCTACCGCTATCCAAATGGTGAAGAGTCATGTGGCAACCCAAGGGATCAGGGAAGTGGGGCTGGGGTCCTCCAGGTTCCTCCTCCCCACGTACCTCACAAGAGGAGCACCTCCCATATCTGCATCTCTGACACTCCTGACTTTCCACGCTGAGCTGGCCACCATGTTCCCGCAGCCCCAACAGCCAGCTGCGTGGAGGGCAACAAAAGCCAAGCATGAGATGCAACTAGCCATCTCGTTCCTCCCCTTCCCTCCTCCCCATCGGGGGCTGGCCAGATTCACGGCCTGGTGAGGGGACGCGGAGGACAGACAGAAGGGCAGGTCCAAACGCTATTGCCCATCGTCTCCTAGTTTACCGAAGCTGGCCCTATGTGAAACAGTCACCTGGGACCTCTGCCCTGTCTCTAGGCAGCCTCTCAGTCCCAAGAGAAGCAGCATGACCTAATGGATAGAGCACAGGAATGGGAGTCAGAAGGACCTGGCTTCTAATCATGGCTCTGCCACTTGTCTGCTGTGTGACCTTAAGCAAATCTCTTCACTTCTCTGTGCCTCAGTCACCTCATCTGTAAAGCGAGGATTAAGACTGTGAGCTCAATGTGGGACAGGGACTGTGTCCAACCTAATTATCTTGTAACAACCCCAGTGCTTACTGCAGTGCCTGGCACATGGTAAGCATTTCAACTATCACAATTATTATTATTACAAGAAAGATCCCCTTCCTCTGAGGCCACTGAGCCATTCCTTGGGCAGGATGTGCTCAAGCCCTAATATCTTCGAGGCCTACCCTGACAAAAGCCCAAGTTTCAGTTCCACATCCCTCTCCCCTCCACCTTCCTGCTACTTGTATAAACAGGTGGGACAGTGGTGGGGGGAGACTCGGCCCTGGAGTAGGGGAACAGCACTCTTTGTCTAGGGAAAGCAGGGAACGCCTACCAACTCTGTTAAACTGTACTTTCCCAAGCGCTTAGTACTGTGCTCTGCATGCAAGAAGTGCTCAATAAATACTATTGATTGATTGGAAAGGCAAATGGGGTTGGAACAGTGGGTCCCAAAAAGGAGGCTGGGTGGGGCAGAGAACATAGATCACAGAGGACTGGGGGAGACACCTTATTCCATCACCCACTTGTCTCTGGGTAAGCTGAGGTCCAGCAGCAAGGGGTAAAGGGAGAAGAAGACAGGAAGCGGGATTTAATCATATTGCCCAACAGGGCCCAGCAGAGCAGAACTGGGCTCCTGGCACAGTAGGCCAGAGAAATTCTTACCTCTAATGTCTCGTCTTTAAATTAAGGGTAGGAAATATCTACCTGTAATTTCCATGGTGGTACACAGGAGAGACCTAAGGGCACTCTTACCAATGACTAACAGGATTTATGTCAGCATCTCTCGTCCGCCAATTTGAAAATGTACTGGGGAGGCAAGACAATGTGGGAGACTTTCAAGACGGAACACTCAGAACCCAGCCAACCAGCTTAAAATTTGTTAATGCCCAGACACTATTACACAGAGAAAGAGAGAGACCCGGGGACAGGAACTGAGGAATTTTCTTGTCAGCGTCTTTGAATAAGAGGCATGGACGGGACTGCTGGGTGGATGTTTTATTGGCTGAAATGGGCTTGTTAGAAAGTCATTTTACTAGTTTCTCTCTCCCATGGTTTGTTTGGCCCCATGAAGGGCTTGCTTCGCCTCTGAAATTTCATTTAAGATAATTGTAAAGTCTATTTCCTAGGTAACCTTTGCCAAAGTTAAATCAGCTCTAGGGTGCTGCTCCAACAGTACCCCTGATTTACTGAAAAATGCACAAATGAACCTGCCAGAGGAAAACTGAAGCCACACAGTAAATGTCGCAGGATAGTCAGAAAGAGATTCAGCACACCTGGAAAATGTTCCCTGTCCAAGTGCTTTACAAACCATCGCTAAAATTAGCCCTTTTCTCTCCATCCAAACTGCTACCA
The DNA here is from genome assembly GCF_015852505.1 of Tachyglossus aculeatus. Lineage (NCBI taxonomy): Eukaryota > Metazoa > Chordata > Mammalia > Monotremata > Tachyglossidae > Tachyglossus > Tachyglossus aculeatus. The sequence goes on along the minus strand of NC_052090.1, from coordinate 20,807,745 downwards.
TGTTGAGCCAAGCACTTATGTCAGTGCATTCATTCAATCATATTTATTGAGTGCTTACTGTGTGCAGAGTGCATCTGCCTCATCACTGACCTCACTGCTTCACCCAACTCCAGCCCATACTTCGCTCCACTGCCCAGATAATTTTCCTAAATAAAACAAAAAACCATTCAGCCCAAGTTTCCCCACTCCTCAAGAACCTCCAGTGGTTTGCCCAGCCATCTCTGCATCAAACAGAAACCCTTTACCATTGACTTTAAAGTACCCAATCACCTTGGCCCTTATTGTTCATTTCTGATTTCCTTCTACAACCCAGACTGCTCTTGCTCCTCTAAACCCAACCTACTCACTGTACTTCAATCTTGTCCATTTTGCTGCCGACCCCTTACCCACATCCTCCCTCTGGCCTGTAACTCCCTTCCACTTCATATCTGACAGACCACACACTCCCCACCTTCAAAGCCTTATTAAAATCACATCTCCTTCAAGGGACCTTCCCATACTAAATCTTCATTTCCCCCTAATCCCTTTCCCTTCTGTGTTGTCTATGCACTTAGTCTGTATCCTTTAAGAACTTGATATTCAGCCCACCCTCAGATCGACAGCACTTATGCACAAATCCATTATTTATTTTAATGCCTGTCTCCCCCTTTAAACTGTAAGCACCTTGTGGGTAGGGAACGTGTATACCAACTCTATTATAACAAATTTTCCCAAGAGCTTGGTACACCATAAGCACTCAATAAATACCAGTGATTGATTTGTAAAAAGGGACTCACCAAACCAGAAAGATCTTTTCCAATTAATTTCACTTCTCCGAGTCACAAGTCCTCCAAACTGCCTGTTCTTTTTTTTTTAATGGTATTTGTTAAGCGCTTACTCTATGCCAGGCACTGTAGTAGATACAAGCTATTCAGGTTGGACACAGTCCCTACCTCACGTGGGACTTGCAGTCTTAATCTTCATTTTGCAGATGAGGTAACTGAGGCATAGAGAAGTTAAGTGATTTGCCCAAGGTCCAACAGCAAAATGCTAGAGTCAGGATTAGAACTCAGGTCCTTCTGATACCAGGCCTGTGTTCTATCCACTAGGCCATTGCTGCTTCTCACCCTCAAACTCCCTCTTCCCCACAGCCCAGGCTCTTCTCTACATAGCACACACCAACAAACACAACTCCTTAGACTTAGGCATAGAACCAGGATCATCTCTGATCCCATTATCTTGTGTCTACCTTGGTGTTCAGCGAAGTCTGTGACACTAGTAAGCACTTAACAAATGCCTCGATTGCTATTAAATCTAAGACTGTTGGACTTGAATCACCTGGGTAATTTTCTAATGTAGATCTGGCCTTTGTGTTCACCTGGGAGCGTGATCTTTAGCTGATGGTAGTGAAGCCCAGCCCATGCCCACTCTAGCTAATCACTGATATATTCAGCAGAGGGCTTGCATCAACAGCCATTACTCCTTCACTCTTTCATTGCCCTCATTCTGTCTGTGATGCCGGGAGAATGGTTGATTCTGTTCCCTTGTGGGGGGAGCGGTGGTCTCTTCCATCCTCTAACAAAGCTGATTCAGAGGTCTGAATCATAGGCAGAGAGATATACGGGTGCCAGGAGCGCTCTGGCCTTCATTCGGTCTTCTCAGAATGCCACGCCAGAGCAGTAGGCCAGCCTGCCCAATTGGTCTCATCAAAAAGGCTTCAAGGCAATAGTATATTCACCAGGCATCTGCCCGGGTCAGGACTTTGGGAGCCTCATTCATGTGCAGGTCTGGATGGCAGTAATCTGCATCCATAATATATGCAGCCCAAGATGCACTGGATTTGTTCCTTGAAGTTCTCTCTAGCTGGTAGCTTTAAGAAGCATACAAATGGCCAACTAGCTTTACCTAGAAGGCTATTAAAAGGCTACTGGCACAAGGGACAGGCAACAGAAGCCTCCCAGTCCATCAGTCAATAGAATTTATTGAGCACTTTTTGCACTGAACTCTTTACTATGTGCTCACAAAATTCATAAGAATACTGTAGGAGAAAGTGATCAGCGATTTCTAACCAAGTTGATGTGGATACCTTCCACAGAAACTGGCTTTGTTATAAAAGAGCTGAAGAATCAACTGATTACCAAATTTGCTCCTTTTGCATATGTTACGTGATTAAGGTGTGTTCTCATCTGTTCCAAATAGCTGGGAACTTTCCCAATGTTAATATGCACCATATTGTCTTGTTTATACAATCTCTTGGCATTCCATTTCTCCCCAAAATCCTCCCGGAACAACAGTGTCTCATGGTGTAATTTCTCTCTGCATTGCTTTTTTTCTGCCTCCAAGATATCTACCCACGGGCCACATATCAGTTGGAACAGAGTAACTCCTCATTTTCCCTTTTTAAAATTTTTAAAATAGTATTTGTTAAGCTCTTACTATGTCAAACACTGTTCTAAGCACTGGGGTCGAAACGAGTGAATTAGGTTGGACACAGTCCCTATCCCAAATGCGGCCCACAGTCTATGTGGGAGGGAGAACAGGGGAACTGAGGCATGGAGAAGTGAAGTGGCTTGCCCAAGGTGACAGAGCAAGCAAACAAGTGGCAGATCTGGGATTAGAACCCAGGTCCTCTGACTCCCAATAATGTCTCATTCCATGGGGCCACACTGCTTCCTTGTCCCAGATGGAGCAGTGACTGGTCATCCTGTGCTCTCCATGGACAAGGCCCATGAGGGTGGTATCTTCTGGGCTCAGGGTGGGTGGTACTCAAGCCCGATGATGCCTCAGGTTTGGACCTTGGCATTTTGGCTTGGAAGAGTCTGGGGGTGGGAATCTCTCTGCCCCAATTTTGAAGCAGCATGACTAAGTGGAGACAGCCTGGGCCTGGAAGTTAGAGGACCTGGGTTCTAATCCCAGCTCCACCGCTTGTCTGCTGTGTGGCCCTAGGCAAGCTGCAACTTCTCTATGCTTCAGTTTCCTCATATTTAAAATGGGGATTAAATCCTATCAATCAATAGTATTTATTGAGCACTTACTGTGTGCAGAGCACTGTACTAAGTGCTTGGGAGAGTACAACACGACAGAGTGGGTAGACACAATCCTTGTCCACAATGAGCTTACAGTCTAGAAGGAACTGTTCCTACTTAAACTGTGAGTCCCATGAGGGCCGTGGACTGTGTCCAACCTGATTAGCTTGAATCTAGCCACTTGGCACACAATAAGCACTTAAATACCATTATTATTATTATTAAATACCCTAATTACCATTGAAAGCTGAAGGAATATTTCCTTGTAGCCATTTAAACTTCCAGTGCTCCATGCAGCAGAATCAGCAATGTCTCTGTGGTGATGATTACATTTCCTCCTGTTCGGAAGGCACTAGCTAACTCCACTTGCCTTTCAGCATCCACCTGGAAAACTTCATTCTGGCTAAAATGCCTGACCATTCTCCAGTTTTCTTCAAGATAAACAAGGCCCTGGAAACAGTCATAGGGTTGTAATTTTCCTAAACCCTTTCATCGCTTAGTGATCAGAACAGTGCTGGACACATAGTAAGCACTTAACACATACTGTAATCATAGCTCCCATCCCTCCCAACAACAATTTGGCCAGTGCCCTGTCGTTGGCAGCTGGCTAACATGGGCGAAGTCTGCCAGTGCCCTCCACAATGTGCTGCATCCCTGTCCATCTCCTCGCTTGTTGGACTCAGTGCCCCAAAGGGAACATAACTGGCAGGGGCAAGAGGGAGAATGTGACACTGTGCACACCTCTGTGTGTTAACCATTTCCACTGTGCAGGTTCTTAATACTAATTGATCATTTTGGCATTTGCTAGGTGCTTACTATGTGCCAAGCACTGTTGTAAGCACTGGGGTAAATACAAGGTAATCAGGTTGGACACAGTCCCTGTTCCACACGGGGCTCACAGTCTTAATCCCCATTTTACAGATGAGGTAACTAAGGCACAGAGAATAATAATAATAATGATGGTATTTGTTATGTGGTTACTATGTGCTAATAAGCACTGTTCTAAGTGCTGGAATAATGGTATTAAGCACTTACTATGTGTCAGGCGCTGTACTAAGTGCTGGGGTGGACACAAGCAAATTGGGTTGGACACAGTCCCTGTCCCATTTTACAGATGAGGTTAACAGACATAGAAAAGTGAAGTGACTTGCCCAAGGTCACATAGCAGACAAGTGGAGGAGCCGGGATTAGAACCCATAACCTTCTGATTTCCAGACCCATGCTCTATGAGAAGCAGCGTGGCCCAGTGGAAAGAGCCCGGGCTTTGGAGTCAGAGGTCACGGGTTCAAATCCCGGCTCCGCCACTTGTCAGCTGTGTGGCTTTGGGCAAGTCACTTAACTTTTCTGTGCCTCAGTTATCTCATCTAGAAAATGGGGATTAAGTCTGTGAGCCCCACGTGGGACAACTTGATTGCCTTGTATCTACCCCAGCACTTAGAACAGTGCTTTGCACATAGTAAGCGCTTAATAAATGCCATTATTATTATTAGTATTATTATTATTCACTATGCCATTCTGCTTCCCTGCTCGTCCCTGCCCATGTGGTGGAGCAGGAATAGAACCCACGTCCTCTGACTCCCAAGCCCATGCTCTTTCCAGTAGGCCACGCTGCTTCTCTCGGTACTGAAGCCTCAGGAATGGGGCTCTCATCCATCGTTCCTGATGGGAGATTCCATCCGATCGATGACCAGATCTAGTATGGGAATGGGAAGTGGACATATGTGTCCAATATCCAGATTAGGTGGATGAAAAATAAATCCTAAATGTTAAATACCTGGATAGTTGAGGGAAAATGGATTTTGTGCTGGAACAATTGGGATAATTGCACCAATTTGATACCTCATCTTCCCCTCAAGAGGGAGGAGCTAAATAAGTCAAAATTAACCAAATCCCTCTTCTCCCCGACCCAACTACCCCCAAATCCTAAGACCATCCTGGGATTTACAGGGAACTAAAATATTAAAGGAACATGATTTAGAATCAATCTGTCAGTGGTATTTATTGAGCACTTACTGTGTGGTGAGCACTGCACTAAGATTTTGGGAAAGTACAACATAGCAGGTGATAGACACATGGCATTTTCAGCTCATTGCTTCCTTATTCTTAGCTCCTCAGATAAAATAGCCCCACACTGGGCTCCTTCTTAGCCCACTGTGGGCAGGGAACGAGTCTATGAGCTCTGTTATACTGAACTCTCCCAAGCACTTAGTACAGTGCTCTCCACACAGTAAGCGTTCAATAAATACCATTGACAGATTGATTCTAAATCACCACAGTGCTTTCTCGGGGAGCACCAGACCACTGCTCCCTGAACAGTGACCTAGCAGAGAGGTCCTGGGGACCAGCTTCCTCAAAGCCAGGGGTCCAAGTCAGATCTGCATAGATTAACACTGATCATACTTTTCAGCTGCAGAGGAACGCATTAAAATACCCAAACATCGCTGTGGTTTGAATCTAGACCTAGAGAAGTGTCGGGCCCCGCAGGCCTTCTTAATTCAGATAGTGGGTGTCAGCATTCTTGCTAGGTGTCAGCCAAAAAAGCTCCAAAATGGATCATGCCACACCTGTCAGGTGTCCTAAAGCTGAGGTCTATGAATAAATCCAGAGGGAAACAGAAGATTTAGTCTCCGGAAGGAATATCACCGCAGGGTGGGCTTCTCCAGGAAGGAGCTTATGGACTTGGAGAACTGGCTTCCAAGGAGGGGCAGGAGGAGATAGGATCAAGGAATGTAGCAGCTCCACAGCTGGGACAGCTTGGGGTGGTCACCATGTCCCCCTTCCCCTCTGCCCAAACCCCTCATGCCAGCACCCCCTTCCTCCTGGGAGCGGAGGTAATTTCACACCCTGTTCACACTGTCCCTTCCGGTGGCTCCCATCCTAAGATTCGGGACAAGGAGTCTCGTCACTGCACCAGGGGACCTAGCAGTTTCAGACTCACCAGAATTGGCCAGATGCCAGAGTGCAGGCTTTGCAGGGGGCTTATAAAAGAAATTAAAGGACGAACCCCTGTCCAGAAGGGGCTTGCAGTCCAATGGAGAGAAGAAGGGGACCTGCGCACTTCAGAAACTGCTGAGAAATCAGTTAGATTCCAAGTTGAGAGTGAACAAATCTCCCCAGACCTTCTGGACTCTTCCAGAAGAATCCCACCCATCCCTTTTGGGCACACCCCCTTCTCGGGGTGGTAAGAAGTTCAATTGCAAGGCGTTCAGAAAAACTACTAGGGTGACTGGGGAGAAGGAGAGCAGTGCCTGAACCAATCAGATATAGAACTGTCAGGCTTGGTTGCTATGCTGTAAGAAGACCATCTGTAAAATGGGAATTAAGTCTGTGAACACTTTGTGGGACAGAGACTGAGTCCAACCCGATTATCTTGTGTCTATCCCAGAACTTACAACAGTGCCTGGTACGTGGTAAGCACTTAAAAAATACCACTTAAAAGAAAAAAATGCCTTCCCATGACACGAGCTCAAATACCTGAGAGGGACTAGGGGTAAGAGTCAAATAGGAGCCAGATCCTTTCCACATGAGCAGCTGAGGGAGAACCCCCAAGGACAGAAAATCCCAATAACAAGGATGGAACCGGGTTGCCTAGGAGCAGAACAAGAAGAGACCGGCAAAAGGACAATTTACTGAATGAAATAGTGGTACGAATGGTGTAGGAAGAGAAGACTGGGCCATAGCCCCCATCTGAGGAGGGATGAGAGGACTGAAAGAGGATGTGATGGGAGTTTCTAGATCCGTCTGAAGGGCATGGGGGTGAAGTAAACAGTGTACACCAAAGACAAGGCAGGCTGCCACTAATGCCTGAAGGTGGTAGCTGGAAGGTTCGGAACCAAAACAGGAAATACTTCTTGCCAAATGGAAAGGGAAGCAAATGGAATCGGCTTCTGTGCAAAGTTGTTCAGGCCAAAAGTATCAGCCGAATCCACAAAGACAAATTCTTGGCCTATGGTCCCCAGAATGGGCTACTGGAGGGAAAGTTAAGGGTGATGGGAGGCCAAGGCAATCCATAACTGGAACCATCAGGATGCATGAATGCCACTGATGAAAGGAAACTGGCATTTTTTTCTCCAACAGCCTGATCTGATCAATCAATTAACAGTACTTATGTAGCCCCTACAGTTTGCAGAGCACTGTTTAAGCACTTGGTACAGTACAATAGAGTTAAAAAAAAAAGAAACCTTGCCCTCACATAGCTTAGAACCTAGTGAGATAAAGACAGAATTATTTAGAGCTAGGAAAAAGATGAAAATGAACAATGGAAATATGGACAGGGTAATAAATACGTGATTGAATAGTAGTAAAAGGTGTAAATCAATATGTTCACAGGTGCTCCAAGTAGCTGAGTGGGGTATCTGGGAAGAGTATTAGATCGGGAAAGGACTCCTGAAGAAGGTGGGCTTTCAGAAGAACTTTGGAGATGGGGAGAACTGTGGTGTGCAAGATTTGCAGGGGGAGAGACTTCCAGGCAAGAGGAGGGCAATGAACAAGGGGTCACAATCGGGAGAGGTGACTGAGGGACAGTGGTGGGGGTGGGAAGGGTAAGGGCTGTGGGCCAGGGGGTGGCAGACTGGTAAGAAGGAGCTAAGCCAAGGGTCAGGAAGCTTTGCTTGAACCATCCAAACAGCTACCTTGCTGGCTCAATCTCTCATCCTATCCCGACTGGATTATTGCATCAGCCTCCTCTCTGATCTTCCATCCTCCTGTCTTTCCCCACTTCAATCTATACTTCACTCTGCTGCCTGGATCATCTTTGTGCAGAAACACTCTGGGCATGTTACTCCCCTCCTCAAAAATCTCCAGTGGCTCCCTGTCAACCTAAACAATCAATCAAAAACTCCTCACTCTTGGCTTCAAGGCTTTCCATCACCTCGTCCCCTCCTACTTCACCTCCCTTCTCTCCTTCTCCAGCCCAGCCCACACCCTCTGCTCCTCTGCTGCTAACCTCCTCACTGTGCCTCGTTCTCACCTGTCCCGCCGTCGACCCCTGGCCCATGCCCTCCCCTTGGTCTGGAATGCCCTCCCTCTGCACATCTGCCAAGCTAGCTCTCTTCCTCCCTTCAAAGCCCTACTGAGAGCTCACCTCCTCCAAGAGGCCTTCCCAGACTGAGCCCCATTTTTCCTCTCCTCCTCCCCATCCCCACTGCCCTACCTCCTTCCCCTCCCCACAGCACCTGCATATATGCTTGTACAGATTTATCACTCTATACATTTTACTTGTACATATTTACTATTCTATTTATTTTGTTAATGATGTGCATTTAGCTTTAATTCTGTTTGTTCTGATGACTTGACACCTGTTCACATGTTTTATTTTGTTGTCTGTCTCCCCCTTCTAGACTGTGAGCCCACTGTTGGGTAGGGACCGTCTCTATATGTTGCCAACTTGTACTTCCCAAGCACTTAGTACAGTGCTCTGCACACAGTAAGTGCTCAATAAATACGATTGAATGAATGAATGAATGAATGATTCCCAAATCTACCTTTCCAGCCCTGACCTCTCTCCTCCTCTGCAGTCTTACATTTCCTCCTCCCTTCGGGACCTCACTAGCTGGATGTCCCGCTGAAACCTCAAATTTATCATGTCCACAACAGAACTCTTCATCTTTCCACCTGAACTCTGTCCTTCCCCTGCCTTTCCCGTTATTGTTAAGAGCACAATCATTCATCTCAGAAGCCCATAATCTTGGCATTGTCCTCAACTCATCTCCCTCATTCAACCCACATCCTTAATCTATCACCAAATCCCGTTGGTTCTATTTTCACGGCATCGCCCTAAATCCATGCTTTCCTCTCCATCCCAATCACTACTAGGCTGGTCCATGCAATTATGCATCAGCCTCTTTGCTGACCTCCCTGCCTCCGGTCTCTCCCCACTCCTGTCCAAACTTCACTTCGCTGCCCTAAAAAAATACTTCAGTCTACATCTCCTGACTCCTCAAGAACCTCTAGTGGTTGGCCATCCACCTCCACATCAAACAGCAACTCCTTGCTATCAGCTTTAAAGCACACAATCTGTTTGCCCCCTCCTACTTTACCTCATTGATTTCCTACAACAATCCAGCCGATACACTTTGCTCCTCTAATGCCTACCTACTCATTGTATCTCAGCCTCATTTATCTCACCACTGGCCCCTCACCCATATCCTGCCTCTGGCCTGGAACTCCCGCCCCCTTCACATCTGACAGACCACCACTCTCCCCACTTTCAAGGCCATATTAAAATCACATCTCCTCCAGGAAGCCTTCTCCCAAATAGCCCCTGAGCTACCCTCTGCCCCACAGCACTTATGTACATATCTGTAATTTATTTTAGTGTCTTCCTCCCCCGCCACCAGCCTGTAAGCTCCTTGTGGGCAGAGAACGCGTCTACCGACTCTGTTGTGTTGTACTCTTCCAAATGCTTGAGTACAGTGCTCTGCATACAGTAACTGTTTGGATAATCTCATCAAGAAATCATATTTATTGAGCACTTACTGTGTGCAGAGCTCTGTACTAAGTGTTTGAGAGAGTTGAAACAGGGTAGCAGCCACTGGCATGGAGAGGCAATGGCTGATCCAGGAAATACTGTGCAGAAAGAACTAGCGAGATTTAGAAACTGACTAAATGTGGGGCTTACAAGACGAATAACAGCAACCTTGAGGATTTCTAGAATAGGGAGTATGGTGAGGGTATTGACAGAGATGGGAAAGTAAGGAGGAGTGGATTTTGGATGGGAAAATAAGGGGTTTGGCTTTCAAGTGTTCAATTTAAGGAACTGACAGGACAGCCACATGCAGATGTCCTAGAGGCAAGTGGAAATACAAGATTGCACAGCAAGAGAGACATCAGGGCTTAGCGAGGTAGATCTGGGGCTGAAACTAAGTGAGCAGAGGAGCTCCCCGAAAGATGGAGTGTCAAGCAAGGAGATCAGGGGGCCCCAAACAGAGCTGCGAGGGGCACCCACTATTGAGGTATGAAAAGGGGAAGAGAATCCAGTGAACGAGACTGAGGAGGAGTGGCCAGAGAGGCAAGAGAGGGAGTAGGAGGGGGCATGGAGATGTACCCACCAGAATGAGATCCCAAACCCAGGAGAAGGGCGATGTCAGCAGTATCGAAGGGCCCGGGAGGCCCAGAAGACTTTGCTGTAGTCTAGGTGGACCCTGGATGACTTAAGATAATGACACCTCTCACACTTTGTAAGAGACAGTTTGCTAGAAAGCAAATCTCTGGGCTCTCTAGTTCATTATCTAAATAAAGGAGAAAACCAAGTCAGTTACTAACATACTTAACTGATGCAGAAGTATTGTTCTTGTCTTGGGTCAGACCTAAGCTGGCAAATTACCCAAATAATTGAGGTTGATGGATAGTGTGAGGGCCTGGAATTGCCTAGGTAATTTGCCAACGTTTCCTTCCCTTGATTCCATTTTGTAAGAAGACCTGCAGTTGTTCTGGAACAAAGCCAGGCAGTTTTATGGCGACGGAGTCCCCAAATTTACAAGCACCAAGCCAGGGCCTCCATTACAGAGGCCCATCCATAGTTAGTCAGTCAATCGTATTTATTTAGTGCTTACTGAGTGCAGAGCATTGTACTAAGTGCTTGGGAGAGTACAACATGACAATAAACAGGCACATTCCCTGCTCACAACAAGCTTACAGTCTAGTGGGACTTGAATTCCTATTTGGTGCTTTTATAACCAAAGCGACTCATGTTAGTTATTTTTACTTACTCCCCACAACATCCCTGGAACATAGGGTTCAGGTATTATTATCCCCACTTTACAGCTGGGGACACTGAGGCATAGTGCGGTTAAGTGGCTTGTTCAAGGCCACACAGGAGATGGGGGGCAGAGCCAGGAGTAGAGCCCAAAATCTCTGACTACCAGGACCAAACTGCCTCCCCTGGTCCATAATTACAGAGGGGCCTTAGGGGAACCGCATTTTGGGTCCCTTTTCATGAATTCCTATTTGTTACTGACTGGTCCCCTTCACGTCCCTCATGGAGCCTTGCCAGCGGGGGGAAGAAATAATAATAATAATAACCGTATTTGTTAAGCGCTTACTTTGTGCCAAGCTCTGTTCTAAGTGCTGGGATAGATACAGGATAATCAAGTCGTCCCACATGGGGCTCACAGTTTGAATCCCCATTTTACAGATGAGGTAACTGAGGCACAGAGAAGTTAAGTGGCTTGCCCAAGGTCACACAGCAGGCAAGTGGTGAAGCCACATTAGAACGCATGTCCTCAGACTCCCAAGCCCGAGCTCTCCCTGGGGATGACACACATATGGGGTGAGGTCTGGGAGAATGTATGGGAAAGTGGACGGAGTGGGGAGGTGGTGAGGGGTCTCAGGAGTTTCTCCATGTTCTCAGACCAGTCCAAAGGGCCTGGCTGGTTGCAAGCATGACAGAGCAGCATGGTCTAGAGGAAAGAGCATGGGGCTGAGAGTCAAAGGACCTGGATTCTAATCTCAGCTCCATCACTCTGCTGGAGTCACTTACCTTCTCTGTGCCTCAGTTACCTCATCTGTAAAATGGGGCTTAAGACTATGAGCCCCATGTAGGGCAGGGACTGTTATCCAATTTAATAATAATAACAATAATAATGATGATGGTATTTGTTAAGTGCTTACTATGTGCAAAGCACTGTTCTAAGCGCTGGGGAGGTTTACAAGGTGATCAGGTTGTCCCACGAGGGGCTCACAGTTTTAATCCCCATTTTACAGATGAAGTAACTGAGGCCCAGAGAAGTGAAGTGACTTGCCCAAAGAAACACAGCTGACAGTTGGCGGAGCCGGAATTTGAACCCATGACCTCTGACTCCAAAGCCCGGGCTCTTTCCACTGAGCCACGCTGCTTCTCCATCTTGATTTTAGAGAGATAGAGAGATGCTTATCTTGCATCTGCCCTAGTGCTTTGGACGGTGCCCGGCACAAAGTAAGAGCTTCACAAATACCATAAAAAAGAGGGCATCATCTCTCACAAGAACTGTCTTTTCTCCCCTTCAGATCCTCCTGACTGAAACCGAGGGAGCTTCATTGACTAAACACGGATCCTTCAGGCCAACCAGACTGCCAGAGCCAGGAACGAATCCTCCTGTCCTCAGATGGGGGCTAAAATAGCACGGGGAATCAGACTGGAGATAAAAGAATTGTACGGACTCAGCATCCCTCCCTCTCCTTTTCCTTTCTCCATAGCTTCAACCGGTAGCCAAAGAATAATGATGTCTCCACAGTGTCCAGCCTTCCAGCTGACAGATCACAGATTTAACTAGAAAATCAGAGGCGCTGAACTGGAAGCCCCTGCTGCTCACCCTGCCGACAACAGCAAGTCGCAAACACCATTAAAAAGAGAGCCGGGGACACAGCCGCTGGGGTAGAGGAGCCCAAGGGGCACCAGGTCAAAGGTCCTGGAATTGTTTTAAAATAAAAATACATATACACACACACGGGAACATTCACCCGTATCAGGGCCTTTAACCCATACATAAGGATTCCTTTCCAGAAATCCAATGTTCCTACAAAGGGATGTAGATAAATTCAATCAAAACCAAATTTATTGAGTGCTTACTAAGTAAGCACTTACTGAAGAAGAAGTAAGTTCTGCTTACTTCACAGTGCTTACTGTGTGCAGAACACTGTATTAATCGCTTGGGATAGTACAGTACAACAATAAACAGAGACATTCCCTGCCCACAACGAGCTTACAGTCTAGAGAACGAGCTTACATTCGTCCCCGAGGATCTAGGATGACGGAATAGATGACTACTCTTTCCATAAATTATTCTGTGCTTGACTTCTCCACTGAACCGTAAGCTCCTTGAGGGCAGGAACCAGCTCTGCTAATTCAGTGGCACTCTCCCAAGTGTTTAGTACAGTGCTCTGCACACAATAGGCCTTCAGTAAATACTGATTGATCAATCTAAGCATTCACCTGTCTGAAAGAGAGGAAGGTGAGGCAAAACTAAGTTCATGGCCTCTTATCAGTCAATGGTATTTACTGAGTACTTACTATGTGCATAGCACTATAGTAAGTGCTCAGGACTTAGCAGACCCAATCCCTGCTGTCAAAGAACTTGCAGTCTTGGAGGGACCCATTCAGCTCTGTGACTCCATTACCCTGTTTTCCACGTCTGATGTAATGATCAAACAATGGCTCTGATCGTTAATAAACACCCGGGCAAAAATAGGATACTTCAGATGGTTTCACCATGATGATAAAGGCTTTCTTCATTTCCACCCAGAACCCTTCCTTCCTCAACAATGATAAATGGGGGAAGTTTGCTTTTAGTTTATTTGATACCAAAGCTTCTCCTAGGTCAGGGCCAGCTGCAGATTTTCAGGCTCTCCAAGAAGGCAAAAATGTCTGTATGAGATCATCAAGTGACATGTGACATCTTATGCCAGGCACAGAGCATAGCCTAATGAGGTCGAAAGGAAGTCAGCCAAAGCCCACCCAAAATCCCAACCTGGGAGCATTTCTCTGAGTGCAGAGTGGTCCCTTGCCCCCTCTTCCTCCTCGCACCAAAGCCACTGCATTCCTCTTCCAATCCCTGTCAACACTACTTCCAACATGGATGATGAGAGGCTGGACATTTGTAGAACGTCAACCGCCACCACCAACCCCTCTGATGGTGCACCCTGTGCTTCACCATCTCAAACTGGTGTTTCCCTAATTGTTATAAAAATATCCATTAAGTGTTTACTACATGCCAAGCACTGGACTCAGTGCTGGGATAGGTACAAGGTATTCTGGTCAGGCACAACCCCTGTGCAACATGGGTTTCACAGTCTAAGAGGGAAGGAGAAAGGGTACTGAAACCCCACTTTACAGAAGAGGAAACTGACCCAAAGAGAAGTTAAATGATTTCCCCAAGGTCATACAGCAGACAAGTCTCTGAGTCAGAATTAGAATCCAGGTCCTCTGAACTCCAGGTCCATAGTCTTTCCACTAGGCCATGTGGCTGCTTTTACCATTTGGGAAGGATGTAGGCCTGTAGAAGAAAAGAACTGATGACTTCTTAGGAGGATGGAAAGTAGAGTGTGTATAACTCATCCCCTCAAAAATCTGAAAATTGCTTTTCAAAGATAAAACCTGGGGACAGATGATAGGATTAGTACTGCATAATCAAAATGTTAGTGGGTTAGATATCTGATTTAAATAATTACAAAAAGAAAATATATCTAATCTCCTTTCCTAAAACTTGCCCAAGGCAATTTACATCTCCCATAAAATAGAGCTATGACTGGCTAAGCTATAGAGGATGATGGCTACTGTTGCTGGCCTTTGCAGGCGGCCTGAGGCCCAGAATCCCAAATCAACCCCTGTCCTTATCCGGGACCCCAGAGAAGTTATAAATGGGAGTAACACTACCTAAACAACCAGCCACCTGGGAATTTTTTTTATGGTATTTGTTAAGCACATACTATGTGCCAGGCACTGTACTAAGTCTTGGGGTAGATACAAGTTTAACAGGCTGGACACCATCTCTCTCCCACACAGAGCTCACTTTCTTAATCTCCATTTACCAATGAGGTAACTGAAGCATAGAAAAGTTAAGTGACTTGCCCGAGGTCACACAGCAGACAAGTGGCGGAGCCGGGATTTTAGAACCCAAATCCTTCTGAATCCTAGGCCTGTGCTCTATCCACTTGGCCATGCTGCTTCTCTAAGTTGGTAGAACAAATGAGATGCTAGAAGATGCACCCTAAATTCCAGGTTCAGTGGCATGTGGGTGATGCCAACCAACTGGGACTAGAGCTGGTGACGGGCAACTGAAAGTTTGCAGACCTGAACCGAGCCTCGGGAGGTTCAGAACCTCAGGATGGAGGGCAGGAGAGCTGGGAGCCCTGGCCCGGTCCGGGATAGGCTTCGGGGGAGGGAAGAGTGACAGTGGGGGCTAAGTGGGAGGAAAGAGCAGCTGGGAAGAGGGGGGCAGTGGGTGAAGAGACATGGAGCCAATGGTAAGGACTCCTGGGTTAAGGTGAGAATAACTGGGGAGCTGCCAGATGTCATGCCAGCCTGGGCTACACCACGCCCAGACCGTGTGACTGCCAGGGCACATGGGAACATTTAAGGCATCTGCGTGGGAAGAGTCGGGGATGGGAGCACCAGGTTCTAGTTCTGGCTAGGCCACTGGCCTGCTAGTTGAATTTGGGCAAATCCCTTCATGTCACTGTTCCGATTTCTTCTTCTGTAAAAAGAGGAAAACGTACAGGCTCACCCTAGGTCTGAGAAGTCGGTCATCAGTTAACGTATGTATTGAGTGCTTACTGTGTGCAGAGCCCTGTCCTAAGTGCTTGGGAGAGTACAATATAACAATAAACAGACACATCAGAGACAGGCATTAATATGAATAAATTACAGATAGCAATGGAATTTAGTGAGTGCTTGGTTTAGGATGAACACTGTCAAACTCTGAGATTACCTCTTAAGACTGTGAGTCCCTGCGGGGCAGAGACTGTCTGATCTGATATCATCTTGTGTTTACCCCAGAGTTTCACACAGGACCTGGCACCTCAGAATGTTCTTAATAAATACTACAATTTCTACTAGTGTTTTTTTTTTTCATTTGGAATAGATAATAAGGGTAATATATATTCCTGGAGCTGGAATGACGATAATAAGGATTGTGATATTTCTGAAATCCTAACTACATGCCAAACACTGCACTAACTTTTGGGATAAATACAAGACGATCAGGTCATACAGAGGATTTGTTCCTTATGGGGTTCTCAGTCCAAGGGGGAGGAAACTGAGGCACAGAGAAATTAAGGTGACTTGCCCAAGGTCAAACAACAGGCAAATCACGGAGCCAGGATTAGAACCCAAGTCTCCTAACTTCCAGACCTGTGCTCCCTGAGAAAAATTTTAATTTTTTTAATTTGTTTTTCTTGGAAATCTGCTGCTTCCTATCATATGCCTCTCTGGACCAGGATCCATCAGGTTGACTGGGAAGTTCCGCCCCCAGCTCCGCAGGTGGGCCCGCTGGAACTTTCTCCTCTCCTCTTTGCTTCCTTTCTCAAGAGAAACCCAGGAGGAAACCTAATTAGAGGCTGGCCAATTATTTTAATTTTTTCATTATCTTCCCCAACCAAAACAAGTCTACATCCCTCATTATTTTCCCTAAAGCGGTGGTGATGTCCACGGACGTAAAATTGGGTCTCAGATTTCTCATTGTGCATCATCTAAGCCTAAAATTGATGACCGGCCAACTTGCCAACACATTGGCTAAAAAGTGAAAATTCTAAGCCGGGATAGAATTTAGCAGGAGGTGTGCCTTGGGCGATGGTTTCTTCAGCCGCAGTTTTGCTGCCCAGAAACTTTCTGAACCACCCACGGCTCAAGAGGAAGACACGCAATGTTCAAGATACCAGAATCAAACTCAAGTCAATCCAACTCCTCTCAAGGCTGGGGCGATTAGGTCAAGGAAGCTGGCCACCATTTTAACTTTTTAGCAGTTTTCATAATCAAAAAATGAAAAAGGAACTCTGGAAAACAAAATGGGATGGGGAGTAATAAGTGGTAGAAAACCACAACGTCCCTCCAGCTTTTGTATGACCTATCTTTCTGAGAAATATTCCATCACTGCAATGCACTCATCTCTCAGAGTAAGATCCTGTCTAAGATAGATCACTTAAAGGAGATTAAATGAGCCCCACATGTGACAGAGACTGTGTTCAACCCGATTTGCTTGCAATAAGAATAGTAACTATGGTATTTTTTAAGTGCTTACTATGTGCCAGGTACAATACTAAGTGCTGGGGTGGATACAAGCAAATTGGGTTGGGCACAGACCTTGTCTCATATGGGGCTCACAGTCTTAATCCCCATTTTACAGATGAGGTAACTGAGGTCCAGAGAAGTGAAGTGACTTGCCCAAGGTCGCATAGCAGACAAGTGTCAAGGCTTGGATTCGAACCCATGACCTTCTGACTCCCAGGCCTGTGCTCTATCCACTAGACCATGCTGCTTCTCTGTATCCACCCCAGCATTTAGTATAGTGCCTGGCACATAGTAAGCATTTAACAAATAAAAGAATTATTGTTATCATTATTATTTCAGGAAATCTCAAGAAATCAAGTGCTACAGATACCATCATATTCAGGAAGCAGGGGTTTTTGCCCTCTCTGCTCTGCTCTTTTAGTTTCCAGACCCCGATCCCATTTCCCCCCAATTTTTAACTCAATCAATGAATCATATTTATGGAGCACTTACTGTATGCAGAGCACTGTACTAAGTGCTTTGGAGACTACAATATAATGGAGTTTGTAGACATGGTACTTGCCCACAGCAAGCTTACAGTCTAATAGATGAGACCCCCGAGGTTTGCTGGTCTGTACTGGCTGGTGGGTAAAGGAGACTCAGCATTCTACAAAGAAGAGTTTCCGCGCTTATCTGGTGAGATAGTAACCACCTCCAAATGTCATGCTGTTTCAGAGAATTCTTCTACAACACTGACAGTTGCCATTTCACAAATATTAGAAAGATTCAAAAGGCCCATGAGATCATTAAATCCAACCCCCCAGCAGTGTAGGCGAAGCAATTGAAGTAAAAATGTTATTTTTGCCAAGTGTATGGAGTACGATCATCTCCAGATAAAATTATAGTAACAGAGAACTACAGAAGAAGGGAAAGGTTTCTGGTGCAGAAACTCCCATGCTGAAGACAGCACTTACTTTGTGCCTGTTTTACATTCCGGTTGTAATTTTAAATGAATACATTGAGGTCTAGTGTTTCCACTGCCACATTTACTCACATAATTGCCCCACTTTTGCATAAGTTTTACAACCTCAAAAAGGGGAGGGGCTATTTTGCATCTAGCAATAAGAGGAGCAGAAGAAAAATAGAGAAAAATAAAGAAAACCGGAAGGAGGAGAGAAGGAAAAGAAAGGTAAGAAAACACTTGAGATTGTGTCTTTTACTTCTATTGCCCTCTCCAAGTGCTGCATAATATAGGCACTGGATGAATTACAATAACCTCCCTCCTTCTCCTCTTCCTCTCCTCGAGGGTGCCCTTTGCAAAGAAGAAACTCCCCATCCCCCAGCTAAAGTCTGTAGCCAAGGTTTTAGCTCCTTGTGACCCGTCTCCTCTTCCTTCCCCCGGCACATGCTGTTTCATGGCTTACAAAAATAATCCTATATTTCCACCCAAAAAAACAAGGGTTGGGGGAATTATGTGGTGGAGGCAGTTACGTGAGTAAATATGGTCTTTCATATGCTATAAAATGGCAGAGCGGGACTGCCCTCCTAGGGGTGGGTCCTGGAATGCTGCCACGTCCCCAACATGGGGCGGGCTCATGGCAGCCCACTTTGAACACAGGTTACCAGGCTTTCACCAGATGACCCAACAGTGGAAACCCAAGAATCCAAAATTAGGCATTCCCCAAAAGCATGGGCAGAATCCCTGGCACATCAAGCCTGAGGGGTTAGGGAGGTGGTGGACTGATCTGTGGGGCATGCAATGGACAGACTGACCTCGGAGGAGGTTACTGGGAAGGGAAGGTTGTTTGGGAGGAGAAGCTGTAGGGAAAGGGAGGTTGTGAGGGAGGGGAGGCTGAGAGGGACGAGAGGCTCTGGGAGCCTGGGAGACCAAGAGGCTGCTTCCAAAACAGAGACAGGCACTGCAAATGGCAAGCACATCAACCCAGCAAAAAACGGCCTGTCCACACACACATTTGGTGGTTTAAGTGTTTCCAGACCCACACACACACATAGCAAGAGCTCACTCTATATAGAACTACAGAAATTGTAATCCCAGGTAGAACAAGCTCCCATAAACAGGAGTAAAGCCTTCCTGTTGGTCCGGAGGGGCCGAACACAGCTCTGGGAATCAGGAGACCTGGCTTCCAGCCTCGGCTTCTGATGGAAGAACTATCCAGGGTGTAATGCAAGGTGGACAGGTCCAGCAGGAGTCCTGCAAAGTAGCTGGTCCCCCTGGGCCGCAAAGACCACAGCAGCCACCAAGGCTACTGCCTGCCAGGTCATGGGGCTAGGGCCAGTATTAGCACGATGCTTGACTTCAAACTTGAGCTCAGAAAGGTAAGAATAAAGAGTAAAGAGGGAACTTGACTGAAGCCACCACGATGGACGTGGATGGAACCAATGTGAAATTGTTCTTCACCAAACTCTGCACCTCCGGGGCTGGGGGAACTGCCTGAAACTTGGAAGACTAGACTTCTAGACTGTGAGCCCACTGTTGGTTAGGGACTGTCTCTATATGTTGCCAACTTGTACTTCCCAAGTGCTTAGTACAGTGCTCTGCACACAGTAAGCGCTCAATAAATATGATTGATTGGAAGGGGTAGGCTCAAAACAACCAAAGGAAACACAACTTTGACAGCAGGTAGGGAGTCCAGGAAATTGTGCAGGCAGTCAACATCAATGACTTCGAGAGGGCCTTGGATATATCCAGGGGCAAAATAGCCAGAAAAGATTAACGAAGGGGATGGTAGAACCAACAATCCAGGGGGTTGGGAGGATCAAGAAGGGTTTACAGAGACCCGTGAAAGATAGGGCTGGGGAAGTTATGACAGGGAAAAGCCAGGGAGGGTGATTCACCACGTCAGGCTACGCTGCCTTGCATCTGGAGTTCCAGATTCCAGTAACAGAACCCTGGATGGACGTACATTAGCCTGACTCAGTAATGTCATTTCTAGTAATGGTCCCAGTTCTTCTCAGATGGCTGTTTTTAAAAGAGATTTCAATAGGCATCCCCAAGACCATGCTAAAACCCAGGTATAAAAAACAAGCCACAGAAATGATTTTCCATCAACTGAAGGATTTCCTTAAATCACCTAATCACCAAGACACTGTCCGATCTGGCTTCTGGTTAAACCCATCTCCGCCTTGAATGCAATCTTTCCATGACCCAGGCAACCTCATGGCAAAGTCGGTCACGTGCAATGTCAGGAATAAGCTCCCCCCAGGTGCTGGCTAAACTATTACCATTTTCAGATAGACTAAACAAGCTAAAAGGCAGAAAAAGTGGAGGGAAATAACGGAAAATGCATAGCGCCTGTTTGGCTGCTCTGAGCAGCAGCTGTTACTGGAAGGCTGGACTCCAGCTCCTGAAATGCGGGGGAGGGAGATGAAAGCAGTTGATCTGGAGCTTAGCATGGGCTCTCTCACTCTTTGGATTAACTACGGCTTGAGGCCAATCTCCCCAAACCTTTTGGTGCAATCCTGTAATGACCTTCAAAACTAGGACAGAATAATAGGGTGGGAGGCGCAGGTCACACTTGCCTGATGTGAGTTGCTGCCGTGGTGTAGATGGCTTGGGATCAGGTCCACAGAGCTCTCTGACACCTCGGGCCTGGAAAGCTCTCCAAGGAGACGGCGATCTCAGGTGGGGTGCCTGGAACAGAGGACAGACCACAAGAGGGTGAGTAGCGGCCACATCTGAATCATGAACAAACAGAGGACTTGGGTGTGAGACAGCCCTCTCACTCATTCATTCAATCATATTTATTGAGCGCTTACTGTATGCAGAGCACTGTACTAAGGGCTTGGAAAGTAAATGCAGCAATAAAGAGAAACAATCCCTGCCCACACCAGGCATACAGTCTAGAATGGGGGAGACAGACATCAAAACAAATAAACAGGCATCAATATAAACTGAATTATAGATATCTACACATCAAAACAAGTAAACAGGCATTAAAATAAATAAATAGAATCATCGATATGTACACATATACACAAGTGCGGGAGTGGAGGGGAGGTAGAGCAAACGGAGAGAGTTGGGGAGAAGTGGAGGGGAGGGGGAGCTGAGAAAAAGGGGAGCTTAGTCTGGGAAGGCCTCTTGGAGGAGGTGAGCCTTCAGTATTCATTCATTCATTCATTCATATTTATTGAGCACTTACTGTGTGCAGAACACTGTACTAAGCACTTGGGAAGTACAAGTTGGCAACATATAGAGATGGTCCCTACTCAGCAGCGGGCTCACCGTCTAGAAGGACTCTGAATATATGTTTGTACGTATTTATTACTCTATTTATTTTACTTGCACATATTTATTCTATTTATTTTATTCTGTTAATATGTTTTGTTTTGTTGTCTGTCTCCCCCTTCTAGACTGTGAGCCCACTGTTGGGTAGGGACCGTCTCTATATGTTGCCAACTTGTACTTCCCAAGTGCTTAGTACAGTGCTCTGCACACAGTAAGCACTCAATAAATACTATTGAATGAATGAATGAATGAATGAATGAATGAATGAATGGCACCCTCTCCACAGCCTGGCTTGATTCGAGTATCCCAGGATGCCATTTCAATCTCCACTGAAGAGATCTTCACTGGCCAAAACAAAGTACCACTGGAAGCACATTTAAAGGGCCTGCATGCAAGAAAGCTGAGAGAGAGAGTGTGTTCCACCACTGGCCTCCAAGGGATATTGCTGATTATGATTCTCAAAGGCTCCACAGGGCACTGCTTCACATGGGCAGAACCCCTAGCTTTGGATGAGCTGAATGGGATAGAGTCTTTTCAACATGACAGTAATAACAATAATGGCATTTGTTAAGCGCTTGCTATGTGCGATGCACTGTTCTAAGCGCTGTGGAGGATACAAGGTGATCACATTGTCCCACGTAGGGCTCACAGTCTTAATCCCCATTTTACAGATGAGGTAACAGAGGCTCAGAGAAGTTAAGTGACTTGACCAAGGTCACACAGCAGCCACGTGGGGGAGCCGGCATTAGAACCCATGACCTCTGACTCCTAAACCTTTGCTCTTTCCACTGAGCCAGGCTGCTTCTCTTATAATGATACTCTCTTCTAAATTGGGGCACAATGTGTGGTGGAGGAGGATGAAGGTGGGAGAAAACAGCTGAGGAAAGGGGAGGGACTTAAAAATGGCTAGGGGTATGGGCTACTAGCTTGGAGCTGGGCTTCAGGTCTCCTAAAAACTAAAGGAGCCCATGACCTGCATAAGTGTGTATATTGGTGAAAGACATCAATCCATGGTATTTACTGACCACTTCCTATGTGCAGAGCACTGTGCTAAGTGCTTATTAAGCACTGTACTAAGCGGAGAAAAAGAGAGCTGGGGCAGGGAGGTGTAGCGTAGAGGTACAGAGAGAAGAGGGGGGTGGTTCAGAAAGTCACCCTTGCAGAAACAAGGAATTCCCACAGACACCTCGCTGGAGGGGGACCTTGCTGGAGTAGGAGGGGGACCAAAATGGAGAGAGGGTCCTAGGGCCCACTAGGATGTGCCTAGGAGCCCAGGATGACTCCGGGAGGGAGCCTGTCCTCACCATCTGAGGAGCCACGACCTCTGGCTGCTATACAACACACATCACCCAGGCACCATCTAACGAGTATCCGTACTCCTTAGGCTGAAGCTGCATGCCCACAAACGCAAACAAGCAGAAAACATTAGGCTCTGTTTCCTTTGCCTTCTCTGTAGTCTCTTCTTCTAGAAAAACACCCAGAGCTTCACAAAGGTGGCCTTCAGAATGCAATTTCCTTTCCTTTTGTGCCTCTTCAGCTCACGTGCATTCCCCCAACAGCACTACCCAGGCAGTTTCCAGTATCAATGGCATAAGCTTAGCTCACTCTATCCTGTGTCAGTGACTTTAGGTCTGCATTCATTCCCTGTTTCCACCCTCAGCTGACTGTTTACCTGCAGATGCAGGAGACACTCTGCTCTGGCACTGACCTCTGAACTGAGGCAGCTAATGGAGACATAATATCCTCGAAATAAACCATCGGCCTGCCCATTTCCTAGATGGGAAGTTGTTCTTTAGAACTGGAAGAAGGGAAAGCAGAGGTTACTTTCTAGTTCCATCCAAACCACTAATAATTTTGAAACCACCTTCAAATGAGTCTCTCAAACAGTTAATCAATCCTACTTATTGAATAGCAGCATAGCCTACTGGAAAGTACATGGGTCTGGGGGTCAGAGGACCTGGGTTCTAATTTTGTCTGCGGTGTGATCTAGGCAAGTCACTTAACTTTTCTGTGCCTCAGTTCCTCATCTGTAAAATGGGAATTAAGACTATGCAGCCCATGGACTGCATCCAATCTGATTATCTTGTAGCAACTCCAGTACTCATTTCAGTGCTTGGCACGTAGTAAGCATTTAACCGTTACCATTAAAAAAAAATTGAGCAAGTATTCTCTGCTGAGCATTGACTTGGGAGGGTACAACAGAGTAAGTAGACATGTTCTCTGCCTTCAAGGAGCTTTCAATCTAGTGGGGAAGAGATAGACACCAAAACACATTGCAGGAAGGGGTAAGCACTAGAATTTAAAGATACATCTGTATTGAGCATTTGAGTTTTTCATTGCAGGGATCCAAAATCCACCCTCATCGATCCAGAGCTTTTCCCCAGCTCCTCAATCCTTCAAGCCCCATCTCTTCTCCTCTCAGGGGGCTCTCAGTATTCCAGATGGGCTTCCATAAATACCTCACCGAGTTTCAGCAACAATTTCTTTTTTCCTCTCCTTCCCTATGGCTCAGATAACCTGGCAAATCTGGGTTGCTCTCTCTAATACCGCTCTGCTGTATGCTGGGTGGTTCTACAGATTTGTCTGGAATATCCTCCAAATCCTTCGCTGGGTATATGTTCTGCTTAATTGGTTCCCTGATCCCACAGTTATTATTTCGTATCTTTCCACCTGAACTGCACTTGGCATCTTCCGCCTTAATCAGCCAACAATCCAAATCCTTCCCCATCGGCTAATGTTGTTCCTTATTATCGACTGAGGCTTCGGTCTGAGCCTCACAGGCCATGGTGACGATAGCCTCCTCACAGGGAGGGCCTCCAGAAGTGGATAGGTCAGTTGGCCTTCAAACCCCCGAGGATGCTTCCTTCTCAGCCTCTCCCTCCCTCCCTCCCCTAGAAGCTTCCTGTTTCAATTGGCTTCTGGTCCATTAAACAAGCCTTGCTGCCTGACACATCATTCCCTGGGGCTTCTAGGCTCTGAGGGGAAAGCTCAGCCAATGCCTTGGGAAAATCCAAGCCCACCGTGTGGCCTGAAGCTTCCTTATCCAGCATGGCGGGGACATCGCTGGCCAGTGCCAACAGATTAGTGAGGCATGGCCTCTCGTGCATGAACCCGGCATGGCTGGTTGTTCTTAAGCAGCTCATTTCCAGGGTTTCTCCCTCTTCAGCCTTCAAGACAGATGTCAGGCAGTGCCTTCAGATGACTATTAGCTATGGGGTATACAAACCCCTCATTTCCCAGCTTTCTTAAGCATCGGTGGAAAAGCCACTGGAAATCTCAACTTCTCCAGCAAGCCTTCCCCAATGAATTCCCCATACCCCAACTCATGTAAAGCCCCCAATCACCCTGGCACATACATTCTTATTCATGCCCACGCTCAACACTTGTGTTCATCTGTTTATTTAAGTTTTATTTCCAGCGATCAACTTGGACTACTCTATTTGTAAATCTTGTTTATATCCACCTTCCCACGGGGGTGTCAGCTCCCTGTGGGCAGAGAATGAGTCTTTCTTTGGTTCATACTTAGCACAGTTCATTGCATCCACTGGACACAAAAATACTACTGAGGTATTGAAGGCCACCTTCCCTGGGCCTTCATTTCCTTTTTTCTGACTCCCTTCTGCATCACCCTGATTTACTCCCTTTATTCAAGAGCCTCCCACCTAGCCCCACAGCATTTATGTACATATGTGTAATTTATATATTCATATCAATGTCTGTCTCCATCTCTCATTGTGGGCACGGAATGTGTCTGTTATATTGTTACTTTGTACTCTCCCAAGCTCTTAGTATAGTGTTCTGCACACAGCAAGTGTTCAATCAATATGACTGACTGATAGATTGGGTTACAGCTTTGCCTTCTCTTCCATCCCTTTCTCCCAGAAGAGGTAGGGAACAGGCCATTGGGTGGACTTTTTTGTGTGGTCAGGAAAGAAGTTGGCTGGAATCAATCTGCATGGTCTGAATGCTGCAGAATTCCTCAATGCTCAGGCTGGGCAATGAGACATGGTTAGAGCTTGGACAGGACAGGATCAGAGAAGAGCAAATGTATGAGCTCTTCTATTGCTCGGGCCATCATTCTCCCCTCTTTCAAAGCATGGCCTAGTAGATGGAGCAACAGGTCTCAGGAGTCAAAAGGACCTGGGTTCTAATCCTGGTTCTGCTACTTGTCTGCTGGGTGACCTTGGGCAAGTCACTTCACCTTTCTGGGCTTCGGTTTCCTCATCTGGAAAATGGGGATTAAGGCTGAGAGCCCTATGTGGGACAGGGATTGTGTCCAACCTGATAAACTTGTATTTACCCAAGTGCTTATTACATTACCTGGCACACAGTAAGTGCTTAACAAATACCATAAAAAAATCACAACTCCTCCAAGAGGCATTCCCTGACAAAGCCTTCATTTCCTCCTGTAGCTTGTAAACTCACTTTGGGCAGGGAAAGTACCTACCAATTCTGTTTTATCATACTCTCCCAAGTGCTTAGTACAGTCCTCTGGGCTGCTTCATAACCAGGACAGCCTACAGGGTCTTTCCCTCAAATGATGATGATGATAATAATAGTAAAAATAATAATAATAATAATAATATTTGTTAAGCACTCACTGTGTTCCAAGCACTGTATTCAGTACTTGGGAAGTCACAAAATGAATCAGGCCAGACACAGTCCCTGTCCCATATGGGCATCACAATCTCAGTAGGAGGGAATAGGATTTAATTCCCATTTAACAGAGAAACTGAGGCCCAGAGAAGTTAAGTGACTTGTCCAAAGTCACACAGCAATTGACTGACCTGGGTTTAGAGCTCAGTTCTTCTTATTCCCAGGTCTGCGCTCTTTCCATTGGGCCATGCTGTTTCTCAAATCCTTCATTCCTGCTCCATCCCTGACCCGCTCTGTGACCTTGAGCTAATCAATCCCTCAACCTTTCTGGACCTCCTTTTTCTCCTCTAAGAAACAGGGATACAGAATCCCACCCATCCCTTGAAGACAAATGAAATCATAGATGTGAAAGGGCTTCGGGAATGAAGAAAAACATCTCATTTCACTGACAGCATATCATGACTGTTAATCATACCACTGTTATGAAGTTCTCAGAAACAGACCCTGAATCTCCTAAAACAGGGCTGGATTCCCCACAACCCCCTGTGCACCCATACAGGTTCTCCAAGCAGACCTTCTGCCTAGGCCAAGCAGAGATGCTTTCCTACTAGAGTCTGGACAGGGAAATTTAATCAATCAATCATATTTATTGAGTGCTTACTATGCACAGAGCACCTTACTAAGCGCTTGTGAGAGTAATAATAATAATAATGATAATGGCCAATATGATAATGATAATGGCCTTTATTAAGCACTCACTATGGGCAAACACTGTTCTAAGCACTGGGGAGGTTACAAGGTGATCAGGTTGTCCCACGTGTGGCTCACAGTCTTCATCCCCATTTTACAGATGAGGGAACCAAGGCCCAGAAAGTTAAGTGACTTGCCAAAAATCACACAGCTGACAAGTGGCAGAGCCAGGATTTGAACCCATGACCTCTGACTCCGAAGCCCGGGCTCTTTCCACTGAGCCACGCTGCTTCTCTGAGTGCAATATAACAGGGTTGGAAGACACATTCTTACCCACAACGTGCTTAAAGTCTAGAGGGGGAGACAGACATTAATATACATAAATTACAGATAAGTGCTGTGGGGCTGAGGGAGGGGTGAATAAAGAGAGCAAATCCAAGTGCAAGGGTGACACGGAAGGGAGTGGGAGAAGAGCATTTCAGCCCCTTTGGATGGTGCTTAGGTGAGAGCCGTAATTGCTGCTCCCATAATTTGCTCCCAATTGAAAACTTTCTCTCATTCAGAACTCGTTCCTTGTCCCTATCAGGACCGAAGCCTAAGATGCTGTTCACTCTCCTGAACCTGGTAATTGCTCTTAGAAGGGCATCTCCAATGCCTAGGGAGGCTGAAGAGAGACCTTGTTATCTGGAAGCCTTCCACGCATTGGGGCATTGCTTCTGCCATGACAATTAATGCAAACCCCCGGTGCACGGATCAATGTGCCCTTAACGGAGTAGGGGCGGAGAAAAATACAGTCACTCCTTTCCCTTCCCAATCCAGGGCAGCACAAACACAAGGACCAAAGGGACATCAGAAAGAGTCCTTCGGATTTCTAAGGAAGGGACAGGTTAAAGCGATTACTCAGTCATCACTTTCAGAGATAATTGGTTGCAGTCATTTAATAAGACCCTTTCCCCGGTCTGCTGGTGAGATGGATGCGCAGCCAGGGAAATGATGCACTACAGTTTCTCCTTTTAAACACCATGGCCTGTCCTGCATAAACACATGAGGATTTTGATTTCTAAGTGATGGGTACTCAACCAATAGTCTATGCTGACCACTCACTGTGCCCAGAGCACTGAACTCAGTGCACAGAGCACTTTACTCAGAGACTACAATAGAAGTGGCAAAAATAACTCATGGTGTCTCCCAAACCCGCAACCTTGGCATTATCCTTGAGTCGTTTCTTTCATTCAACCCACACATTCAACCTCTCACCAAATACTTAGTAATAATAGTGGTATTTGTTAAGTGCTCGCTATGTGCCAGGCCCCGTACAAAGCGCTGGGGTGAGTACTGGTAAATTGGTTTGGACCCAGTCCTGGTCTCACGTCAGTCTCTCAGTCTTAATCCCCATTTTACAGATGAGGGAACTGAGGCACAAAGAAGTTAAGGGACTTGCCCGAGGCACACAGCAGATAAGTGATGGAGCAGGAATTAGAACCCAGGTCTTCCTGACTTGCAGGCCCATGCTCTATCCACTAGGCTATGCTGCTTCCCTAGTACATTGCATTATGCCCAGAGGTGCTCAATAACTACCATTAGAGCCAGAGAGGATATTTTCTGTAACCCGGCCTGATCTGTATGCTCCGGTGGCTCACCTCACTCAGTCTCGTGGGGCCTTATGGAACTGCGTTTGGATAGTCCAGATGGATTCCTCTAAGCCTGTTTTCTCTCAGGGCTGGTGACCCTTCTCTGTGGCAGGCTCAGTGCCCAGGCAGAAGGATATGGGTCTGTCCCCTCCAGCTTCCCGGGGTACTACGGTCCCGGGTGGGGGGTGGGGGGGGTATGGTTGACCATCTTAGCCTCTTCTGCCATTCCCTGACTGCTCTTACCAGTTCCACCAATGTGACCTTCCAGAAGCTGGGCTTCCCACCGGGCCTCCTTGTCCCTCCTGCAGATGAGCCATCTGGAGCTGCCAATCTTGCAGCCCCGATGGTCGAGAAGCACTTTCCAGAACCAACCACCCTTTCCTCCAACTCATCATATTTACTGAGCGCTTACTGTGTGCAGAGCACTGTACTAAGTGCTTGGGAGAGTATAGTACAACAGAGTTGGTTGACACGTTCCCTGCCCACAGTAAGCTTACAGTTTAGAGGGGGGAACAGAAAATAATAGAAATAAATAAATTACAGAGATGTACATAAGGGATGTGGGGCTGAGGGAGGAGTAAATAAAGGGAGAAAATCAGGGCAATGCAGAAGGTAAGAGAAGAGGCAATGAGAGCTTAGTCAGGGAAGGCTTCTTGGAGGAGATGTGTCTTCAATAAGGCTTTGAAGGTGGGGAGAGTGACTGGCTGTTGGACAAGCTATTCACAGGAAGATGATCTGGCCGAGCAACTGGAAAAGCCAGGATCAGAACCCAGGTCCTCTAACTCCCAGGCCCATGCTCTTTCCACTAGGCAATGCTTCTTCTCACTTATCTGCTTTATGACCTTGGGCAAATCAGTTCCCTCATCTGCAAAATAGGGATTAAGACTGTGAATCCCATGTGGGACTGTGTCCAACCCGATTATCTTGTACCTACCCCAGTGCTTAATATGGTGCCCGGCACATAGTAAGTGCTTAACAAAAAACATTTTAAAAAAATGTGTCAAAGTGGGGACTAGAACCCAAGTCCTCTGGCTCCCAAGTCTCCCAAAGTCAGAGTCCATCTCAGCTTGTACATCAATCCCTTTGGGGGATTCTCTCAGGTTTCTCCCATCCCTATCCCTGTAGCACATCGAAAGTTTACTCAGCACTTCCCTAGTGGTTTCCCAGAAACAAGCCAGCTAATGTTCTCTCTGGGAGAGAGACGCGTCATCCCATGGGGATTTGGCTAATTATGAATGTTCAAACTCAAAGGCAGCCTGGGACCAAGTTAACTAAGGTCACCTTCTTGAATCAGCTACTTAAAAAGAGCAATTTGGAAACAAGGGCCCAGCGTCCGAACAGGGGAAGGGTCCCTGTACTCCGGAGGGTGCCGATCACATGGGCATTCAGTTGGCACAATTGCAATTAGCTCAGACGGCCCTCATGTTCACAGAAACGCCAGCGGTCCAAACCAAAAGTAACCCGAGACCCTGACCACACAGTTTGAATACTAAAGGCTGCGGATTCCTCTCCAAATGGCATATAAGCACTTATTTTGGGATTTTGGTGCATTGGAAGATTACACCGAAAACCAACTCTATAAAAAAAGATGCCTCTATGTGACGTCATCTCAGGTGAAGTTCTCCAGTTTCTCCTTTCTGAGGGGCACTTTAGCTGCTGAAGCTAATCTAATTTAATGGAATTTAATTGTTGATTTTATCTTTCGGGCACATCCCCAGAGGCTGGACCGCAATGGTATGTTTTTAATAAATCAAAGAAACAAACATGCTGGTTTCAAGGGGCTGCCTGGCCCAGAGTGGGTATAAGGATGGCAGGGTGATTTTATGAAACCTTCCATGGACAAGGCAGGATCATTTTGTGATCCTGAGCAACCAGTCGTAAGAGAGGAAAGAAAGAGCCTGCTTGGTCTTTCACACAAGTAACCCCTTTACCCCAACACAACCATGCTGGGCCTCACTTATGCACCTGTCCTAAGCTCTGTTGCTTCCCTTGGACCTATAATTTACTTTAGCTCCTCTCTCCCCTTGCGAGATTGTCAGCTCCTTGAGGGTAGGGATTGTGTCTACCTACTTTACGGTACACTTCCGAGCATTTAGTACAGTGCTCTGCACAGAGTAAGTGCTCAAGAGATACTCTCGATTCATTGATTGACCAGAGTCCTGGTGTCATTACTGTCCAAGGGGCCCATGAGAAGAGCTACAAGGCAGGTGATGTCGGCTCTGGGTGGGAGGTAGAGCGATGGCTTATAATGGAGGATTCCGTGTGCACTGCTACCACCGACACAGCCCCATGGGGTGGGAAGCGGAGCTCCCATTCCGCAGAACAGACTCCGCTCTACAGAGATCAATTCATCTTTATGAGTATGTGAGAAAACAAGGCCGTGAGAGTTCCCCTCCATCCCCCAGGGGTGGCAAAGTGGGGGAGACAGATCGCACCTTACAGCTTCCTCATTTCCAAAAGACAAGCTAGAATCCAAACAAAGGGAAAGTCTCCATTCTGGCTGTGTGCTGAACCTTGTCCTCTGGGGAAAGGGCATATTAATAGTTCTATTAATATCTGTCTTCAGCTCCAGACTGTAAGCTCTCTGTGGGCAGGGAATGTGTCTACCAACTCTGCTGTACTGTACTCTCCCAAGCAGTACAGTATGCTGCACACAATACCACTGATCTATTAATTTTAAAGATGTGGAAACTAAGGCCCAGAGAAGGAAAGTGACTTGACCCAGATCACACAGCAGACAAGTGGTGGAGCAGGGATTAGAATCAAGGTCCTCTGACCCCCAGGCCCATGTTCTTTCCACTAGACCATGCCATTTCCCACAGACTCAGAGCTGAACTCGCAGCTGGTGGGGAACATGTGATTAGCAGACACAGAGCAAAGCAATGAAAAAGGGCCCAGACAATTTCAATGGGAGCTGGAAGAGATTAATGAGAAAAATCTGGACAAGCAGCATGGCCTAGTAGATAAAGCCCAGGCCAGAGAATCAGGGGACCTGGGTTCTAATTCCACCTCTGCCACTTGTCTGAAGTATGACTTTGGGCAAGTCACAACTTCTCTGTGACTCAGTTACCTCATCTGTAAAATGGGGATTGACTGTGAGTCCCATGTGGTTCATGGACTGTGTCCAACCTGATTATCTTGTATCTTCCCCAGAGCTTCTTACAGTGCCTGGCACATAGTAAATATTTTTTATGAATGCCCTTAAAAAAAATGGCAGACCAGGAATCATTCCCTTATCATTCATTCAATCGTATTTATTGAGCGCTTACTGTGTGCAGAGCACTGTACTAAGCGCTTAATCTGCTTGCTACATCCCCATCTCATCTACCTTGGATATCTCACTGCCAACTCTTCGCCCATATCCTCCCTCTGGCCTGGAACTCTCTCCCCCTTCAAATCTGAAAGTCCATCACACTCCCTACCTTCAAAGCCTGGTTTAGTGGAAAGAGCATGGGCTTGGGAGTCAGAGGACGTGGGTTATGGCTCTGCAACCTGTCTGCTGTGTGACCTTGGACAAGTCACTTAATAATTATAATGATGGCATTTATTAAGCACTTACTATGTGCAAAGCACTGTTCTAAGCACTGGGGAGGTCACAAGGAGATCAGGTTGTCCCACGGGGGGCTCACAGTCTTAATACCCATTTTAAAGATAAGGGAACTGAGGCACAAAGAAGTTAAGTGACTTGTCCAAAGTCACACAGCTGACAATTGGCAGAGCCAGGATTCAAACCCATGACCCCTGACTCCAAACCCCGTGCTGTTTCCACTGAGCCATGCTGCTTCTCTGTGCCTCAGTTACCCCATCTGTAAAATGGGGATAAAGACTGTGAGCCCCGCTGATTACCTTGTATCTACCCCAATGCTTAGAATGTGCTGAGCAACCAGTACATAGTAAGCACTTAACAAATACCATCATTGTCATTATTATTATTATTAAAATCACCTCTCTTCCAAGAGGCCTTCCCCAACCAAGCTCTCATTTCCTCTACTCCCTCTCCCTTCTGCACCACCCTTGCAGTTGGATTTGTACCCTTTATGCAGCCTATTCCCAGCCCCGCAGCAATTATGTGCACATATATAATTTACTATCTCCCCCTCTAGACTGAAAGCTCTTTGTGAGCAGGACAGCGTGTACCACCTCTGTGGTACTGTACTCTTCCAAGTACCTAGTACCGTGCTTAGTACACTGATCATTAATTAACTGATTGGGTGACTTCTAATCCCTTTTAGTCTAATCCACCTCGAATTCCCTTTCCAATCTATAAGGAAAGCACATTCTGGACTAGATATGTCTGCGCATTGTAGGGTGAGGTGACTAAATGTATTTTGGGGGGTTTCAATCTCTATATTAAAAAGCAATACTCCCCAGCCATCGGCATCCTCTGAAAATGGACAAAGGATTTCTTGTCCTCCCTAGAACCGGCAAGAAGCAGCAATGGTCTGGGGTCTGCAGGGCGCCTCAGGCCCACCCCCTCCCCCCTTCCCAACTCCAACCCTCCCCTAGCCAGGCCCAGACCCGTTGGGACGTGGAGCATTTGAGAGGGGGCTATGCTAGAAATGCCGATCTTTCAGAACTGTCAATCTGCACCACCTCCCTCACTTCACAACACAGCTGCAGGGGGGTTTCAAACATGCAGCTTCCTCCTGGTTCCCACATACTCGCAGGGCAGAGGGTGCCCAAACTCTTCTACAGCCTTCCTTCTTTCCACCTCCAGCTTCCCCCATAACGGAACACCAAACAAAGCCTAATAAAATGGCACCGGATACAAGGGAGCTCCCCCTGCTTGTTTTTTAGAAGACACTTTAGCTGCAGTTCCATCTCAACATTTCTTTCTTCCCCAGTCCACTCCACTCCAGGCTTCCATCCACTCTCCTCCACCCCCGCAGGAAAATGAAGCATTTCTCCTTCCACCAGGATGCCCTGTTCTGGTTTCCTCCCTGCCTGGTCCCACAGGCCCCAGAGATGTCTCTTTTCAGGGCTAATCTCTGCCTTGGGCTTGAGACGGTGTTGGGTGAAGGGTGACAGAAGAACATCATCCCCAAATACCGGTCAGAATACGGTTGCAAGAGCACGAAGATCCCGATATCGTGTTGTCTTATCACTCACGGCTCTTGGAGAGAAATCAGAAATCATAACAAGCCAGGAGCGAAACCAAAGGAATGTGTTTGGCAGGGGAGCGGGGGTCAAGCTGAGCTATTAAGAAAACTGAAAATAAAATCAGCATACTTGCTTCTATGAGCCACATATATTTTGACAAACTTTTTAAGCCTATACTTTCTGAATTAGCATGACTGTCCAAATACCACGAGACTCTAAGTGCGAATGACAGCAGTGACAGGAAAGGGGGTGTAGGCTGTTGCGATTTTTTTTAAATCTTTAAACTTTGAAAGCCGAGCGTTGTCAGATTCAGCCTGTACTTCTTAACCTCCACAATTAATACAGACGTATCTTTTGACACAGAACATTTAACCCTTTCATGGATTCAAATCCAAAACCAGAACTCACTGGATCTGAGTTGTCTTCCCTTCATTCTTCACTTACGCAAGTAGCGAACCGAGTAAAGATGGGCTTTTTTTGTTGTTGTTTAAAGGTTGTCACGCTCATGCCTAAAATGCATAACTCCATATAATTCTACCTCACACGCTGACATCAATATTTAGAGATATGCTGCAGAAAGAAATTGATTTAACGTATGTGGTGGTAACAACCATCGCAAATCCCCAATATTTCACAAACCATGATATAAATTGATGTAACTCTGCACTCCTGGATGCCATTTAAGCTCTTCCCCGCCCAGTGAAAAGTGTTTCCATGGCAACTCGAGAGAAAAGCATAGGGAGACTAAAAAAAGCACAAAAAAAGAGTGAACAAAATTAGAGATCTGAGGAATAAACAAAATATGGGAACGGGTGGGTTGTAATAAAGTTGCCACTAGACCCACATACGCCTCGTGACTCTGAGTAGCTCAAAGCCGAGGAAGGAATTCAGGGCAGCCCGACTGAAATCGCCAGAGAACCCTGCTGGAGAAGACACCTGGTGGCCTCAGGCCTTGAGACACAAAGACCCTTCGATGGATGCTGCCCATTCCGGCCCACTGTAGTCAGTCAGCCCTTTCGAGGGAGTCTCTACGGAAAGGACCGGGCAACTGCCGCTTCTCACCTTCTTCATCTGGCCGCTGAAGCAGCAAAATGTAGAGAATGTTCCATTTCATTCTTATTAAATTCTGCATGTATGTAGAACTCGGTGTGAGCTCGGGGGAACACATGTTACTTGAGGTGGAGCCCTTATAAACATATACTTTTTAATTAATTTTCCTTTGTAATTCAAAGTAGGCACGTAATGTATTCATGGAGCGATATGGGCTCCCTCTGGGGGGTGATTTTAATACCTACAATTCCCCTGGTTGTTAATCAAAGAGTTTTTGGGCCTCCGGATGATTTCTATCTGCCTAATGTTCGGAAGGTTGAGATTAGGACTATGTGCAAGAAAAAAAACAGAACAATGACAAGATCAGTGAAGGGGAAATCACATGAAAGCGTGGAATGTGTATGGTGCGGGGGAGGGTCTCCCCTCCGGGGACGATGGTCTCAGGGTGGATGGAACTGGCGGGGGCTGCCATGCTATTCTCTGGGATGAAGGCCAATTGACAGGATGGTCAAGTGGAAAATCCCAGAGGATTCACCCGATCCTCCTCAGGGAAAAACACCTCAGGCTGCATGGGTTTGTTGGCCGTGGGGTTGAATTCTGGACCTTGCTTTGAGGTCTCTCCAGACCTTCTCAGTTAAAGGGGAGAATGCCACAGGTCCATATTTGAGATCGGATGAATGGATGCTTTTGAGAGTGCCAATCCTTCAGCTTTAAAAATCTACCTTCAATTGTGATGGGTCAATGGGGACCAGAGACAGCAACTAGATATCGACACTGACTGATGAGCAAGGTCAAGTCGGGCCCTGGGCAAGTGCAGATTCAAGACACTAACAGCAATAATAATTATAATAATAATTATTATAATAATATTAATATATAATATATTATAATATATAATAAAAATAATAATTAGGTTTTTGTTAAGTGCTTACTGTGTGCCAAATATACGGTACTAGGTATAGGATACTGGGGTAGATACAAGATAATCACTTGAGAAAATCCTGCCTGGTTTATATCCAAGTAATGATGGCTGGAAGCCCTTTACTTAACAGGGAAACCAAAAAAATACCTCTTCCACCTATTTAGAAAACAGAAATATATTCAATTTTGCCTTCTAGAACATTTACCAGTGAGCGCTAAATCCTCCATGTGGGCTCTGCTCTCCTTAGTGTAGAAAATGCTTTTTCTACACTAATGTCCATCACCACCCATCGCTCTATTTTGAAATATCCAAATACAGAATCTGAAAACTCACTATAAAATCGACTCTTTGTTTTGAAATTTCCAAATACAGAATCTGAAAACTCAGTATAAAATTGACTCCTCGGTTTGCCCAAGAATTGTGTGACTGCAATTTTTCCCCTCTAAAATCAACAGCCTCCAAAACAAACCTCTGCTTAAAGCCGCTGCTGTCTGGGTCTCCCTTTGAAAGCCACAGAAGCATCTATGACCTAGCCTGTCTTTTAGGGCCAATCGGCTGCTTCTATAGGAATACTGAAATTCTCAGCCACTACCCACAAAGGCCGCATATTTAGTCAATACGCAAAAGGTCTCTGACCAAGTTGCATAAGCCAGGGAAAGCACTCTATCTGAAAATTATTTTTAAAAACCTCCATGTTTGCAAGTTTTTTGCATCAGTTGCAATCAAACCTGATGTGTACATTTGCAAAATAACTCACCGTGAAAGCTATTATATACCTCGTTTGCATATACATGTGTCTGTCAGCACAACTGGAGGAATAAACCCAGGGTCCGTCAACTTGGAGTCTAATTCCAGCCCCATCTGGCCAGATCTGGGCAAGCGAGCAGTTTGGAAACCACAAATGATTTTTCCCCAGCACTTTTAAGTGGTATTTATTTAGCGCTTTCTAGATATAAAGCACTCTGCTAAGCACTGCATAAATCAAAATAATCAGCTCAGACACTAGCCCAGTCCCACAAGGAGATCACAGCCTAAGGGGTAGGGAGAGGAGAGTCTTCTCTCCATTCTACCTGAGGCCTAGAGAGGTTAAGTGATTGCCCAAGGTCACACAGGAAGCCCGTGGAAGAACTGGGACTAGAACTCTGGTTGCCTGAATCCCAGTCCTGTGGTTCTGCTTGAAGCACCTATTCAACCGAGTGCCTTATCTGGGGCCGGATGTGGTTTTAGAAGCAAATGCGCTCTCGCAAGTACAGTGTTCTGCACACAGTAACAGCTCAGTAAATATCATTGATTAATTGATCACTGCAGTCATGGCTCTAAGCAGCATGGCTTAGTGGAAAGAGCACGGGTTTGGGAGTCATAGGTCGTGGGTTCTAATGCTGGCTCCGCCACTTATCAGCTGTGTGACTTTGGGCTAGTCACTTCATTTCTCTGTGTCTCAGTTACCACGTCTGTAAAATGGGGATTAAAACTGTGAGTCCCACGTGGGACAACCTGATTATCTTGTATCAACCCCAGCACTTAGAACAGTGCTTTGCACATAGTAAGCACTTAACAAATACCATAATTATTAATTATTATTATTAGAGCATCCTTGCTAGGAGTAATGACAGTAATAGCAAGGGTAATCATAGTACCTTAAATTTGGCCAGCACTATAATTTTTTTCCCCCAAGAGACTCTCTCATCAAATCATCTCATTTTATCTTATCTTAATGTTAGTGAGGTAAATGTTTCCAAAAGGAGCCAAGCACTTCTGACCTTCTTAGAATGGAAAAAATGACTTCATTAAAACCTTTGGGCTGCTTCACGAACATTTTTCATTATGTCAAATGTGGATTCCAAGGTATTTCAAGCATTTTTCAGGTTTAAGGCACTTGCCCACTGATGGAGGCTTTTCTAGAGTCAGTTCCCTTTGGCATGCATTTCTTCTACTTCCGCAACTCAGGATATCCCCACCGTCCCTCCAGCAAGTCTCTCTGGTGGTACACGAAGGCTTAACCGAATATGTTTTTAAGCATATAGTGAGACACTTGCAAAGCCCAAACTGTTTTCTAACAACAACTCGGAGTTCGCTGCCACTGCTTCGTTAGCCACACCTTGATGGCAATCTTCTTCAACAATAAGATCCTAGAACAGAGACCACCACAGACACATGTGCTCAGGAACACCAGCTTCTCTGGGCTTCTCCCCCTTCTCCCCCTCCGCCTTACCTCCTTCCCCTCCCCACAGCACCTGTATATATGTATATATGTTTGTACATATTTATTACTCTATTTATTTTATTTGTACATATTTATTTTATTTTGTTAATATGTTTTGTTTTGTTGTCTGTCTCCCCCTTCTAGACTGTGAGCCCGCTGTTGGGTAGGGAACCGTCTCTATATGTTGCCAACTTGTACTTCCCAAGCGCTTAGTACAGTGCTCTGCACACAGTAAGCGCTCAATAAATACGATTGAATGAATGAATGGGGTTATCAGGGTGGCGGGGTGAGAAGCAGTGTGGATTAGTGGATGAGGCACAGGCCTGGGAGGTCCTGGGTTCTAATCCAGCCTTTGCCACATATCTGTTGTGTGACCTTGGGAGAGTCACTTAACTTCTCTGGGCCTCCGTTACCTCATCTATAAAATGGGGATTAAGAGTGTGAGCCCCATATGGGACAGAGACTGTGTCCAACCTGATTAACTTGTGTCTACCGTGGAGCTTAAAGCAGTGCTTGCCACATAGTAAGTGCTTAGCAAGTACCATTATTCTGGAAAACACAGACTAAAACAACTTCCAGATCTCAAGCTCCAGAATAATAACAATAATAATAATAATGATGGCATTTGTTAAGTGCTTACTATGTGCTGAGCACTGTTCTAAGCGCTGGGGTAGGTACAAGATAATCAGGTTGTCCCACATGGGGCTCATGGTCTTAACCCCCATTTTATAGATGAGGTAAATGAGGCACAGAGAAGTCAAGTTACTTGCCCAAAGTCACACAGATTATCAGCGGCAGAGCTGGGATTAGAACCCATGGCCTCTGACTCCCAAGCCCGTGCTCTTTCCACTATGCCACGCTGCTTCTATAATGGTCCAGGAGTTTCGGAAGACAAATATGTTGGAGCCAAATTGGAACACAATCTGAAGCAATGGAATGGATGCTGGTAACTGAAGAAGCTATGTGGCCCAGAGAAAAGATCCCGGGCCTAGGAGTCAGAGTACCTGGGTTCTTATCCCGGCTTTATCACATGCCCGCGGTGAAACCTTGGGCAAATCTCTGCACTTCTCTGGTCCTCAGTTGCCTCATCTGTAAAATGTGAATTAAATCCTAATCCCTCCTACTTAGGCTGTGAGCCCCATGTAGGACCGGGACTGTTTCTGGCCTGATTAACTTGAATCATTCATTCATTCAGTTGTATTTATTAAGTCCTTACTGTGTATGGCACTGAACTAAGCACTTGGAAGAGTACTTTCCAAGTGCTTAGTACAGTGCTCTGCACAAAGTAAGCACCCAATAAATATGATTGAATGAATAAATACAGCATTAAACAGTCACATTCCCTGCTCAAAGTGAGTTTACAGTCAGTGGGGGGAAACAGACATCAATACCAATAAATAAAATTTTAGGTATGTACATCCACCCTAGTGCTTAGAACAGTGTTTGTCAAATAGTAAGCATTTAACTGGTACTGTAATGGTAATTTATTATTACTTATTTAATAATAAATATTTAATAATAAATACTTTGTTTTTTTAATTAATATTACCACCATTATAATGAACCAAAACATACCCTGATGAGACCATCGTCAATACAGGGATAGCCGTCAGAGCAGAATGCACAGGAACTACAGGACTTTGCTCAAAAAGCCGTCCCTCTGAGAAAGCTGTGAATGGCCAGCTCTACCAGCCACGTCTGAAATCGAACACTAAAGGGTGACTTTATGCAAGCAACCGGAGGTGGGGGCTTGGGGGTGGGGGGCGAGCTGCTGTTCCCTGTTGGTCTTTGCAGTCACTCATGCAAACCATAAGCGATGACCCCATCTGGAGGCAGAAAGGTGAGAATTTCTCTCAAGAGGGATTCGATGAAACATACCAAGAGGTCCCCACAGCAGTCACGGAAAGCTAATCTTTGGCAAGGGGTGGGAGGAGATAATTGTCTTATTTTCCACTCATAAATGTCCACTCGGGCTCCTTTCGGACACTCACTCATTTTGCAAACTTTTTGAGCATTTACAGCATCACTTGCTGAGCCGCTGATGAGATGCAAACACCCCCAAATGTCACCCCAGGCACATTTCGGTGTCAGTCATCGAACCAGCTCACGGTGGGGGTTGGTCAAAGGGACATTACATTGTGCTCTCTTTTCCCTCTCTCCTCCTCTTTCTTTCTCCTTCCCAAGTTTTGAGGTGTGAGAAAGGATACTAAACATATTGCAAAACCCTTTTGTGGTCTTATTAAATCCTGGACCCCCCAATTTCATATTTTCCTCTAGCAAGAATCAACCATTTGACAAAAAAAAAAAATGTATATATATATATATATATATCTCCTCATGCTGTCTTTCAATAGGGAGCAGAGATCAAAGAGGACACATTTTATAATCTTTCAACATTAACAATGGCCCTTTTACCGGCAAAATGGAATTACTTCAGGGCTGTGATGGAGACCCCTGTAGTTTTGAGCATATAAATGGGATATCTTAATAGAGCACATGAAATTAATTGTAACATGTTTCCTAGTCTTAAAATAAATTAAAATGAACAGGATACTCGGCACACAGATATTTATTTTCAGCATTTCACAAAGTGCATAAGGCACTATAATAGAGTTGAAATACTTAACCCAGATAGCTTACACAAGTACTGCATTTTTGAAAATTGATCATTTTAGAACTAAGGAAGCAAGACATTGTATCGCAGTGATCATTTTTAGAGCCAGGGCTAGAGAAAGGGCTTCAGTGCCCACAAAGACACTTTAGATATCAGATTTCGAAATATATGGGAGGTGGCAGACTAATGTGGAGTTCACCCTAACCTACAGCATTTCTCCGGAGGACTCCCTCCAAACGCATTCCCCACTCAGGTTCCCATGAACCTGGGCACCACTTCAATGCTTCACAACTCTGCAGCAGGTGCTACAAGGTGGGGGATACGATAGGCTGGTTGTGGAAAATAGAAAATCAGGCAGAAAGGTGCCCGGGGCTATATCTGAACCTGAGAAGGGTGCGACCAGCAGAAAACCAAACTGATCGGGGTAAAACCAGATGAATAGTAAAATGAAAGGACACTCAGACAGAGGTTGGTATAGGGACCTTCATTTTGATAATCCTGATTTCTTTATGAAAGGACTCAGGAAATGTTAATAGCATAGAGGCCCAGTGTGTGGCAGGTTTTACTTCCTCCGGTGACTGCTATTGTGAGTGGGGTGGGAGTCGGGGGGAGATACTCCTCCCCCATGTCCTCCTCTCTCCCCTCCCTGCTTCTCTCCCTTTCTCCTCACCTCCCTCCCTCTTTCCCCCCTTCCTCTGCCCTCCCCTCCCCTCCCCTCCCCCTGTCCTCTCTCTTCCTTCCCTCTGTCCTCCTCTCCCCACTTCCTTGTGACCTCCTCTCTCCCCCTTCCCTATGCTCCCCCCTCCCTCTCTGTCCTCCTCTCAGCACAAGACAGACCAGATGGCTAATGACCTTCAGGTGGTAGAGAATGAGCAGCAGTCCCACCTGGGCAACTTGTCGCTCAGAGGTGTGACTCTCTCTGGGCATCAGCCTCCTCCCAGCCTGATACCCAGAAAATGCCTTGCTTCTTTCAGGGTTTTGCACATCCTGGCACTAGGGAAGGCTCGTCTTGGCCCAAATCATGGTCTTCGTCTGCTGTTTTTTTTCTCCCGTCTGTCCTCTGTAAAGGCTATGAGATAGGGGTCACCCTTGTGTGTGAGAGTAGTGTAGAGGGGCCAGAAAGGCTGATCCCCAGCCCAGGCCATACTGCCCACTCAGGGGAGACCTTAATTGATAGGCTCCCCCGGTAGCCTCTGACATGGCTGTGAGTCCTCACAGGGTGGTGTTGGACCTTGGAGAAGGCAGACAAATCATCTGAGGGGAGAGCATTTGGTCAAACCCAGATTATGTGTAGTGGAAAGAGCACGGGTCTAGGTGTCAGAGAACCTGGGTTCTAATCCCAGCGCAGCTACTTGGCTGCTGCATGACCTTGGGCAAGTCACTTTACTTCTTTGTGCTTCAGATTCCTCATCTGTAAAATGGGGGTTTGAAATCTGTTTTCCTTCCCCCTTAGATTGCAAACCCCAAGTGGGACTGAGTCTGTGACCAACTTACTTATTTGGTATCTACCTATCTACCCCCAGCTTTTAGTATGGTGCTTGGTACTGAGTAAGCACTTAGCAATGATTATTATGATTATTGAAAGTTGGGGAGCCCAGGCCTGATTTCTATTTTAGGGTAACACTTTCTCCCTATTGTCCCAAAAAGAAACTCAGCTGTGTCTCGCCATTTCTAAGTTCGACTCTCAGACTGAACAGCCCTTTCCTCCCACGCACCCATATGAATAGAGTTCCTTGGAAAAATGATGCTCTCATCCAAGATGGCAAAGGAAAACGGAAAATAATTTAGATTTTTGTCCCAGAATAACATATTTTTCTGAAACTTTTAACTCCAACAACTCTCACTTGGGGCCCAGGATGAGTAGATCGACACCGTCTGGTGAGCCGCTCCTGGGTGTCGAGATCTTCGGGCCCCTGTGGAAGGAAGAGACAACCCCTGACCTCAAGTTTCTTACTGTCTGATGGGAAATCTAAACTCATAAACTGACTTGTGGCATCTCCCATCAGAAAGATTGACTACAGCTAGATTTTTTCCCAGTGCTTAGTACTGTGCTCTGCACACAGTAAGAGCTTAATAGATATTATTACTACTACAGGGCTGGAGGCTTGCTCAGCGCCAGTCGCACTCTCTCACCTCTGCTCCCGCTGGGGCCCAGAGTGCAACAGGCGAGTTGACTGGCAAGGGTGCTGCACATTGTGAGGTCCAAGTTAGCCGACTTCAGGCAGAGCCAGGACCAGAACCCAGGTCTCCTTATTGCCACAGCGGTACTCTTTCCACTGGACCAACAGTGGGGACAAATGAACAGTTGTAATCATGATTCA
Organism: Tachyglossus aculeatus; assembly: GCF_015852505.1. Lineage (NCBI taxonomy): Eukaryota > Metazoa > Chordata > Mammalia > Monotremata > Tachyglossidae > Tachyglossus > Tachyglossus aculeatus. The sequence continues at coordinate 20,765,686 of NC_052090.1, read as the reverse complement.
CTGCGAGAGATTAGACATTAATGGCTGTATACAATAGAGAGCGTGCAGGCATGTAGAGGTGGTTGGTGTGATAGCACAAGCAGGGAGATGGGAGGATTAATCCTGCAGACACGCCTAGGGGAGGCAAAGGAGTTCTCAGTAAAAAACCGATTGACTGAATCCCTCCAGGCACTACTCCCACACCCACACTTGAATAAGGAATTCTCTCCTATGGGAGCCAGTGGGCCCCATGAAAGAGGGCATCTACCTACACCCAACAGTTTCTAGGTTCAAAATGGTTTGTTCCTTCTTCCTAATTCAACAAGGGCTTTAACCAATCTTAAAATGCATATTTTGTGGCCCAGGGGAAAATCATTTCCAACATTCTAGCCTTTGTTTAGTATCTGAAGACCTCACAGGAGGGGGAAGAAGGGTATCTTCTGGGTCTTTCTGAAAAGGCTACCCAATGGTTTGTCCATAGGTCCAATGATAATAATAATAATAATGATGATGTCATTTATTAAGTGCTTACTATATGCAAAGCACTGTTCTAAACACTGGGGAGGTTACAAGATGATCAGGTTGTCCCACAGGGGGCTCAGAGTCTTAATCCCCATTTTACAGATGAGGTAACTGAGTCTCAGAGAAGTTAAGTGACTTGCCCAAAGTCACACAACTGACAATTGGCGGAGCCAGAATTTGAGCCCATGACCCCTGACTCCAAAGCCCATGCTCTTTCCACTGAGCCACGCTGCTTCGACACCCTTATCTACAGGGTAACCTGGGGCGAATAACTTCAATTTTGCTGTGTCCGTTGTCTCATACCTAAAATGGGGATTTAATACCTGTTCTCCTTCTCCTTGAGACTGTGGGAGTCTGTGACTGATGTGATTTTTAATAGTATTTATTAAGTTCTTACTATGTGTCAGGTGCTGTACTAAGCACTGAGGTCTATGTCCCACATGGGGCTTAGACTTAATCCCTATTTTACAGATGAGGCAACTGGAGCATAGAGAAATTAAGTGACTTGCCCAAGGTCACACAGCAGACAAGTGGAGGAGGTAGGATTAGAACCCAGGTCCATGCTCTCAGGCCCAGGCTCCATCCACAAAAACAATCTGCTTCTTAATTATCTTATATCTATTACTCCAGTGCTTAGCATGCAGTAAGCACTTTACAAATACCAGAATGATTATTATTGTTGTAATTATTATAAGTAGAAAAAACCTATGCAAGGTAGTAATGGACAAGAGCACGGACCTCCCTCCCTCCCTCTCTCTCTCTCATTCTCTGACTGAAGTAGGCTTAGGACACTTCACCCACAGAACCTCCTCAAAGCTGGAAATGCCCTGCAGCCCCTGTCTGCCCATCATGTTTGAACCAGGGCCGTGCTGCTAAATGCACAAGCCCGAGACCGTGGGCCCCTCATCACTGGCACAAGTCCAGGCCTACCAAAGACCCAAGGAGCTGCTGGAGAGGGGGAAAAAGGGTAGCTACTGTGGACTGGCCAAATTTGGGGATTCCCATCCCCCCATGGGGGCTGGGAGAGTTCACTGAATGCCCTTTCAGCAAGGCACTTGGCTATAGTAATAGCACAGGTATTTTCTAAGGCTTCACTTCACTGCCAGTGTAACCAAAGCAGACACGGTTCCTGCCTATCTGGGGCTCACCGTCTGATAGGAAGTTTTACAGAGGAAGAAACTGAGGTCCAGAGAAGTTAACTAACATGTCCAGAGTCATCCGGTGGTCAAGCAGCTTAGCCGGGACTACAACCCGGATTTCTGGACTGTTGATCCCATGCTAGGCTGTGCCCTGGAAGACTGTTCCAGTCCTCCAGGGTATGTGGGTGTCCCTGAATAGGAGCCAGTTTAGCCAAGAGTGTCCCAAGTGCCCTAGGGACCACAATGCTGCCCAGGAACACGGCACTGGGGCTACACTGTTACACATGATGGAGCTTGTTGTGGGCAGGGAACTTGTCTGTTTATTGTATACTGTACTCTCAAGCACTTAATACAGTGCTCTGCACACAATTATAAATACAACTGTCTGACTGACATCCCCTCTGCCCCTGCTGCTACTGCTGTCCTGCTTCCAGCCACATTCCAATGGGGGCATGCCCCTGTTCACAGGCCAGTCTCATCAGAGGAACAAGCTGAATGGGAGGAACCACTTCTTCCTTCTATCTCCTTCTCTTGTCTTCCCTCTTCATCAGCTCCTGGCCTCACCCTCCATAGGATTTACTGAACCTGATTCTCTCTTCCTTCTTTCCTCCCTCACAGGGAGAAGGATGCTCCAAGCTGGTGTTGGTGGCAGGGAGAGGAAGAGGGCTCAGACATCCCCAATGGGCTAATGGCTCATTGGAAAGGAGGAGGTGATTTTCCCACTGACGTAGCAGCAGCCTAGCCGGACTCCCCAAAAAAGAAGGATGAGCTCACATTGCCGCTGCCACTGCTCAGAAACCTCCTTCTGGCCACTAAACTAGCAGAACCTCACAGGAAGCAGCAGCCAGGTCATGACACTATACACTAAACAAGATACACTGTGGTCTGCAGTAAATTTAAAGACCCAGGCTTACCCTCTCTAGGGGCTTACCGGCAGAATTGGCAAGGGAAATTTCAATCTGGAAATGTGACTCAGTTTTTACAACTGTCACTTTGTCTACACACACCCACACTGATAATTCAGCCCCAAATATGTTTTATCTTGAATTTGTCTGAATGTCAGCTACGGTGCAGGGCAGATTTTGGGCTACAATATGTTAATCCTTAATCACTCCATCAATCCATCATATTTATTGAGCACTTACTGTGTGCCCACGACTGTACTAAGCACTTGGAAGAGTACAACACAGTAGAGTTGGTAGACATGTTCCCTGCCCACAATAAGCTTACAGTCTAAAGTCATACATTTTTTAAGTATTGTCATTGGGTTGCTTTGAATGTGTAAAGAGGCCAAGTGAAAATGAACCTCAGCAATTCTGTGGTGAATCCTGGCCATATAAAGACTTGATACAGGTAGTCCAGGACTCCACAATCTCTTGTTTTCTGGATTAGTAGGTGTGCTTTTGCTTGAGTTTTCCAGAAAGTGGATTTATCTTCTTTGATTTCACACAGATAGCTTAGGTGCACAGCACAGTATACCCTTATTACCTTTGATTTCTGCCTTTAGCAAGAATGAATAAGAGCAACAAAACTCACCCGGATACCTGAATATGAAATCTATGTCCCTTTTTTGTTTTCCTTTTGTTCAATTTTCCAATAATCCACATGACCACAGAAACACAAACCCAGCTAGCTAGCACTGGCCATCCTTCTGCCCAATTGGACTTGTGGCTTACACTGAACAGAGAAGAAAAGTAAATAATTAGAAACCTCAGAGTCTGATATGGCAGGACTGAGAACAGTTAAGTGCCCGGGCATAAAGTGGCAAACATAGTTCACGGTGAATAAGTGCAACATGATTTGCTATGGAGCAAGAAGTGAAAAGGAGGACATGTCTGCTTAAAAGAAAGTTTCTGCATCATCATTATCGAGAGAGAGAGACTTTTTATGGTATTTGTTAAGCATTTCCTATGTGCTAGGCATTATACTAAACACTGGGGTGGATATAAACTAATCAGGTTGGATACAATCCCTGCGCCATACAGGGTTTACAGTCTTAATCCACATTTTACAGATGAGGGAACTGAGGCACAGAGAAGTTAAGTGACTTGCCCAAGGTCATACAGTGGACAGGTCACAAGGACCTGGGTTCTAATCCTGACTCCACCACTTTTCTGCTGTGTGACCTTGGGCAAGTCACTTAACTTCTCTGGGCCTCAGTTACCTTATCTGTAAAATGGGGATTAAGACTGTGAACTCCACTGGGGACATGGACTGTGTACAATCCGACTGCCTTATATCTGGCACCTAGAACAGCACTTATATATCAGCATTTAGAACAGTTTCTGGCATATGGTAAGTACTTAATAAATACCATGAAAAAAGTGGCAAAGTCAGGATTAGAACCCAGGTCCTGCTGACTTCCAGGCCCATGCACTATCCACTAGTCCAGGGAGTTTTTGCAAAAATGACTCACTCCCCTCCAAGTCTTTAATCACACAAGGTACATCAGAAGTTAATTGTGGTATTTTTTGAGCACTTACAATGTGTCAAGCACTGTACTAAGCACTGGGGTAGAAACAAGATAATTGGTCCCACATGGGGCTTACGGTAGAAGTAGGAAGGATAACAGGTATTGAATCCCATTTTGCAGATGAAGGAACGTAGGCACAGATAAGTTAAGTGACTTGCCCAATATCACCCAGCAGAGAAGCAGAGGAGACAGGATTAGAACCCAAGTCCTCTGACTCCCAGCCCATGCTCTTTCTACTAGGCCATGCTGCTTCTAGGCCAGAAAGAGGCTAGGATGATGCTGGACTGAATCACTAGGTGAACAAATCATGAAAGGCAGAATTTCCGCAACTCTGCACAGAGGAAGCACTCAGTAAGTACCAATGACTGACTTATTACAAGTAAAAAAGGATGTTTGTTGGTAGAAAAATGCTGTTTGGTTCCTGACCTTTGAAAAAATGTGAAGGGAGTTGGCAAACGGGCCAACCGCTCCAACCCAGATGTCCCTGGATTGGCCAACCAAATCATATGGGACCCAAAGACAAAATTGTACTTGGGGATATTAAGCAAATTGTCCTGGCAACACACAGAAAAATAAGGCAATGTTACATTTAAGAGATTGGGAAGTATGTGGGTATGGGGGGAGACTAGGTCTCCAAATTACACGTGTGGAATTTGTTTTGGAGGAAGTCCATGCAGCAAAAACCAAGGTACAAAGAGCTTTTGAAGGAAAGACCACAGAAAGCTCTGGGGATATGAGACCATGGTAAGAATGAAACCAAAGGAATCCAAGATGAGCTAACCAAATCTGGGTTATGCAGGATCTTAGAAGGCTCCAGCTGGAACCATGCTTCCTGGACTGATTTTACATAAACGCCACCAAAATCAGCCTCTCGTGCCCATTTTCAGGATTATGAGTGGGATTTCTTTAGTGGGTCTCGAGCAGTGGCATTAAAAGTGTCAATGTAAAACCAGATCAAGTGACACCTTAGAACTGCTACTAGATCCTCTAGACTGTAAGCTTGTGGGTAGGGAATATGTCTGTTCTACCGTACTCTTCCAAGCGCTTAATACATTGCTTTGCACCCAGAAGGTGCTCAATAAATACGACAGAATGAATGAATGAACAAATGAAAGGTCAGTCAGTGAGCATACATAACTTATCTGCTCTTTTCCTCCACTCTTCACCCTGTCTTTGTTTCTCCCAAGCCAAATTTCTCTCGAATCTCCTTCCTCCATTCCCTCTTTCACACAGCTTGGGACTCCCTCTCTCCCCGCATCCTATAAACTGCAGTTCTCCCTGCATTCAAATCCCTCCCCCAAATCCCACCACTTCCAATGAGCTTTCCCCGATTACCTTCCCAGCATCCTGAACCAAATCATCCAACTCTAGTGCTTAGGGACACATTTACTCCCTCCCAGGAGTCATGTAGATATGTAGACTCAATGATTTATTTTGATCACTCTGATTGTAAACGTTTTTTGTTTGTCTCCCTCATAAGAGTGTAAACAAATAATATGTCACTTTATTCTGCACTTCCCAAGCATTTAACTACAATGCACTGCACCAAATGAGTGCTCAATAAATGCTGCTGCTGCTACTATCAATCAATCAATCAATCAATCGTATTTATTGAGCGCTTACTATGTGCAGAGCACTGTACTAAGCGCTTGGGAAGTACAAATTGGCATCACATAGAGACAGTCCCTACCCAACAGTGGGCTCACAGTCTAAAAGGGGGAGACAGAGAACAGAACCAAACATACCAACAAAATAAAATAAGTAGGATAGAAATGTACAAGTAAAATAAATAAATAAATAAATAGAGTAATAAATATGTACAACCATATATACATATATACAGGTGCTGTGGGGAAGGGAAGGAGGTAAGACGGGGGGATGGAGAGGGGGACGAGGGGGAAAGGAAAGAAGGGGCTCAGTCTGGGAAGGCCTCCTGGAGGAGGTGAGCTCTCAGCAGGGCCTTGAAGGGAGGAAGAGAGCTAGCTTGGCGGATGGGCAGAGGGAGGGCATTCCAGGCCCGGGGGATGACGTGGGCCGGGGGTCGATGGCGGGACAGGCGAGAGCGAGGTACAGTGAGGAGATTAGTGGTGGAGGAGCGGAGGGTGCGGGCTGGGCAGTAGAAGGAGAGAAGGGAGGTGAGGTAGGAGGGGGCGAGGTGATGGACAGCCTTGAAGCCCAGGGTGAGGAGTTTCTGCCTGATGCGCAGATTGATCGGTAGCCATTGGAGGTTTTTGAGGAGGGGAGTAATATGTCCAGAGCGTTTCTGGACAAAGATAATCCGGGCAGCAGCATGAAGTATGGATTGAAGTGGAGAGAGACACGAGGATGGGAGATCAGAGAGAAGGCTAGTGCAGTAGTCCAGACGGGATAGGATGAGAGCTTGAATGAGCAGGGTAGCAGTTTGGATGGAGAGGAAAGGGCGGATCTTGGCAATGTTGCGGAGCTGAGACCGGCAGGTTTTGGTGACGGCTTGGATGTGAGGGGTGAATGAGAGAGCAGAGTCGAGGATGACACCAAGGTGTCATCTACTACTGCTACTACTACTACTACTGCTTGTAATAGAAAACAATCAATAATATTTATTGAGCACTTACTATGTGCAGAGCACTGTACTAAGCATTTGAAAGAGTACCATATAACAGAGTAGATATACACGTTCCCTGCCCATAACAATCTTATAGTCTACAGCGGGAGACAGACACCACTATAAAGAAATAAATTATGGATGGGTATATAAGTGCTGTGAGGCTAAGAGTAGGGTGAATAAAAGGTGAAAATCCAAGTGCAAGGGTGATGTGAAATGGAGAGGGAGAAGAGGAAATGAGGGCTTAGTCAGGTAAGGCCTCTTGGTGGGGATGTGGCTTCAATAAGGCTTTGAGGGCGGGCCATCAGGGTTATGGGTAGAGTGCAAAAAGGGTGTGGGGACAATGGAAAGTCAAACTCCGTACCAGATAGAAAGCCTGTGAGGCCACTGTGTGGCTGTCCTCCTGTCAGCTGTGAGACCTGGGCCCTTAACAGAAATCCCAGGCCACTTCTACAGCGGTTCCACAGTGTCCCTCAGCATCGAAAGACAGGACAAGATGACCAACAATGAGAACCAACAACTCAGCTCTCCAGCATCAAAACGGCGTTCACAGCCCCAGAAGAATGGCCACCAGCGGGATCGAGCAGAAAAGCAGGGGGCGGGGGGCGCCCGAGCCCAGAGATGTAGTGAAGCCAGCAATGTCTCAAACAAAGCGACACCGCAATGGACGGTCGGGAAACCCACTCCGGCCGTCAGACCAAGCTGGTGGGCAGCAATCAGGAGGGGGTCACTTTTCTTGAATGAAGCCTTCATGAAGATCGGGATGTCAAGAGGCAGGATCAAAACAGAGGGATAGGCCCTGAAGGGGATAGAAGCTTGTCAGTGCAGAAGGGCCTATCCTTAAGTGAAAATAACACAAATGATGCAAACAATTTAGGAGTGTGTGTTGGTGCCTCCCCTGTCAGTTTGTCCGATTTGCACAGCTGATAGACAGAATCTTACTGAAGCAGTGCAATCAATCGTATTTATTGAGCGCTTACTATGTGCAGAGCAGTGCAGCCTAGTGTGGGAAGAACCTACGGAGGTTCCCAAGAGAACAGGCCTGGGAAGCAGGACAACTGGGTTCTGATCCCAGCCCTCCCACTTGCCCGCTCTATGACCATAGACAAGTCATTTGTTTTTAAGCGTTCACTATGTAGCAGGCACCGTTCTAAGAGCTGGCGTAGATACAAGCTAATCAGGTTGGACACAGTCCGTGTCCCATATGGACCTCACACACTTCATCCCTATTTAACAGATGAGGAAACAGGCACAGAGAAGTTAAGTGACTTGCCTGAGGTCACCCAGCACACGTGTGGCGAAGCCAAGATTAAACTCTCTGTGCCTCAGTTCCCTCATCTCTAAAAATGGGGAAAAGATACCCATTTTCCCTTCCTCTTTATCTGTGAACCCCATGTGAGACCGAGATTGAGCCAGATCTGACTACCTTGCATTTAGCCCAGGGCTTAGCACCTAGAAAGTACTTAATAAACATTCTTTAAAAACAAATGTCCTGTCTAAAGGCTAAGAGGCAGAGATCATTACCTTGGGATTCTAGTCTGCACTTCACCTCTCAGGGCTGTGTGGCCCAAAAGTCTCTCTGTATGTACTCTCCCAATGGCAAAGGTCCATCCTGGATCAATCAGGTCAGTCAGTCAGTGGTATTTGAGCACTTTCTTTGTGCACAGCACCATACTAAGCAGTTGGGAGAGTACAACACCTGTCTACTTGTTTTGTTTCATTGTCTGTCTCCCCCTTCTAGACTGTGAGCCCATTGTTGTGTAGGACCTTCCCTATATGTTGCCGATTTGTGCTTCCCAAGTGCTCTGCACACAGTTAGTGCTCAATAAATACGATTGAACTGAATTGAATATAACAGAGTTGGTAGATGAGTTCCCTGCCCACAGGATACCCAGGAGCCCTCCATCCTGCAGTTTCTGTAGCCATCCCCTTGTCATCATCAGAAACAGAGTACAAACCAGGTGGCAAGGCCCCACTGTGCCCATCACAATAGTGCTGGCATTCCTTATGTTTAAAGGTACAGGCTGAACAAGAATGCACATTTCCAAATCTGAACATCAGGAAAGGGTGGCACAGAACGCTGGCCAAGAACAACTCTCCTCCACCAATTGGACAGGCCCAGAATCTGAGACTCTTCTGGTAAAAATTCAAGAGCTGGTTCTATGAACTGGATGATTCTGGCAGGTAAAATACCATCATGGAATCTTTGTTCCCTCATTTGGAATTAGTTTAATTAAGCTTTGAAAAATTATGTGATGCTTTCAGCCATTACAAGTGTTTCATGCCACCTTGCATTATGTAAAACTTCTAGAGAGCAGGGACCACCATTGTTAAAAACCAAAGTGGAATCAATCAATCAATCATATTTATTGAGTGCTTACTGTGTGCAGAGCACTGTACTAAGCGCTTGGGAAGTACAAGTTCAAGAACAAAAGAACAAAAATCAAGAACAAAATAGACACTAACTAAACGTTAAACAGGAATGGACCAACACTGCTTTGGGTATTGTAAACTCTTTGAGCGTAGGGATCAGGTCTACTAACTCTACTGTGTTCTCCCAGGTGCTTAGTATGGTGATCTTCATGCAGTAAGTGTTCAATAAGTACTATTGATTGACTGATTAACACAGCACTTATTTCTGATTCAGAAGGTGTGCGTATTTTCCCTTTGGCAGAATGAGAACACCAAAGTATCCAAGGCCTTTTTCTAATATCCTTCCTAACGTATTGCACCACATTCACTCTTTTACAAAAAAAAAACCCTCTGTAAACCTTCTGTTTGTTAAATCTAGAATCTATGATTTGGTCATTAGCTGACTAAATGCTTTCAATTGACTCAAACAAGCCAGCCCCAAAGGACAGAAATAGAATGGCACAGACCAACTCAAATGCATTAGTTACCAACTGCCTCTGGATGACTTCAGATGGCAGATATGGGTACTGACCACAGAAATACATATGGTATCACATGTGTTACCCCGGGCACCCAGGGTAGTGTGATGATGACACATGTGTCTACCATGCGGCGGTACATAGAGTTTGCCAGAACCTACGGAGCTTCTTCGGGAGTTACCCAGACCCCCTCCATGTGGCCCAGAGCTACTGCCTTCTTTCCCAGGACTCTCTGAAGTTGGGTGTCATTTAGGAGCCGCACAACTGAGTGGCAGGAGCCAAGACAGAGGGAAGCTGGGTGTCAAGACATAAAAATACCGGGAAAAAAAGCTTCCAGGGTCGTACAGGTACAACCTGTACTGGAATCTGGGTGAAAAATCTGACCATCCAATCTAAAAGCATACAAGTGGTACCCTGTTCTGACTCTCTCACTCTTCCTCTGCAACATCCTTGATGATTTTTCCCTTCTGGACCTTTTGCTCAGCTTCTTATTTGCCTCCTGCATGTGCAGAACTTTGCAGACGACTCAACGAAAGCTACAGCTCATCCTTCTTAGAAGACGACCTCGGAGACAGGACTGCATCCAAAATAATTTTCTGTTTTAAAAAGCAACAGGGGAGCAACTGCTTAATGACTTTCTTTTTCCTGCCCGTTTGGTATCACTGACAAGACAAAGGCTTAATTTTAAAATATTCTCCGAGTAGGAGCTATGCACAGCGGTTAACAGGGGCTTGATTTACCAGATTTAAAAAAGACATCACAAAAATCACATTGATTAAAACATTTGCCCCGAGGGGACATGTGCTGTAGGATTGGGTTTGTCCAATAACTGGCCTCAAACCCCACCTATAATGCAGTTATCTATTTCTGAATGTAACAGAGACACAGTACATTCCTGAGAAAATTACAAATACACAATTCCCCATTTTCTGCTCCAGTGCCAATGTCTGTCAGGAACCTTCTTTTCTAAAACAAGTTTGTCATTTTGTGTCCAAGAAAGGTGTTGGATATACAGCACCAGGCATTTTGTCCCTAAACAAGCAGGACACGGAGAGGACACCGTCCTGATGGCCACCCTTCCCAATGCTGACTTCTGGCCCTATATCCAGATGTCCGGCTGTCCTAGGCGGCAGTGGGCAGACCAGGAACTGCTCCCAGTCCTGGTCTGGGACAGCGGTTAATCCAACTCTGGGGATCCCCTGCAGGAGCTGAAGGAAAATAAATACATCCCAGACTCTGGCCCCCAGGGGCTTCAAGACGGGTCTCCCACCAAGCAGTTGTACCTCACCACTGGCCTGCAGAGCAAGCTTCTCCCTTCCCTTCCCCAGCAGGAGCCAAAGGTGGAGAGGGAAGGAGGTCCCTCTAGACTGTAAGCTCCTTGTGGGCAGGAATTGCATCTAGAAAATCTGTGGTACTTTCTCAAGTGCTTAGTACAGTACTCTGAATAGTAAGTGCTTGATAAATACCATTGATTGATTGATTGAGGGCCCTTCCTGCTCACGGAGCATCATATGATTTCTACCCGAGAGGTAGCCCCCAGATCAATATGTTTGTCCAACTCAGCGCAGGGTGCCGTAATCGTGCCCCCTTGAAGCCGGGCATTGTCTGACCACCCCACGGCCCTCAGGCATCTGGCACAGGGATGTGATCATCCCATATTTGGGCAAAGCCGCCAGACCTCCTTGGCCAAGTTCTGTCTCTTGCTTTAACAGTGTTTGAATGGAACAGACCCAGCAACTCTTCTCCCCAGCTCATCACCCAACAGAACCAGTCCTGAGACCAGTTCCACCCATGCCCAGTTAACTGGAGACCAGAACCATTCATTTATTCATTCAATCGTATTTATTGAGCGTTTACTGTGTGCAGAGCACTGTACTAAGCGCTTGGGAAGTACAAGTTGGCAACATATAGAGACGGTCCCTACCCAACAACGGGCTCACAGTCTAGAAGGGGGAGAATGACAATGCCCTGGGATGAGTGTATTCTCCTCACTCGGTTCAGTTACCTCCTTCACAGCCATGATCACGAACTTCCCAGATCTGCCACAACTTTGCCCTGGAGGCCGAGGCCAGGGTCAGCCCCCTAGTGAACTTGCAACTGCCAGCTTTGGATGCCTACCTCAGCTTGGTGAGACCACTCCCCCGCCCTCCCCCTGGTGCCCCCAATCCCCTGGCCCTGCCAGACCCCAGCTCTCCTCCCCTAGACTGTAAGATCACTGTGGGCAGGGAATGTGTCTGTTACATAACTCTCCCAAGTGCTTAATACAGTGCCCTGCACACGGTAAGCACTCAATAAATAAAACTGATGTTACCCTTCAGCTTCCGGACTGTCCCCTCCCCCCAACTTTCCTACTCGATTGCCCCCTACCCCGGCCACCAGTGAAAACTGGGTTGATAATTTTCCAATGTCATTTGAGGCATCTTTTACTGTTCTCTAAGAAGTCTCCTTTTTTTTTTCCCAGTCACACCTTTTGGGACTTCTATTTCTTTCTTCAATTCCCTATTCAAGTTGGGGGTGCTCATCAGCAGTCAAGGGATTTCCAACAGTTTGTCTGGCTCCTTGTGAATGTTTCATTTCCTAAGGATGAGTACAAATGCAGCCGTGTTGAAAAACTCTGCTCTCAGGAAGTGTGGGGCGAAAGAGGAGCACGTGAACTCTGCAAAATGTCCTCTTACTGGGGTTATGAATGGGACTTGTGTTGTGAATTCTTTACTGTGTCTGCATTAATTGAAGGTTAGCACTGTTGCAAGGGAATGTCAGCGCGCACGCACACACACACACACACACAATTTGATTTAGACGAACATATCTGGCTAAGCCCCTAAATGGTGACAGGTGTTATTCTACTAAGGAGTGAACTCACAGAATCCTCCCTGAGGCCATGAACCTGACTGCCCTATAAGAAATTCACTGGTGGAGAGTTCCTTCCAGGCTTTGGGTTGGGCACCTCAGAAAAATAACAGAACAAACCACCTCCTTTGGCCATTGGTTCCCATTAAAGCATCCCAATGTTCAGGTAAGCCGGCACAGGATAAAGAATGGCCTAGGGTGAAGAGGGGAAAGAACTTTGAGGTTAGTGTTTTGTGGGCAAAGAAGTAGTGTGGCCTAGTGGAAAGAAAATGGGGCTGGGAGGCTGAAGACCTGTCAAATGGCAGAGTAGGGATTAGAACCCAGCTCTTCTGCTTCCCAGCCCCGTGTTCTTTCCACTAGACCATGTGACTTCTTTGCCCATAAAACACAAACCTCACAGCAGGCACCCTTGTGCAATGGTAAGTCACTTCAGTTCTCTATACCTCAGTTTCCTCATCTGTGAATTGGGGATTCAACACGTGTTCTTCCTCCTACTTAGACCATGAGCCCCACATAGAACAGGGACTGTGTCCAATCAGATTACCTTTTATCTATCCCACCACTTAGCACAGTATTTACCACATACTAAGCGCCTACAAATGCAATTACTTTAGGTGGAAAAAATTTCAAACAATCCCTGCACAGCTCAACAGGCCCCTGAGTCAATTTATTTTCAGACTTAGCCCGGGTCCTACAAAGCCAGGTTTCTGTGATGATACAATCCAGATTGTGCACACGACTCAGTGTAGGAGAACACATCATGCACCTTGGGATTTCCAAGCAGGCAAAGCTCTAAGGAACCTTAAGAATCCACTTTCCTTGCATTTCATGGAGGCAGTGTCTACACAGTCCAGCTAAAGAGGTGAGCTGTGGAATTATTCCATTAATGGACTCTTACCCCAAAGCCAATCTGGGTCAATTGGAAAAATAGAAAGTTTCTCCCCTACTCCTCTGTAATCATACAGAACAGTCCCAATTTGCCGAGAAGATCCGCCCTTATATAACTGAAATCCTTCAAAAGTTGTTGCTCATGACCCTTTTTTAAATTCCAACTGAGGGGTGATATCAATGAAAAAATGGAAACGTTGCTGACTCATTCTGAAATCATAATTCAGCGGGTTTCCAAAATGCTCAGTAGACAAAGCAGATCACCTTAGACTTTACTTTGTCAAATATTAATCCTTGAACATGCTCGTGCTACCCAGGTTCGAATTACACCTACTAACCTCTCTGGACAACTTAGCAAAATGTGGGGCTCATGAGACGATTGATCTTGTGGAGAAATACCTGAAAAATATTGCTGAAAAAATGCTTCCACTGCCAAATCAGTCAGGTGACCGACCATGAGAGTGTCCATAGTGCAAAGGGAGAATGGCATCTAGATGCCGTTCGTATACAAACTGGGAGAGACCAGACAAACACACATACGCTTTGGTTTGCTCTGCAGTGGGAAATTGGAAGCAGAACAATAATCCTTTTCCAAAGATCCGCCCCCGTTTTCCCTTCAATCAACTGCATGATTTGAATCCAAAAATAAAATCAGACCAGTTTCCAAGTTCTCCAATGATAAAACTGTTGGGAGTTCTTTTAACCTTTAATTCTTGATGCCACACTTGGGGATTTAATACTTTTCCAATCCATTTGCATCAGCATCATTGGAGTAGGTGGAGGGAGGAGGGGGGGAAGGAGGGAGGGGTGTGTGTGTGTGTGTGTGTGTGTGTGTGTACGCATGTATATGAGTGTGGGATTGTATGGCTACAGGGCTCTTTCAGAATTCCATTTCCTAGAGAGATGCATGTCCTAATTTGTCATTTTATAAAACCTTAAAAGGGACCAGAATCTAACTCTGAAACGGAGTTAGTGTAGGGTTTCATCGTGCCGTTTTAATTTTACCTTTCAATCTGTCTGGTGTTATTCTGCATTTCTATCTTCCTATTTCAATTCGCCTACTTTTTATTTTGCTAATTAACAACATCTCCTTTCCACCCATTCCCTTTCCCCACCCACCCTGTCTCACTGGTCTCCTCTTTCTCTTCATCTCCCATTTTTATCTTAGCCGAGGCCCACCCAAACCAGGAGTTGCTTTCAAAATGAAAGGTCCGTGAGAAAAATAAAAGCGTCTAAGCATTTTCTCCACAAATGCACACACACGAAGGACACCGAAGATCCCAGCAAGAATCCTACAAATCTTCATAACTCGGAATCAGTTTCATCCTGTTCAACCTGGCTAGTGGCAGTGGTCCCCCCAGATCCCCCTCACCCATCCACACAAACACACAAAACACCCCCATCCCCCACCAAGGATCTGTGCCCCCAGCTGTTGTAAACCAAAGATATCCTGGGGAATGTTTGATTCGGAGTGTCAGCACCAGGACCAGAGTGATACTCGCTGGCCCCTGGAGAGTGTTTTGTTGAATTGTTTTGGAAGGGATCCTAGTTTGGCAGCCGCCGCTCACTGCAGGACAGAGTCTGAAACAACAGAGAGTTCAGCTCCAGTTGTTGGGATACCTCCCTCCTCGGCTTCTTCCCTTTCCGAGCAAACACAGGCTCTTCCTTGGGCTAACCAGTTTTTATACACCTTTACCCAGCCAGGTCCTGCCCCACCCTACCTCATCTCACTAATCTCCTACTACAGCCCCAATCTGCTCCTCCAGCTTCCTCACTGTGCCCCAATATCGTCTGTCTCACTGCCAAACCCTTTTCCACATCCTCCCCTGAGGCTGGAACTTCTCTCCCCATGTTATATGCCAGACCACCACTTTCTCCATCATCAAAGCAGTACTAAAGTCACATCTCCTCCAAGAGGCCTTCTCCAATTAAGCCCTCTTTTTCCCATCTCACTCTCCCTTCTGCGTCCTCTATGCATTCCATCTGTGACCTTCGGACACTTGATATTCTCCCCACCCACAACTCCACAGTATTTATGTACATATCTTTACATTATATATTATAAATTACTTATTTAGTCATATTCATGTCTGTCTCCCCCTCTAGACTCATTATGGGTAAGGAACATGCCTACTAACTCTGTTGTATTGTACTCTCTCAAACACTTAGTATAGTGCTGTGCACATAGTAAGCACTCACTACATACGATTGATTGAGAGAGTGACCACCCCTGCAGGCCCAGAAGTGTGGGTGGTAGGCCCAGAGGAGTCACCTGCTAAACCCTGTCATCAAGAATCAGCTCCCCTTCCTCCCTGAAGCTGAACTGACACAACAAGACAGCAGAGATGGAGAGAGGACACAACTCCAATAGAGCCTAAGTCACTGCCACAAAGAAATAGATCCCCCATCAAGCTCTGCCACTGTTATTGCCACTCATCACAATATTGATTGATTCACCCCTATATTGAGCAGTAAGATTGTAGGATAGTGAGGGGGAAAGGTGTAAAAGCAAGCCCCAGTCCCCAGAGGGCCGGGTGAGGGGGCACCCTCTGAAGCCTGCCAGTGGTCAGTTCTGCAAAGAAACCTTTCCCACAGCAAGTGGCGACCCTGAAATTCATTACCAGAGCTAATGAGTTAGGAGTGAGACAGTTAAGGAGAGGTACCGATGTCATTGTAAGGTGGGTGTCCAGGAGGGCAGACATCCCAGTGAGGTCCTCCTAAGCATCTTGTTGCCACGATTGGACTCAGAATCCTGGGCTGGGTGGACTCAAAAGTGGCCTTACCCATGCCCTTTCAGGTATTGGCACCTCTTCTCACACCCATCACCATCATCTGATAATATTCCTCCAAGTGGGGAAGAACTGAGCTCAATAGTATCCATTCAGTCACTGAGAGGGGCTTGCTGATTTGGTTTCCTTTCTTACAGGGCAGTAGATTTTTCAATGAAGAAGATTCCAATTTCAGATGGTATTTTCTGGTTTTCACCATCAATAGTATCTTCCCTGAGAATCAACAGGGATGACCCGGCTGAGCTACTCTCTCCCTGTTCACACAAAGGGAAACTGAGCAGCACAATGCTCGAGCCAATATGTCTTGTGAGACCCAGAAGGCTGCAGTGAAAGTGTAGAAATACACTCTGAATTCTCTCCCCAGTTAAATGCCTCATATTCACCCTCCAACTTTGCCCTGAAACCACCACCAAGCCAACAAAGCCTTGACATAAAGGGAGGGAGAGACCGGTTTTGTATTAAAGCTTGAGTGACTTGGCTCCAATAAGAACTCTGTGGCAATGCTACCAAAAAATGGCTGACATTAGGATCTGTCTATTTACTCCACTATTAGAATAATTATAGCTGTACCATAGATTCCTTTTTGCATCAAGGCTAAATATGCTTCACTAATTTTACTCTGTTTCCCCTTCTAGATAATTTCCAGGGTAACTTCAGATTTGAGGTATGTCATCCTTAGCTCTATTATTTTTAGCCGGAACTATGATGACTTAGAATGAGGGCAGGATATTCGACCAAGAATGAAGCTGTCAGCCATAATGATAATATATAAAGCCAAACAAAGTAACCAGTGGGGGTAAAGTAAGGGAACAAGTGGAAAAAGCACCATAAACAGGACATGATGGATTCAAGAGGCAGACATGTCTAAAAGCCTCAAACTCTCAGGTCAATGGTGAACTGAGAAAAAGGCATTTCCTTCCCATGTTTCTGCCAAGTCCGGAGCAGTGCCGTCTCAAGACACTTCAGCTGATTGGCATTTTCCCGGCTGCCAGAAAGCCAGCCAGCACCTGGTGGAGGCCCTGGCTGAACCAGAACCCACCACAGACTCTGTGGAGATGTCTCTGGGCTTGCTGGTTAGCTGCCAGACAACTAAGAGAAGCAGCAGGGCCTGGGGGAGCCTTTCAAGGCTCATTGGGACCCAACTGACAGAGGGCGGATCCTGGGCTGCAGTAATGAGGTGCCCTTGTATACTAAAAATCAATCAGTGGGATTTATTGAGTTGTTTATTGTGTACAGAGCACTGTACAGAGCACTTGGGAGAGTACAACAGAGTTGGTCAACACTTTCCCTGCCCACAATGAGCTTACAATCTATAGGGAACCCTAGATGGTTTTGAAGCTCCACGCGCTGAACTCAGTAGAAATGTTTGGCTCCTAGAGTGGAAAACAATGAGCACAGCACCGATCAATGGCTTTCCTCAACAGTGAGGGAACCATAAACAGCTAGAAGGCAACAACGTTTGCAAGGGAGAGAAGAAAAACTTGTCCAATCTCATGTGTGCTTTTTGTTTCCTATTTAAAAGTTTAGGGTGGCCAAAGAGGCTGCTTTCTTCCCTTCACCAAAAACTGGGTGAGACTGAAGTTTTCCAGCAATGAAGGAGCCAGATGTTGAAGTTCTAAACTCATCAGTAAGGATAGGAATAGACTCATGACATAGAAGCCCTCGGGGTGGGCATTTTCAATCAATCAATAGCATTCATTGAGCACCTTCTTTTTGCAGGGCCCTGCATTAGGGGCTTGAGAGAAGACAATAGAGTTTGTAATAACAATAATAATCAGTGCTTAGAACAGTGCTTGGCACATAGTAAATGCTTAACAAATGTCATCATTATAATTATTATGAATGATAATAATAATAATAATAATAATAGCTTTTGCAAAGCACTTTCTATGTGCCAAGCACTATATTGAGTGCTGGGGTGGGTAGTAGCTATAATAAAATCAGGTCAGACACTGTCCCTGTCTCAAAGTCTAGGATGGAGAGAGAACAGGTATTGAATCCCAATTTTACAAGTGAGGAAACTGAGGCAGAGAGAAGTTAAATGACTCACACAAGGTCACACTGCAAGCAATCGACAGAGCCAGGATTAGAACCAGGCCCAGGCTGCTTCTCTCTGCCTTCCCGCCTCTCACACTCAACCTAGTGGGGAGGCAGACACTGAAATAATTTACAAACAGGAGGAAGGAAGATAAAGGGATATGTTAATGGTTTAGTAGTTATTCAGTAGGATAGAGAAGTATTGCAGGTGGGCGGGGGACATGAATACCCAAATGCGTAGTTGAGTATACAAATCTGTATGCTCTTTCCAGAGTCTATTTGGTTCTGGCTTAGCTGCTTTTAAAAGGCTGGATTTTTCTACAGGACAGTTTTCCAATCGTGTCAGAAACTGCAGCTGGCATTCTGGAAATGCTGGAGTTGCTAATTAGGAGCTCAGCACAAACGATCATCAGCTATTAACTGGAAACAAACTTCCCATGAAGATGACCCATGTTAGTAACACAAGAAGGAAGAGGACAAATGAAGGCATAAGAGAACTAACTCATTCAGCAGCAAGAGAACAGAGCAAGATGGGGTGGACACGGGCAAGTTTACTGAGCAATACCCATTAAGAAATCTAAAAGGAATAAACCGGGCCCGGGCCCTTGGACAATTTGCAACACTTTGGTGGCACATAAAAGAACGCTGAATATTAGAGCCTTAAAAAGGAATCATTTTCATGAGTTTCAGCATTCTCTTATCAAAAGATCTATACGATTTTTGATATTGGTAAATCAATTCACGGTATTTACTAAGGAGCTACTAAGTGGAGTGCACTGTACTGAGTTCTCTGGGAAGGGTAGTAGAAGTCCCTATAAGCCGAACTCAATTTCTCAATTTCTGTCGGGACCATGTGAGCACAAATATTCGGGAGGAGGGTTGTTCCACAGCACCGACACGGCATTGCTCACTGCAACAGTCAATACCATTCATTGAGCACCTGCTGGAAGTTCTCCCTGCCTGCCCTGCCCTCAAGGAGTTTAGAGTCTAGCAGGGAGGACAGGTATAAAATAATTCTCCCTCTGGCTTAGACCACGAGCCCCACATGGGACAGGGGCTGTGTCTGATCTGATTGTACTGTAGCAACCCAGTGCTTAGCACAATGCTTGGCACTTAGAAAGCTTATAAATACCACAATTATTATCATTATTATCTCCAGATAGATGAAAAGGAAAGAAACACGTAGCTGTGTAAATGTCAAAATAGTACAGTATGTAAGTTGACATGTGCAGACGTGATCTGAGTGGTTATGAGTACACTGCAGAAATTGATGCCAGTTGAGGGATTATAACCTAGGGAAGACAAACAGTAATCGTGGAAGACATCCTGGAGGAGATGTGATCTCAAAAGGGCTGTGAGGACAATAGCTGTGTTGGTCGCAACCCGAGAAGAATGGAGTGAGCTGGGTAGTAAATTGGGACCCATGTAAGCTGGGACAGCTGAACATTCATGTCCAGATCCCATCAGTCCCAGCCTTTACCACTGGCTAACCAAAAGGGTGTTCTGCACCTGTCTTCACCAGGGACCAGTGGGGCAGAGGCCTCTCCTGGCTGCTGTGGGAAAGCAGAGCAAAAGCGAGGCTACCAACAGATGTTTCAGGGAGAGAGAAAGAGGGAAAAAAAATGTGTTGGAGAAACAAGGAATTCTGGGAAGACAGGTGAGCAAAGTTCGTTGATCGGGACAACCCTATCCACCTCCTTCCCAACACCCTCAACACTTCAACTCCTGCTGAGTAGGAACTAGAATCCTTTGTACGGTACCATTATAGCATTAGAAAGTAACACAATCACGGAGGAGAGAAGAAAGGCTTGATACACAATGCAGTGGGCCTAAAAGGCCCCCCTGTGTGAAATACAGTAGCAGAGCCAAGCCAGAATAAAAGATCACTGATGGTAAACCATCAGGTCTGAGAAAAGCAGTGAAACTGTAGGAAAAACACTTTCAAAATGAAGGATCTTTCTTTTTTCCCCAGCCAGGGCTAAGGATAAAATAGCATTTGCATAATTGTAAATTGTAACTTGACTCTAGTCTGGGAACTCTCCGATCTGATGACCACCCCTTTCTCGCCCCAATCCCCCGAGTCCCACCGTGGAAGCCATTGCTCTTTCTGGCAATGCATCCAGAAAATAGCTCCGTGTTTCTCATACCAAGGAGCTTGTCCTCCCAAGCCCCCATTTCTCTGAGGGTGATTCCCCTCCCAAAGAGATTTCACAGCATCCTTTGCCCTGGACTCCCCTCTGTCCAGGAGGCCTAGAAGACTGGCTGTTTGGTTCAGGCTGGTTTTATTTATTTATTTATTTATTTATTTGATGATCCCCTTATCAGGATCATCAAATGCAGCGGACGGCATTTCAGCAGCAACAGAGAGTGGCCGTCTGAGGGAAACATAGGCGGCAGCTTCGAAATGCCTCCTCCAGATCTCTACATCCTGACCTCCTTCGGAGAGTGCCGCTTGGCCACTTCCTGTCATCACTGTCATGGCACGGGGGTCTGAGGGGGAGGTGGGAGTGACGTGAAAAGAGGAGGAGGTGAAAGGGAAAAAAGGAAATGTGCGGGAGGCAGTAAATAAAACTAGATTGTCAATTTCTTTCAAAATAAGTCAGTGAAACCCCCACTCTGTCCCGCGCACTGGGGTTTGGGTGATCCCACACGTAATAATATGCTGCAGGAAATTTTGATCTGCATGAAAATTAACAATCAGCCATCCACTTTCTGAAATAGTATCTTTGTTAGCTTGAACACTAACAAAAATACACTTTCAATTCTTCACCGCCACATACTCCGCCTATTAAAGCAATCTGGGAAATTAGTTTGAGATAAACTGTACAGCAATTTTATTCATAGTTTTCCTGTAGCTCACACTGTTAAGCTGCATCACAGCTCACTAAATAGTGCCTAATGTTTATTGCATTTAACTGAATGTATACGATTCTGAGGGTACGCCTGGGACCGATTATCATAATTATACATGTTTCTATGGAAACCCACAAGTCTATCAGTTTTGATTCATTATATTGTTATACCTTCTAGCACTTTCTAATTATTAGGTGCCCATAAAAAAAAGTCTCAGTCTTGCTGTTACTATAGAAATGAGCTATAGACAGGCCTCGATTGTTAACCCTTAGAGAGCCAAAGCAGAGCGTCTCCGACAGCTGGTAGCTATTAATGGAGCTGAAGCGGCTACTAATTTCAATTATTAATTTAACTCTCCATCGCTGGGCGGCTGTTGGCATCCTCGGCCACAAACACTCCCCGTAGAGGACTCGTGAAATGCCGTCTCGGGTTTGCGAGGTTTTGGGGTCCTACTCGGGTACCCGCAACTAGCACAGGCACAGCGGCAGTAGCCCAAAAGAGCCCCGAGCTTAGGGCGAATAATGAAAAATATCTCCAAACCTATTTTTCACTTCCCAGATAAAGATCCATTTACCAGAGTAAACATGGAATTATATGTTAAGTGATAAAGCAGATAAATCAGAGCATATTAGCTAAAACTGAGATGCACTAAGGGTCTTTAAATCAAACATCTAAAATTGCTTCTCAGCAATACGGTTACTTAGGTATAATTTAATATTGTTACTTAAATTGTAATTTAATATATTCATTCTACTCTCCCTTTCTATCCCCTAACAGAACCAAGTGAAAATTGAAAGGGACGGAACTGTTCCATTGTCTCGCTAACCCTCCTGCTATTATAGTTTTCAATTAGAAGTGCCTTTTAATTTAGATCGGGAAAGTGCTTCTAAAGTGACGGCTCGTCCTTCACACTGCATATCTATTTATTTCGGAAGTCAACACACCATTCAGTAACCTGAGAACAGCCCTGATTGCTATGCTAATAGTATTCAAAAATATGTCGACACCAATCGAAACAAGTAAACTAAAGCTAATTCATAAAGTGAATAATAAAAGGCAAGGGAACCTTTCAGACCTTCTACTTCTTCAGCTGAAATCTTAGCCTACAAATTTAATTCTTTTTTCCTAAGGGAAATGAAGCCTATACGATAACCATGGTGAAATTAGATTTTACCTAATATTACAGCCTGCCCCATTTTGTGCTGCTTGTTGTATTACACAAAGCTACAGTCGAAAGCAGAGGAACGAGTGACCTTATATATTAATGTCTATGGGCACTAGAGTCTTGCTTCATACTAAAGCTTTCTTCAGCTCAGAACTAAATATATTTCTTTATTTTCTAAAGGGAGAGGGAGGGGGGGGTGGGGTGGACTGGAGGAGAAGGGAGGGGGAGAGGGAGGGAGAGAAAGGAAGATAGGGAGAGAAAGAGAGGAAGGGGGGAGGAGATGGGTAGGAAAGAGGAAGGGACAGAGGAGGGAGAGAAAGAGGAAAGGAGAGAAGGGAGGAGGGGGAGAAAGAGGAAAGGAGAGAAGGGAGGAGGGGGAGAAAGAGAAAAGGAGAGAAGGCAAAAAGTGGGGCCCAGAATTTAAATTTTATGCCCATAATGAAGCAGCCCTCATGGAAGTTAGCCATTTTCTCCATATGCAATTCCAAACCACTGACTTCTATAACAGCTTCTAGCCAATTAGGAATAAATCAAAGTGCATAAGCAACAAAAGATGTGGACATTTGCATGTTTAAGTTAGAACACTCTTAGAGGAAAGAAAACTGATTCAATCCCTTTGTTCGCCACTCTTAGCTATCAGCATTAGGGGAAAGTAGATTTACCATTAAATAGGAAATCTAGAGTAGATTAGGAGTAAATTGAATCAGATACTTTTTAAATCTCATTAATTAGTACATGCATACATTACTGCATGTATATTTGTATATGGTGCAAATGAATTATTTTTGACTCAAATTAAAAGTATATGCTCTATGAAGATGAGAATAGGTTATCCAGAGTAATTCATCTGTTTTTGTATAATTGTGTTATCTTCTGAATATGATTAAATTAAGTTTTTATCATAAATGTCTACCTCCCATTACTATTTATATTTCAGTACCGTAATTAGCAGTTTGTGAATCTTACAAAAAACACACAGGAGATTTTCATGCATTTGGGGTTTAGATAAGATTGGGCTTAGATCAGGTTGAGATCAACCCCATTCAATCCGGCATAGGGGAAGATGGCCAGGGCAGAAGTTTGCATTTCCCAACTGCTGTTTTTCCACAGGAGTTGGGCAGAATACAGAAAAAGCAGAGCAAGAATTTCCAAAACTAAGTCTCAATGCAAATTGGACATTATGCCAAACCCAGTACAGATGAACGCTTTGCCATGAGCATACGGTGCATTCCGAGGGAGCTTCCTGATCTCTACTTTGTTTTTGTTTTAATGGTATTTGTTAAACACTTCCTGTGTACCAGGCACTGTAATAATAATAATAATAATGATGGCATTTGTTAAACGCTTACTATGTGCAAAGCACTGTACTAAGCACTGGGGTAGATACAAGCTGGCTGGACACAGTCGCCATCCCACGTGGGGCTCAGAGTTTCAATCCCCATTTTACAGATGAGGCAACCGAAGCCCAGAAAAGTTAAATGACTTGCCCAAGGTCACAGACAGACAAGTCGTAGAGCCGGGATTAGAAGCCAGGTCCTTCTGACTCCCAGGACCGTGCTCCACTAGGACATGGTGTGTCTCACAACTTTGGTAACTGGGGAACCCCAAAATGGGTAGGAGAGGTGTGGGAGGGAGACTGGCCAAGAAAACAAGGAATTTGCCACTGGATAAACACACTAGATAAGCAGAATGGCCTAGTGGATAGAGCATGGGCCTGGGAGTAGTCAGAAGGACCTGGGTTCTAATCCCGGCTCCACCACTTGTCTGCTGTGTGACTTTAGACAAGTCACTTCACTTCTCTGGGCCTCAGTTACCTCATCTGTAAAATGGGGATTAAGACTGTCAGCCCCACGTGGGACAGGGACTGGATCCAACCTAATTGCCTTGTATCTACCCTAGTGCTTTGTACAGTGCTGGCACATAGTACACCCTTAACAAATATACCACAATTACTATTATCCATTATTATTATTATTATTCACTTACCTTATCTCCTCTAGAGTTAAGGTGGAGTTTGGATTCAATAGAGGCAAACCCAGAATTAATTACACTCTACTCTCCCAGTAGTACACAGATTCTCTTTTTAAAGATCCAGAGGATGGCTCGCAGTCACGGTAGCTATTGGAGCCCCAGGAAAGAAGCCCCAATGGAGCGTTTGCTAGTGACAGGACCCAGGTACCAACCAGATTTCTGGAAAGCAAAGTCTGTCCCGGTTGGGTGTGTGCTTGTTGAAAGGGTCTCCCTAGGGAACCACAGAGCTGGATTCCCATCCCCATATAAGTCCTGCCTTCTGCTTTTACAACCAGAAACTGATGAGGGCATCTGCAGGTTGCGTTTATTTCTCTTTTAATCTGTAATTTTTTTTGTATTTATGTCTGTCTCCCCACCTCTATACTGTGAGTTCATGTGGGCAGGGATTGTCACTGTTTATTGTTGTATTGTTCTTTCTCATGTGCTTAGTACAGTGCTCTGCACACAGTAAGTGCTTAATAAATACATTTGAATGAATGAATGAATGAATGAATGAATTATCCTAAGGAAGAAAGCTGGTTGGCTCTCAGGACTCTGGCAATAGGGAAACCTGGCCTATCCAGCCCCTCCCTAATGGTGAAATCCAGTGCTCCTTCATAAACTGGATGCCTTGGGCAGTTAGACCAGGCTGAGCCTCTAAAAAACATTTGGGGTTCATACAGTCCTTAGGCTAGGGCGGCCAAGCCTCCCCCATTTGTACAGATTTATTACTCTATTTATTTTACTTGTACATATTTACTACTCTATTTTGTTAATGATGTGCATATAGCTATAATTATATTTATTCTGACAGTTTTGACACCTGTCTACACGTTTTGTTCTGTTGTCTGTCTCCCCCTCTAGACTGTGAGCCCACTGTTGGGCGGTGACCATCTCTATATGTTGCCTACTTGTACTTCCCAAGCGCTTAGTACAGTGCTCTGCACACAGTAAGCGCTCAATAAATACAATTGAATGAATTTCTAATTTAGGGCAAACATGGTGGCTTTGGCCCCATGACAGACTGGCACTTGGGAGAGGATTTCCCTAATCAGACAGGGGGCAGAGAGTGCCCATGAGGGTGGGCAGGGAGCCCGCCCACCAACTCTATCGTATCATACTTTCCCAAGCTCTTAGTACAGGGCTTTGCACAGAGTAAACGCTCTGACTGCTTGGGTACAATCAGGTCTGCATGACTCACTGCAGTGCCAAGCCTCCCGACCCCTGTGCCCCTCTGCAATCAATGGAGGCCTGGAAGGGCTCAAACAAAATAGAGTCCCCAGTAATGGCCCCCACCAGTCTGCTTTGGCTAGGGCCGGGCCCTTGAATTTGGCCTCTGGCTGGGTTCTTCCAGGATGAGTTGGTTCGTTCCTCCCAGAGAGGAAATAATGCCCTAGCCTGGGGTTGTCTCTACGGGCAGTCCTCGGCTAACTCTGAATTCCATTTAATGATTCTTCTAAATTTATACCCCATTGAAGCTTCGTAACATGTCAGTTTTGCCTTAAAGATGCCAGTTCCCTTTACACGGTGCCTCTGTCTTGTCTATCTCGCCACTGACCTCTCACGCGCCTCCTGTCTCAAGCCTGGAATGACCTCCCTCTTCCTAGTCAACAGACAATTATTCTCCCCACTTTTAAAGCCTTGTTGAAAGGGCACCTCCTCCAAGAGGCCTTCCCTGACTAAGCCCTTATTTCCTCTTTTCCCTCTCCCGGCTGTGCTACCCTGATTTGCTCCCTTTATTCACCCCTCCCTCAGCCCCACAGCACTTATGTACATACCTGTAACTATTTATTTATTTTAATGTCTGTCTCCCCCTCTAGACTATGAGCTTGTTTTGGGCAGGGGTTGTTTCTGCCAACTCCGTGGGGTTGAACTCTCCCAAGCGCTTTGTACAGTGCACTGCACACAGTAAGTGCTCAATAAACATGGTGGATTGATTGACTGGTTTACAACCTACTATACAGTCCTTCTGGGGTGGGGCAGATGCCTGGAAACCACAGACAAAATGGGCAAATCATTTTAAAAGTTGTGATGGGGTTGGGGGTTGGAACGGGAAGGAAAAGAAAGGAATATTGAACGAAGTCTGGGAGGTGGCAGGGTGTTACCTCATTGCTAGATGAAGTCACCGAGGAAGGTCAACTTGGCCATTTGACTTCTGATGAAAAAACAGTCGGCTACTCAAGCAGGGAACTCATCAATGTCAGTTCATCAGTGAAGCTATATTACTCATCTATAACAGACTGAGTCCACAATTCTGGGTCGTTTGGATAAAAATAGGGTCTCCAACCTGGGTTCAAGAACCAATACCCCCATTTAAAACACTACTCCTATGAGAAAATTGGATGCAACTTACAACATTTTCACTTAAGATCCAGTTTTCAAGAAGCAACTGTGTCACAAACCTGAGGACAGCCCAGACAGATGAAAGTAAAAAAGCCGTGTTCATCACCAGGTAGGTTAACAGCCCCAGAGCGGATTTTCTTTGGCCGGAATTATTCAGCTTGGCCTCACCACAGTAGCCACATTAATCTGTACTATGAGACTCAGTTGGAAAATGCAAGGAATAGTCTTTCCACCATTTCTCACAGCCTTGGTTTACCCCACCTGGGCAAATGTGCCAAGTTGGAAATTATCCATTTGATTTGCTCAATGGAGATGGTCAATCTGGATAATATAATCCCCAAAAAGTACTGCTTTGCCTTGAGTTATCCAGTTGAACCATCTACATGGAACAAAACAACTAAGATGCTATTTCACCTAAAAATAATTACAGTATTTGCTGGGCACTTACTATGTGCCAGACAGCAAATTGGGTTGCACACAGTCCCTGTTCCTTATGGGGCTCACAGTCTCAATCCCCCTTTCACAGATTAAGTAACTACGATACAGAAAAGTGAAGTTTCTTGCCCAAGGTTACACAGCAGACAAGTGGCAGAGCTGGGATTAGAACCCATGACATTCTGACACACAGGCCCGTGCTCTATCCACTATGCCATGCTGCTTCTCATGTGTATCGTCTACAGAGGCTTCAGGGGACTCTGATGTGATAGATCTTTCATGGTTGAACTACTAGGAGACAGGGCAGAACAAAGCATTGTATCACATTGGAAAATAGCAGGTCTGAGAAAGTCAGTCCTGAAATGTAGGAAAATCTAGACAATAGGAAAGAAGAAAGGAGATGGCTTGGGAAAAGAAAAACTCCATTTTTCTAGAGGAAAGATCAGAAAATGGTGATAAGAAAGAGGACTGAGTCATTTAAAATACAATCCCATCCCAGAGTTCCTCAATTCTATTCCCCTAAAACACAAACCTGTTAGGGAATTCCAAACCCACCCAGTTCTCCATTTCACAGGGATGTGTTCTGGCAGAATCCCACACTGAGGAAAACTCACACAGTAGCATTCGGGTCATGGCCAATGCCGCGCGCACAACTGCTTCTTCCAACACCGTGTCACGTTAGTGTCCAAGCAAGTGTGAGCTGCCGGAAGAACTTTCCCTATTTCTGCCATCATGTTCTAGCTTCGGGGAGAAAGGCATTTTGGCAGCACTGAGTATATACGTGCAGAATTTGACCGCTGGCACACAAGCCTAGGACAAATGAGGCAGTTTCTTTCTCTTAATAGCTGAGCAACCTGGATCAGGAATGCCAACTTAAATCACATCAGGGTCTGAAGAAGAAGTAGGACAGTAATCTATAGTAAAGCAGTCAGACATAGACCTGTTCTCCACGACACTAGAGAATTATATGGGTAATTACGATCAGCAATTCCACTTAGTGTTTGTTCCATGGAAATATCTGGTTAATTGAGCCAAACTGTAATTTTGCGTATTGATTTTCTGGATAGTTTGTTAATGTAGATCAGCTTAAAAGGCAGCAAGAAAGCTCACGTTATCCTTTCAGAAAATGATTCGGGAGAGCTTCTGCTGCTTCAAAGTGTTCATCTAGGTGATCAAAGTTCACCTCCAACTACAATGTAACCTGATGTCTGAAAGGTTGAAAGAAGAGGGAGTGTCTTTGAAGGCCCAAAATAGGGGTGTCAGAGTTTGACTAGGATGAGGAGGTCTGGGAGAAGCACTGTAATAGTAAATAGGCCATGGTAAAATTGGAGTGATTTTCTGGCTCTTTTCCTTTCAGCCAGCCAGTAGAGTTTAGCTAATCTTATGGAAGGAATTCAAGAGAAGTTCTATTTTCTTGTCTGTCTCACCCTTCTAGACTGTAAGCCCGTTGTTGGGTAGAGACTGTCTCTATATGTTGCCAACTGGTACTTCCCAAGTGCTTAGTACAGTGCTCTGCACACAGTAAGCGCTCAATAAATATGATTGAATGAATGAATGAAGGACCCAAATTTTACCCGTCGTAAATCCACATAGGATGAGGTGCTCATTCCAGAGATTGAGGGAGAATTCTACAGAAAGTGAGAAAAGCTTAAAGGGCAAGATTACTGATTCCACCTGTTTCTTATTGGCAATATCCTGTCCATTCTGTTTTCAATAAAATGCAAGGGGCTTAGTAACAAGTACATTTTGTCACAATTCAGCACGGTTGGGCCTAAGGCAATAGGTTAGGCCCATGCAGACAGGTCAGTATATCCTGAACTACTTGCTCAGATCTGCCTCCTTATTGGTCCAGATGTCCATATGATTGACAGCTGCTCCACTGGGTGCTTGCAGCCTACCTAGTTTCCCACTCTTTCATCCCACCATAAGTCCATTGGACTCAAGAGAATTCCCTGGGGCCAACAGGGCTAGACATGGGAAAGATGGGACTGGAATAAGGGATGAAAATTCCTGGAACCCTTGGTGCTAATTCATTAATTCATTCATCCAATCGTATTTATTGAATGCTTACTTTGTGCAGATCACTGAACTAAGCACGTAGAGTATTGCACTACGCACTTATAATAAAGGTATTTGTTAAGTGTTATGTGCCAAGCACTATTCTAAGCACTGGGGTAGATACATGGTAATCAGGTTACCCCACATGGGGCTCACAGTCTTAATCCCCATTTTACAGATAACTGAGGCACAGAGAAGTTAAGTGACCTGCCCAAGGTCACATAGCAGACAAGTGGCAGAGGGGGATTATAACCCAAGACCTCTGACTCCCAAGCCCTTGCTCTTTCCAGTAGGCCATGCTGCTTCACATCAAGTGCTCAGAAGTAATAATTATAGTAATGAGAAGCAACGTGGCTCAGTGGAAAGAGCACGGGCTTTTGAGTCAGAGGTCATGGGTTCAAATCCCGGCTCTGCCAATTGTCAGCTGTGTGACTTTGGGCAAGTCACTTAACTTCTCTGTGCCTCAGTTACCTCATCTGTAAAATGGGGATCAAGACTGTGAGCCCCTAGTGGGACAACCTGATCACCTTGTAACCTCCCCTGTGCTTAGAACTGTGCTTTGCACATAGTAAGTGCTTAATAAATGCCATCATTATTATTATTACTAATGGTAGTTATCAAAACCTATGTGCCAAGCACTAGAAAGAGATACAAGATAATCAGATCAGACACAGTCCCTGTCCCAGACAGTGTTCACAATCTTTGACGGAGAGTGTGCAAGAATTTCATCCTCATTTTACTGATGAGGAAGCTAAGGCACAGCAAGGTTAAGTGATTTGCCCAAGATCACACAGCTGATAAGTGGCAGAGCAGGGACTAGTGGCTGGGTCTCCAGATTCCCACTACTGTGTTCTTACCAATAAAGCCAAGCAGCCTGATTGATTAAAAATCAGGCAAAAATGAAATTTTCCATGAAGAATTCTTTCTCTAAAAAAAAATGCTTGCCCCATACAGACATAATCACAAACTCCATTTAAAATCTTTTTTAAACTTGCTTCTTCCTTATCCATTTTGGTTTACCAATTCATATGCTGTAGGGAATTATATGGGAAGGCTATAATAGATGCCATGGTCTCTCCCTTATCATCCTGGGACCTCTTCTTATGGCATTTGTTCTAAGCCCTGGGGTAGATATCAGGTTATGAGATCAGACACCGATCCTGTCCCTCTCGGGACTCACAATCTATTTACATCCCAGTTTTTACAGATGAGGAAACTGAGGGGCAGAAAGGTTAAGTGAGTTGCCCAAAGTCCCACGGTAGCCAGTGGTGGAACTGGGGCTCCAACTCAGGTCTCCTGAATTCTAGTTCCATGCTTGGCTGCAAAGTGATGCCACTTCCTCCAGTAGGCACTCCCTGATTAATCTCTACCTTCCTGATCAATCAATTGTATTTATTGAGCGCTTACTGTGTGCAGAGCATTGTACTAAGCACTTGAGAAGTACAAGTTGGCAACATATAGAGACAGTCCCTACCCAACAGTGGGCTCACAGTCCAGAAGGGGAAGACAGAGAACAAAACCAAACATATTAACAAAATAAAATAAATAGAATAGATATGTTCCTGATCATGTCACTCACCTTGCCACTCAAGCTGTTACTTATTTGATTGCCTTTGCCACTGGGCCTAAGTTCTCAGCCTCTCACCTGTTGCATATTTGGTGATTTATATCTGTCCCCACATTAAATTGAATGATCCAATTTAGTTCTATTGGATGTTCCCAACAAATGCTGCTGCAGCTGATGGCAGTCTTGGTGCTGGCAGTAAGCATTCAATAAATATCCTTGATTGACTGATTTTGATGGTGGTGATTGGGGGGTTAGAAAGATGAAAAATTACAAGGGATCCGTGGAGGTATGGATTTATTAATGTGAGAAGGAATGCAAAGGGATGAAGGGAAAATCAAGGGGTTGGATCAATGAACATTGCTTCTCATTTTAACCCCAGACTGCCCACTTTCAAGGACTTCTTCTGGTGGGTCCCCCTGTTCCCAGGGGACCTGAGTTGGGCAAGGAAATACTTGGAAAGGTGGCAATGCCCACTCGCTGGGTTTCCTTTTCTTTTTTTGGCACTGCTCCCAAACTTGTTTCAGCTGTTTGCTCTTAACTCTCTGGGCCATGCCTAAACAGGATGTGATGATGATGATGATGATGGCATTTGTTAAGAGCTTACTATGTGCAAAGCACTGTTCTAAGCGCTGGGGGGGATACAAGGTGATCAGGTTGTCCCGCGTGGGGCTCACAGTCATCATCCCCATTTTACAAATGAGGTAACTGAGGCTCCGAGAAGTTAAGTGACTTGCCGAAGGTCACACAGCAGACATGTGGCAGAGTCGGCATTGGAACCCATGACCTCTGATTCCAAAGCCCGTGCTCTTTCCACTGAGCCACGCTGGGAGGTGGAATGTGGGCATGAGAACAATCCAAAAATGCAAACAAAAGCTAATGGTGGAGTAGGGCACCGTCACTAAACGAGGGGTGGGGGTTCCCAGGAACAAATCCAAGCTGAGGAGTTCCACAGGCAAGAGTAATCCTTGTGTGGTGGGAGCAAACCCTTTGAGCAGTCTTCTTCCACTTCGTAGGAAGGGTCATTGCCCTTCCTCTATGCACTGTATCTCCTTGGCTCCTCTCCTTTTATTGCCATGGCTACTTTGGAAACTGTTTAGTCAGCCACCGAGAGGGAGGTGGCTTTCCTGAAGTCCTCACTAACACCACTCTGGCCAGAAGATGGGGCCGAGAAGGGAGGCTTGTCATATCTCACTCTCACCTGCCACCCTCAACTCAGATAAAAAGCCTGGAAGGCGAATTTATGACTTTTTCCATTATTATTCATTCATTCAATATTACTGTCCCAGGAAGAACCAGACAAGTGATTTTGCCAGCATCTTGAGAGTTCTGCATTGCTCTAGGATTGGATTTTTGAACTTCATGCCCAAACACTGTTCAGAAAAATCTGGGGAGGGAACAGAACTGAGGCCCATAATCTTTAGGTACATCAACTGAGTGGTCTATCAGGGTGGCTAAAGATTAATACCCCGACCTACGTCCAAAAGGTATTTCCATTCATTTCCATTTTATCCGCTTACCCTTTTCCCAACTGGTCCTTTGCTGTTCGAAAGAGGGTGTCCACACAAAGTCTGCCAATGGATGACCCACCAGGCTATATCTCTGCTTAACTCCCTCATTCGAGTGGAAGCTTCCCGGGAGCAGGGAATACGCCCTCTGTTTCTACCGTACGTCTCCAAACACTTAGTATAGCACGTTGCGTTCAGCAGGTCTTCAATAAATACCACTACTACTACTACTATTCTTCAATCAATGCTACTTATTGAGTGTTTACTGTCAATCAATTGTATTTATTAAGTGCTTATTGTGTGAAGAGCACTGTACTTAGAGCTTGGAAAAGTAGAATATAAGAGACACGTTCCCTGCCCATAAGAAGCATAGTGTGGAGAAGCAGCATGGCCTAGTGGATAAAGCATGAGTCTGGTAGTCAGTAGGTCATGAGTTCTAGTTCCGGCTCTGGCACTTGTCTGCTGTGTGACCTTGGGCAAGTCACTTCACTTCTCTGGGCCTCAGTCCCCTCATCTGTAAAATGGGGATGAAGACTGTGAGGCCCATTCATTCATTCAATCATATTTATTGAGTGCTTACTGTGTGCAGAGCACTGTACTAAGCGCTTGGGAAGCCCCATGTGGGACAGGGATTGTGTCCAACCCAATTATCTTGTATCAACCCCAGAACTTAGAACAGTGTCTCGCAAATAGTAAGCACTTAAATAACCATAATAATAATTATTATTATCTAGAAGGGGAGGCAGACATTAAATTGAATTATGGATTTGTACGTAAGTACGGTAGGGTTGAGGATGGGTGCTCAAGTGCTTAAAGGTTACAAATCCAAGTCAAAGGGTGACGCAGAAGGGAGGAGGAGTAGGGGTAATGAGGCCTTAGTCGGGGAAGGCCTTTTGGAGGAGATGTGATTTTAATAGCACAGTACTAAGGGATTTGGAAAGTATAATACAATAGACTTGGTAGACATAATCCCTGCCTACTAGGATTTTATGTTCTACAGGACCAAGTCTTTCTGCATTTTCTGCCTTTAAATGGTAAAAATCCCCATTTTCGCATTCCAGTGCCCGTATCTCAGAAGCTGGCTGCAGCCACAGAGACATTCCCATTAATCATTCAATCCCCGAACACAGGCTGCCTCGGAGTGGCAGGGAGCATAGCTGGGAGACCGCCTTAATGGTGATGATCATAATAACACTAACAATAATAATGATAGAAGTAGTTGTCAAGCATTTCCTATGTGCCAGGCATTGTTCTAAGCACTGGGGTAGATACAGCCTATGCAGATCGGACACAGTCCCTGCCCCACACAGGGTTCACAGTCCAAGGGGGAGGGAGAATATTACTGTGGCCGGGTGAACAGCTAGCGGGATTGGGCGATGGCACTAAGGCTATTTGCCCTGCCATCACTGGGCTGGAGGGAGGCAGTTCAGAACACAGAACTCGAGGTTCCCCTCATTTAGAAGCATCAAGCAGCAGGACAGGGAAAACCTCTGTGAATTCTCTGGTGTGCAAATGCAGCTCGGTGCCCACATTTGACTAAATATTTATCAAATATTCATGCCCTTACTCAGCTGATTAATTATTGAATATTCTTTCCACTTCACTCTCCATAGTCCTGCAGCCGCTTTTTCCCTGCTGCTTGGCTGACGAGTAGGCTCCACGGAGATGGAAGCGAGAGAGGGATAGGGAGGATCGCTAACTCAGCAGGTTTTGCCGGTTGCAGCGGCCTTATGCTGGAACAGGGGCACGAGTGACGGCTGCCATTCCCCATCAGCAGCAATCCCGGCTCGCCCGAGTATTTTAGAGCTAGGCATGTTCTGCCGCAAGACCAAGTGCCATGGCAGAAGGCCTTCGGGGCACACGGGCAACCTTACTGGGTGGCGGGGCGATGGCTTCCTTCCCTGACCCTAATTCCAGGCCAGGGAAAATGGCCTTATTTGTTAAAGCTGGGCACATTCTTGGGTTTAGCACCAACCTGAGTCATCTGCCTGGCTAAGAACAACCACTGTCCCGTGAAATGTTTCTATTCCTGCCCGGGGCCGATGACGGTTTTCTCTAGCGGACAAGGAGGACCCAGGGGGGGCAAACATGAAAAATCTCCTCTGCAGCCTGCGGATGTGCAGCCGTGGCGGAACCTCAGAGTTGGGAGAAGCCCGACTTCGATCTACACAGACTACATAATGGCCCGGCTGCTGCGACGGGCAGCGGGAGGCAGTGGGGGCTTTAGAGGATAATGGGGGAAAGGAGAAAAAGCCAATGACCTTTACATCATGTGACACAGAGGTAGTGGAGGATTAAACTCTGGGCTGCGCTTTGACTTTTTTAAAATGCAATTTACATCGGGCAAAAGAATATCGGCTGCCTTCCCCTGTTTGATTCTGCTTTCTGTGAAATCTAGATCATTTTCTACCTTCTTGACAGGAAGCAGAATAGATACTGAGCTCCTATGTATTATGCATTTCGGCATTTTTATATCCAGACCCTGAGACTTCGCTCTGATTTTGCAACTCCTTGTAATTGGGTCATCGGTTTTTCTATTAAAGATGCTTAGCACGCTTTATTATCTATTAAAGACGCTTTTCTATTAGACGCTTAGTATGTCAATTTAGTTCCAAATTCGAAAACTCATAGCCTTTCACTAACTGCACTTATAAATCTTTCCGTTTTGGGTCACGAACCTCAGTACCCACTTTAATACAAACCACACTGATGGATTCTGAAACAAAAACAAAAAAACCCCAAAACTCAGTGGCAATACAGCAATGATGTGAGAGTGCATCTAACCTAGCATTTCTGCTATTCATCTGGGCTCGTCTCCAGCAAAAATAAATAAACAAATCAGCTACGCAAATGATTGCCGCCTAAAACACACATATATGTTTTGGCCAGTCTGATCTCCCTCAAAAAGGTTGCCGAGACTGCTGATCAGCCATTAATCAAAAAACCCATTGTCTTAAATGTTACGAGAAACTGCCGCGTTGCCAGCGGTTGTGTCTGTGTTGTAAAACACGGATGGCCTATTTGATTAGACCTTGGTAATCCCAACGCCAGTAAGGAGCGGTGGTGTTTAGAGATGGGGAGGGTGTTTCGAACTAGCGGACAGGGTTCTCTGACGCCAGATAAAATATGTGGGTGAATCAGCAGGGGTCCACTCTGACCTCCAGTGTGTGCCCTGGAGCTGTCCACGGGAAGGTACTGCAAAAGGCGGGCGCAGATGGTCCAGGTACACAATTATTTCAGCCTGGATGATGGCAGCATAATCAGCCCCGTGTTTAACTGTCGCTACGGTTCCCGT